>NW_012155062.1:4488951-4596976 GCF_000956105.1 Propithecus coquereli | reverse complement strand
TGGGCTAGAGTGCCGTGGCATCAGCCTAGCTCACAGCAACCTCAAACTCCTGGGCTCAAGCGATCCTCCTGCCTCAGCCTCCCAGGTAGCTGGGAATATAGGCACGCACCACCATGCCCGGCTAATTTTTTCTATTTTTAGTTATTTGGCCAATTTCTTTCTATTTTTAGTAGAGACGGGGTCTCGCTCTTACTCCGGCTGGTCTTGAACTGCTGAGCTCAAATGATCCACCCAGAACTACAGCCTGCACTCGGCCTCCCAGAGTGCTAGGATTACAGGCGTGAGCCACCGCCCCCGATCTGCTTGCATTCTTGATCTTCTTTCCTGCAATATACTGAGATAACAGGAGAGGAAGGGCAGTCCATTGCCCCGTTTGATCTTTTGGTCAGGTCAGTCTGGTTTATGCAGATAGAGGGAAAGTCCTTTCCAGTGTTTTTTGATCTTGAATGGCCTTTAATTCAAAATATTCTTTGTACCAAGGAGTCATATTTTGGGATGAAATTTCCTGAGCTCCTTCAAAGTCTCAGGGTCTAACAGTCCTTTGGATTTTCACTTTTTTCTATGAAACCTCCCCCATCCTGTACCACATAAAAATATTCATATCAAATAAAATTTGTATGCTTTTCCTCCTGTTAATCTATCTTTGTCAGTTTAGTTCATAGGCTGCAGACTGAGAGCTCAAGAGGGTAGAGGAAAAGTCTCTCCTCCCCTCCAGCAGGAAGGAGGTTGGTCTATTTGACAGTCTTTCCGTGAGGAGGTGGCTGGCCTGGGGTGGGGTAGGGGACCTGGGCCAGGACTTGGAAGAGAGTTGGAATTCTGTCTTATGGGGACATTAATTATTTACGTAATTTTAAAAATGGACTAATTCTATGTACATGGTCATTTGTAACTTGTTTTTCTTAATTACCAAGACATGTCTATTGAGTCCTTTTGATAGCTCAAGTGTCCTCATCCAGGTAACTCTGCCTGTTCATCGCTAACTGGTCTTTCACTACCTTGTAAGAGAGCTAGACTTTTTATCTCTACCAACATAATGTAAATTAGGGAACCGAATAACTGCCACTTCTTATATATGCATCTTTGAGTGCAGTTCCCCTGAGACTGAGTAAAAACCCATAAATGGGGCATTTTTCTGACAGGAAAAGGTTCTTTTTTGTTACTAGCTTGTCTGTTGTTCTATCTGAAGCCCTGGCAGAAGATAAAATCTAATTTATACACAATGTTAATGCCATTAATTAAATTGCAACACCTTAAAAATCACATTATCTACCTACTCCTATTTTTGCATAATAAAACTCAGTATTTAGTCAGAGTGACCCTCTGGTTCCCTAAGTACTGGCGTTAATGTGCCTTTCCGCCCTGCGGCTGGTAGGCTGGGGGCTTTGGAGAGACATTTCTCCTTTGTTCTCTTCACTTCTCCATCACCATTTCCAACTGACAATCTCGGAACGACCACAGGGAGCGTAGCTGCCCCAGCGCTGGGGCATGAGTTACTGCCAGAGTTTCAACGCTGAGGATGGCAATATCCAGTCCTGACAAGTCAAACGTCATAGGCTTAAGTGAAAAAGATAATGTTTTGGGAGACGAGTACAGCAGAAAGGGTTTGGCGTGTTTTGGGTGGTACTTGACGGCGGCCTTACCCAAGACAAAGCAAACAGACAAACAAGCCAGGGACCAGCGTATGCATGGTGGGTGATTTCCCAGGTTTACAGAGGTCTGCGTGAAGAGAAGTTCTTTTCAGGTTCGTGTACAGAAAGCTTTGCTTGGCTGAGGCTGAGCAAAGACACCTCCACATTCTCACACACCCGGTCTGAGGGAGAAACCGCCCTCTCCCCACCAGCTGCAGTTCCCGCGTGACCACTTCGCGGGAGAGCCTGAGATCCGGATGTGGCAGTTGGCTCCAGCTGCAGTCTGCTGAGCCCAGAATATTCCGTGATTGTGTGTGTGTGTGTGTGTGTGTGTGTGTGTGTGTGAGTGTGCTGGTGACGGCCATGGTGGCCATTCTATCTGCTGCAAAATCAGGCCAGTCTGAGATTTAGAAAAGTTGGGACTGTTTTACCTGGGAGTTGTTTTCCTGAATTATTATAAGAAAAAGAATCTAATAGAAATAGGTTGTTGCCTTTAATAGATTTTCTTTAAATAAACTTGGTTGTCTGTCACATGTGGAGAGAGAAAGACACATGAAATATATTTTACTTAAGCAAGTCCAAGGCCCAGGAAGGGGATAAAAAAACTGTTATCTGTGATTCAGGACCTGGGGAAGCTGCAAGAGGAACCCAAAACCGGTGATCTTGGGCGCAGCATTTGAACGAATGGACAGAAGCCAGAGCTTAGATTTTCTCCACCGAATGGCTTCCCGAGGCACCGGAGATTCCATTTAATGGCAATGCAATCGACTTAGAAACAATGCCCAACAGCATAAGAGTAAAGTTGTCATTAAGAAAAATTCCTGGAGTTTTTACTAGCCTTAGGCATCTTAAACAATTCAATAAATTTACTCTCAGGAGATTGTTAAGAAATTGGAAGTTTAGACCCCTAAAACTGCGGCAGGGTTCAAATGAGAAATGATTTTGGTTCCCGATATCTTTGGTTCCAGGACAATGGGTGCTGGCTGGACAAGCTTCAACCTGAGCCTCGCAGGAGGATCACTGTGCTGCTGGGGATGAGAGCCGCACCGAGCTCAAGAGCGGGGCCGGAAGGCAGGTGGCAGGGCTCGCTTCGGCCTCCGCGCCCCTCGGAAGATCCTGCGCAGCCTCGTGCAGAGCTTGTGTTCCCAGGGCTTTCAATTCTCTGGTTCCTTCTCTAAAAAGGGAACGTTTTCTGGGAATGTTCATCTTTACGAAGTAAACTTGTGGTGTGGGGACATGTTTCCTAACGTAATAAGAAAAGCCTCAACCAGGATTCTTTACCGGGTTTCTCATTCTGATCTTGGGCCTCACTTGGTTCCAGATGGTGGAAACACATTTCAGGTATTCTAAGATTTGAGGGGCCTAATAGTAGAGTTGGCTGATGTGCTATTAAAAAGAAATTGTAATAATCTCAGTTATTCCACATTATGAGCTGTATAGACTTCCTTTTCTTACACACTGCATACCAAGTGTAGCACATGTAATCGTTTTGTTAGGAACACTGCTGTGAACTTCAGACGGTTTCTGAAGGTGCAGAAGATTTGGGCTTAGACACGAGACAGCCTAGCATAGTGGTCAGGAGCAAGGTTTCTGGAACCAGAACATCAAATCCTGGCTCCACTGCTAACTAGCCCTGATAAGTTACTTAACTTCTTTGTGACTCAGTTTCACTACCTATAAAATGGGGTTGTGCAGTGGTCATTAGGGTGTGCTTTGCAAACATTCAACTACAAGGCATGTAATTGGTCCAGGGCCCCAGCTGCTGTGCTCTGAATCTGTCACCATGTAGACAGGTCCCCACGGCCGCTTCTAGACAACCAAGGGCATCAGGGATACCAAGGCACACACAATCCTGGGCCACCCAGAGCTCCTTTGTTTGCCACTTTGGCTTATGGACTCCTTGATGGCTTGCCTAACAAATCTTCATCACGTTTCCACCTGACCTTTTCTCCCCGTCTCCCCACTGGGGTCAGACTTGCATCATGGTCTGAGGGCTTGTCTGGGTTCCTCCCTGTTTTCCCTCACACAGGCATTTCCCCTAATATATGGTTGTCAGATTTAGCAACAGACAAGCAACAGGATGTCCAGTTAAACTTGAATTTCAGATAAACAGCAAGCAACTTTTTATTATAAGTATACTTTTAGAATACTTACATTTTATTGGGCAAAAAAAAATCCAGACACCTTTAATCCTATTGGGGCATCTGCTTCTTGGAGGACCTGAACTAACACAAGGTGCTAATAATTGCACCTACCCTATAGGTAAAATTAAGTGAGTAAAAGATGTAAAGTAATTAAAGCTGGACCTGGCACATAATAAGTGCTCAATAAATATTAGTTATTATAAAAGACAGAGGGTGTGATTAGTTCTCAATGGACTTTCCTTGGGTCTCTGTGCCTTTCTCTTATAGGGGAGGGAAAAACTTCTTTCTACTACTCTCTTAGGTTTGGTGTCTGGGGCCTTGCAAATTAAACTGACAAAAGACAGATTAAGAGGAAAAAAAGATTTATTTAGTATGCATATCGAGGCCTTACGGAAATGAAATGAAAACTCCAAAGAGGCAGTCAGACCCAGAGGCTTATATATACCATTTTAACAAGGGATGATAAATTTATAAAATGACAAGGCAAAGGAAAATAGTTTAGAGATCTCAGGGGTATGAAATTGTGGGAAGGTAACTATATGGGGAAACTAACAGAAAATAGGGGCTATTTCAGTAAAGTTTGTTTATGCAGATTCAAGCCAGTACATCTCCAGTGATAGGAATTGTCTGTTTCCTGGTATGAGAGAGAAGAGAAAAGCACTTTCACAGAAGGAAATTTATGCCCTCCCTTTAGGCAGACAGTGGGAGGGTAGAGAGCTTTTTCAGCAGTCTGCCATTTCTTCTTCTTCTTTTTTTTTAGAGTCAGGGTCTTGCTCTGTCACCCAGGCTAGAGTGCAGTGGTGTCATCATAGCTCGCTGCAATTTCTGGGCTCAAGCAATCCTTCTGCCTTAGCCTCCTGAGTAGCTGGGACTATAGGAGTGTGCCACCATGCTCAGCTAATTAAAAAAATTTTTTGTTTGTAGAGACAGGGTCTCACTGTGTTGCCCAGGCTAGTCTTGAACTCTTGGCCTCAAGCGATCCTCCTGCCTCTGCCTCCCAAAGTGCTGGGATTATAGACACGAGCCACTGCACCCAGCCAGCCTGCATTTCTCAATTGCCTTCAGCTCAAAACAATGTTTTGCTAAAGTGGCATATTTTGGGGTGGCATATTCTGATCCCCTTCCCTCCCAAAGGTGACAGTGGCACAGCTTGGCCTCCAGGCCCTGTGCCAGGTCTAAGGCATATCCCCATAGAGAGCCACCTGGTGTTGGTGCTTGTAGAGGTGAAAGAAACGTGAGTGACCCACTCGGCAGAGTGACTCTGCTCTCCTTTCTGCTGATGAACACTGCTGGGCTCCGCCGCCATCATTGTCCTGCTGCTCTCCTATAGCAGCTGTTTCTAATCTATCCTGCTTTTTTTCCCTTACGATCTTCTGTTTCCCCTTTGCTTTATAACCTTTACACAAAGAGCCAGGCTTGGTCATCAGAAAACCAGAATGCCCTTTCTTTTCTGCCAAACCTCCAAAAGTTGTGTTTCTAGTTAGTCTTATTATTATTTTTTTTATTCAAAACTAAATGTGAACAAAGTGTTTCTAGTTAGTCTTTTGGCTCCTTCTCTATTTAGTTGTTTGGTTGACTTTTGCCTTACAAGGTCCTTTATCACCAACTTTTTCATTCTTTTTCTTTCACTATCAGGTTCTGCAGGAGTCGGGTTGCTGGAGAATTCTGGAGGATTGAAATGGGGATAAGGGAAGTTATGTAAATGAGTTACATAGAAGTGGAAACTAATGGAACAAATGAGGAATTTGATTGGTATCTAGTAAAATGAAAAAAAAACTTAAGCTCAAAACAAAATGTCTTGGGTGTTTGACATAGAATCTGGAAGTTTGAATCCTATATCAGCACCACAGGCATATGAGAAATTCAATAGCAGTAATACAATAATTGATTTCTATTTTCCTAAAATCCAAAAATAGTCATTTCTAAATACTGTGTGGATAATTCTATCAAAGATAACTTTGTAATGAATTTAGTCCCCCTTAATAGCAGTCTTACATGTAGGTTGGACTTATTCATACTGATGCAAATTATCGCAAATGCTGGTCTAGAACCGAAGTCACCCTTCAGGTCTCACTGAAGTCAAGGATCACAGAGCAAAACAGATTTCGAAAAGCCATTGAGCCAGTGCTTTCCCCTTAGGCAAAGGCAAGTCACTGCAAACAAGATAAAAATCAATCTTATTTCAAAGTTTCTAGAGAAGGGTTTGATAACCTGAGGCAGAAAATGCAAATTCCTGAGCTATTGATATATTTAACAAAAAAGTAAACTGAGTTATTTATTCAAAGAATTGTCGTGCTAATCATGTCCGTGTAATAGCTTGTTTGTGATGTTTGATGGTTAGTGAGATGTGATCTGACAAGTAATCTACAATCATTTTAATTTTGAAATTTTTTTGGAATTAGGTTTTTTCCTGCTGGCTATAAGGTCCTTTAAAACATTACACTGTGTATTTAGGTCGTACTCGTGAGGCATAGAGTGTGGTAGGAAGAGGCGGGATTTTGAATCGGAACTCCTGGATTCAAATACTTTCCCCTGTGATTTAGTCCCTTGGGAAAGTCATTTAGCTTCTCAGAGCTTTAAAATGTTAGTATTAATACGTGTCTGAACTTGTTTTTTTGGCCAGATTTTTCTGTGTCTTGAAGGTAAGCTGGTATAAAAAGGCTTTGTAACAAGTTCATGTTACTGTTTGCATGAGGAAGGCCATGTTCATGTAATTTGTCACTCACAAGAAGGAACTGCAGGTTTGTTGTTAATTCCACTCAGTTATGGGGTGTTCATCTCCGACACGAGTGATCCTTAACCAAGGAAGCAATGCCCACAGAGGGGACTACGTCCTTGCAGGTGAAGTGCAAGCTCTCTTGCTTCGTTGCCAGTAGCAGCAGCAGCCCTGGGCCATGATGGCTGTTAGGCATTACTGTGCTCCTTGAATCCTACCAACAAGCCTTCGGAATTGTGCCTCATTATCCCCACTGCAGGTGATGTAACAAACGCTTAAAAAGATAGGAAACTTCACCAAACCTCACCATTGGTAAGTCACAGAAAAAAAAAACTGGAGTTCAGAAATTTGGGTTCCAGAATACATGCTCTCAACACTTGAAAAATTTGCCTTCCAGCTTACAAAGTCATCGTGTTTGGAAATATTGTCTTCATTGGTGTAGTTCCTCTCTCAGTGTAACTGGCTCTATGAACAAATCTCAGTGACCCCTCTATTTTTTTTATAATCCTCTTTCTCAAAGGTCAACTACTCGACCTTTTGAGTTGTCTCCCAGAAATGGTGGATTTTCTGCAAGACAAAGGAGCTGAGCTTCTGAAAGCCCTGGGGAGACTTCCTGATGCCAAGGTTCACCATCCCCCACAACCTGCCCCGACCCACTTAGCCCCTCATTAGTTACAGACACCACACCTGCCCCACAGCACGTGACACCCCCTTTAAAAGCCCATGCTATTCCTTAGTCTGAGAGATGGAGTGGCGGTAGCTTCTCTGGTTCTCTTGACAGGGTGTCTGTTGTAGTAAAGATTCCTTTCTTCCTCGTCAGTCCTTGTTGTCTCAATAATTGGATCTTTCGTGAGGAGCAACTGGAGCCCATGGTTCAGTGGCTGCAGGGCAAGGAAAGACCAAAAGTCTCCCTTAGCAGCTGCCTGGCCATATTTGCCAGAGGGCAGCTTTGGACTCTTCCACCAGCTCCAACTGGCCTCCCACGCATGTGATTGCCTCCTGATTGCGTCAGAAGAATCTCTGGATTTTGACATTTGCTATTTGAAGGTACCGCATCATGCCTCTTTCAGTTTGGGGAATTCTGAGGGCATTCCCACTTGTTTGGGGTTGGATAAGGCCCCAGCCATTTGTAAGGGTGGGAACTAACCTGTTTTGATTTGGCACTCCCAGGGCTTATTAGGTGAAACTATAGTTCGTTCGTTTGTTCCAAACAATGGAATTTCACTTTATGTTGAGTGTTTGTATTGGGCGCAGCATGTAAATGTGGAGTTGGTTAAGCCCTTTGTCTCTATTTTCTTTCTGCCTACTTTAAATTTGCTGTTGATAAGTGCAGTCCAAGGTCTGGGAGGTTAAAGGACACCTGATACCAGTTCTCTTGCAGCAGGTTTTAAGGTCTGAAAAGTTAAGAGACACTTCTGTCCTAAGGTCTGGGAGATTAGAAGACATTTGAGATTTGTTCTGTAAAATTTGGATTCAGTCAAAAGGCCAAGGTCCAGAAGGCCACATGTGTCCCCAAGGCTGCAGGTGCCCCACCCCTGCCCAAGGAGATTCAAAGACACCCCCATCTATGAAGGCAATCTGCCTGCTGTTGGAAAGGGAAAGTGAGGGATGGAAACGTGACGTGTGCAGATGTGTGTGGAACTTCAGAGGGTCTCATAGCTCGAGTCCTGAGATAAAAGGTATTGAAACCGTGTGTGTGTGTGTGTGTGTGTGTGTGTGTGTGTGTGTGTGCTAACATGTGTTTTGTGTATATAAATGTATGTCCACATAGCACTAAAATTGGCTTGTAAGTAAAAGGAGCTCTCATAAATTAAATAAATAAGTCCATATACTTTTCGAGTTCATGTAAATTTAGTAATCTTTGGTAAATGAGCTGTTTTTTAAAATTTCTTGGTAAGAAAGCAATAAAAATATCTTCAAAATTGTCAGCATGCATTTTGCCTGAGTTACTGGTCATTTTTGTATTTGAAGGTGTCAGGGTTTGACACAAAGGTTATAAAAGTAACCCAGCCAAAACAAACTTATCTGGTAAAAACAGCTAAATCTCCTGAGTTATTGGCAAAAATACCCACGTGTTTAACTTTAAGGTTCTTATTCAGGTAAGATGTAAACATGTCTAACCAAAAAAAAGTGCCAGTAAGTTCAAATAAATAAAAATAAATGATAGCACAAAACAGAAACTATGGTCAAAGGATTTTGAAGATATATTTTGATACGTAAGATCAAATAGTTTTAAAGTTTGATAAATGCTTGTCCACCTCCATTCCCATCTGGCCTAGAACATTTAATTGGCTATAAGTCTTTTGACTTTAAGTCCCTTTGCCACAGGGTCCCGCTAAGCGAGATGGTATAGAACAGGGCAGGTAGCCATACCACCCTGTCGACGATGAGACAAAATCAAAGTTTGGCTGTTGATGCTGCCTCTGGCAAATCTTGGCCAAAAGGAGGGAAATGTAGACCCTAGATACCTCCCTACTGCAGACTAAATGGACCCCCCTCTTGGCCTAGGGGATCCCCAAGAAAACCTTAAAATAGTTCCTGGCTATGAGGGAAGAGTGCTCAGACATACCTCATTATATCCCCGTTCTGCCAGTCAAAAACAACAGCAACAACAATAACAAAACTCCCCTAAAAACCTGGAACCCAGAAACAACCTGGAACCTAGGACTACCGGTTTGTTCAAGATCTAAGAACAGTTGGGGAAACATTGGTAAAGGACACAAAGTTTCAATTACATAAGAGGAGTAAGTTCAAGAGATCTATCATACATCATAGTGACTACAGTAAATAACCATATATTCTATACTGGAAAACCACTGAGCGTGGATTCGAAGTGTTCTCACCACAAAGAAGTAAGTATGTGAGGTAATGCACATGTTCGTTAGTGGATTGAGACATTCCACGATGTGTACATATTTCAAAACATCATGTATGTGATAAATATATAAAATTTTTATTTGTTGATTAAATAAGTAAAAAAGAAATAACAGAAGAATAGTTTAAACATGTGTTGGAAACCAAATAACATTAGTAAAGAAATTTTGGAATTAAAAATTAAATTTTGGAATGAAAGAAATTAAGAAGCATTTGGAACTGAACGACGTGAGCGGTGAGGTGAGCCCTCACAGACTGAAGTCAGGCTGATGGAAATCTCTGAGGTGCAGGCAGGCCGACCGTCAGGAGAGTTTGTGCACTAGAACTGACACATTGCTAGATGATACCGAGGCCTCGCTTTTGGTATTTTACTGCCAATAATGTCGCAGGGTCCTTATTGAGCAAGTGCACATCTAGGTGCTTGGAATTCCCACACTTTCTTGAAGGATATGTTGTTTGGGAATTATCACTTGGGTGACCGTATGTCCTGGGTCTCCTGGGCCACTTCCAGGTTATGCCTGCTATCCTGACAAAATTATTAACAGCACTACCTTATACTCCCAGAAGTGTTATGGTATGAGTGATAAATTATGTCATCACTCTACTTATCAGATATAACTTAAGTTGGCCATGATCGTGAAGTGTTGATATTTTTGCATTAAATAATGTATTTGTAAAGTTATTGTCGTAGTTTTCTTTTGGTCATTGTTCTCGTGTAATTGCTGCATAATTACCATTTTGATTGATTTGTTCCTCTCCTCCAGTTCTTTCTTGTCAAGCCCTTTCTTCCCATGGGAAAGTTGGAATGGATGAGGCGGGCAAGCCGTGGGGAACCGGCTCCCCAAATGGAGCACATTCAAAAAAGTTTGTGAGTCACATTTCTTTGAAGTCCATTTCCTGTTGTGAAGCTGATTTCCTATTTCAGCACATTCTTATATCTGATCCAGAGGAAAACACATCTTGGGACACTTAACATTTAAATTCTATTAAGGAATTTATCAGTCAATTTAAATTTCATCACAGATTCTGAAGAACAGCAAGGAATACAAAGTAGAATAGATTGACCTAATTCATCATCTAGTGCGCGAGAGCCCGATTTGGGTCATCTGGGTACTTCCCTGTTCTGAGTGCCAACAATGTGGTGGTTTCAAGGATTTCTGCTTCTAGTTTGAGAATGTTAACATTTGCTTTTCTCTAGAGATGCTCTCGGTTCCTGACCTGCTTTGGACACGCACTGATTAGTTCCTATCAAGGCGATTTCTGGTTTGAAATGTGCGCTGGCATCTCTCAATGGACATTTTCATTCAAGCGCTGTAGCAGTGATGGTTTAGGTTTAGTCTTGCTGTAACAAATCTGGACTAGGTATAACCAGCATATTGTGCAACCACAAAGACAGTCCTAGGCCACATCCTCAGGGTTAAAAAGAAACGTGGGGTGGCTGAAGGAATTCCAAACGTGAGCAGAACGTCATGTCGGCTGCTGCTGCTCGTTTCCTTTTCCGCTGAGTTCTCGCAAAATTCACTGCATGTCTGTGGTGTGGCTCTTTGCCTTTCAAGGTTCCCGGGGGAGAAAAGACAATGTATGGTCACGATCCATGGAACGTGTATAATGCTTTAGGGTGTGTATGTAGATACACCCTACTTTTCTAGAGGGCAGACCTAGAGCAGTCTGGATATATAGAAACATGGTTAGAAACTGGAAGTTACTGGAAATTTCCTCTGAACTCTGGAAATCAGTGCCATGAAGCCCTGTACTAAAAATCCACTAACTCTCCTCCTAGGAGAGAACCTTGGGTTATTTTCTCACAGCACCTGGACCAGATTTTGCTCATAATTAATGGCTCCCTTACACTTATCTTAAACGGCCTCATAGTTTACAGCCTAGTGACCCATTTTACTTTCCTCTGACACACACTCTTGCGAGTGAGTGACCGGCACTGGACTCCCAAACCTGCACTACAGACTTTAATTCAGGAAGTCTGATGCGGGTTCAAGAATCTGTTTCAACCTACAGCCGCCCCCCTAGGCTTCTGTGGTGGGCATTCCTTGGACCACACCATTTTGGTGGGAGGGCCAAGTCCTTCGAGACAGCTGAGAAAGCACAGACACATTGATTGTTTTTTTTGTTTTCTTGAGACGGAGTCTCACTCTGTTGCTTGGCTAGAGTGCTGTGGCGTCAGCCTAGCTCACAGCAACCTCAAACTCCTGGGCTCAGGTGATGCTCCTGCCTCAGCCTCCTGACTAGCTGGGACTACAGGCACGTGCCACCATGCCGGCTAATTTTTTCTATATATTTTTAGTTGTCCAGCCAATTTCTTTCTGTTTTTAGTAGAGATGGGTCTCGCTCTTGCTCAGGCTGGTCTTGAACTCCTGACCTTAAGCAATCCTCCCGCCTCGGCCTCCCAGAGTGCTAGGATTACAGGTGTGAGCCACCGCGCCTGGCCAGATGCAATGACTTCGAGATCCCAGCCAAGGAAGTTCTCTGCAGTCCGAGTCTACAGTCCCAGGTTTGGAGTGAGGGGCGACATGGCAGATGTGTCGCGGTAGGCCTGTGTTTTCTCCAGGGCCACAGCAAGTCAGCAGAGCAGTGCACCTGTGACACTGAAATACTAGGGAAAGGAGTAACTGTAGCTTCAATATTTCAACCTTGGGGAGAGTTTGCGTCCTAGCTGATTAAATTAGAATCTCATCAGGGAATTACAGTGTTCCGTTATTGCTTGGTACTGTATTCATTATTGGTGCTGAGTACCAAACAATAAAGAAATAGTATTATCAAACATTAAATGAGAGAGTATATGTGGGATCCTAAATATTAACTGAATACCAAATTCATAGGAGGCAAAACTGAGTCCCATGCTTGTTCACTTCCTCAAACCAGGGTCTACACAGTGTAGTTGCGCATGAACGCAAGCATCCCCATGATGTGCTCCAGAGACGAAAGGAAGCAGAATGGCCCAAAGTCAGTTCCTATTCGTTGATATTGGCTGCTTGGCCTCCGGAGAATTATTTAACTTTCTGTCTCAGGTACTGTTTGTGAAGCTGGAAACAGACGATGGGAGTGGCATACATTGTCCTTTACAGACAACAAATTTACCCAAATGTCAGGACGTCTTTCATGTGTAAAAAGCCTAAAGGTACTGGAACAAAAGACTGTAAAAATATTGATTTACAAATAGATGGACTTTCTATTGTTCCAGGAAGATCACGTGCCTGGCTCTATGAATCCGCTCCAGCAGCAGGTGTGGTCACGTGGAAATATCTACCTGGAGGAGAACCAAACAGACGGTCTTTCACGTAAGTCCACCCCTCCATTGCGCTTCCCTGGGTCTGAGAAAACGCAGCTCCAGCTCTCCTGGTGCATCGTCAGGCTATAGCCTCGTGCTTTCAGGGCCTTACAGTTGTTCTCGTGTCATATTCGTCACCACTCTCGCAGACAAGATTTAGCAAACTTTTATCTTAGGTTCCACATAAAAATGGAAGGTTCTAGTTCTGATTGGACCCAGTCATGTTCTTTCCTTCCCTGGATAAACTGGGGGAGGGCATATTTTCAAGATCCTTCTTCTTGTTTCTTTTTTTAATTTTTATTTTATTGATTGATCGATTGATTGATTGACAGAGTCTGTCTCTGTTGCCCCAGGGTAGAGTGCAGTGGCGTCATCGCTGCTCACAGCAACCTCCAACTCCTGGGCTGAAGGGATCCTCTTGCCTCAGCCTCCCGAGTAGCCGGGACTATAGGTGCATGCCACTATGCCCGGCTAATTTTTTCTATTTTTGGTAGAGACAGGGGTCTTGCTCTTGCTCAGGCTGGTCTTGAACTCCTGGCCTCAAGCAATCCTCTCACCTCTGCCTCCCAGAGTGCTGGGATTACAGGGATGAGCCGAGATCCTTCTTCTTGAGGCCACAATTTGATGAAGAGTTTGGATTTCCACCCAATTTAATACTTTGCCCCTTAAAAAGAGAAATGACTCAATTACTTAAGAAGGTTTTATAATTGTTCCACGTGACTACCAAATTCATCTCACTTTCAGAGATCTTTCATATCATTTATTCTTTGAAATTAATGATTACTTGTGACATTGAAAGTACAAGGAGAAAGATCAGTATCCTTGAGGGGACTCAAGCCCCTCAAAGAGTGCATATATAGTGTCATTTTCTTATAAAACTTAATTGAAAAATCCATTTGGGCAGGAGGATCAATACGGTCACAAGCCTGCAAGACAGACCTGCCTTTGAACTTAATTTCATGTTGCACTGTTAGAGGAAAGAGCGTTAGGGGCAAGCATCAGTGCCCTATATGACTCACCAATCATACAAAAGGCATAAAATACAATTGATAATATCTCTTAAGGTTTCCCAAGAGTTAAAAGACAATGACAGCAAAAGGATGCATGTGCTGCCCCAAAGATTATTCACTGTTCCACCAAGATTGCCAACAGGACTCTGCTCCCGGGACGGCGTCTGAGCCTGGATGGAGACGACTCACCAAGCCTAGCACGCTAGGTCGCCATTGCACTGGGTCACAATATGCTTGTCTGTAAAGCCGACAGCACGTCACATCCGCTACACAACGCCACCCAGAGCAGCCGTGTGGGAGACCCAGCATTATCGTGTGACTGTTGTTCTTATTTCTTAGTTTAGCAAGAAACAGCTTAATTTTCTACGGATGAGTTTAACCCTTCAGTGGAAATTTGCCACAGCCTTGAAAATGAAGGAATGTGCAGCGGAGGAAACTCAGGTTTCTCATTCGCCACGTTCTTTCCTGAAGGACTCGGCATGGCCATTTGATGTCAAGCAATCTAGGAATATGTCCACAGCCCCGACTGCTGGCTGGCTCGACTGCCTTGCTCACGGAGCAGTCACTAAATAAATAGCTTTTTAGCAAGGCCAATGCTGATGGAGAGGCAGACTAGAAATAGCAAATGTCTCGATTGTTTTTGGCAGTGTGGCTGTAAGGGATAGGGTCCTTGCTTTGTGTTCAATCTAAAAGAGCCTATGCAAATATCTTTAAGTAGAGAATACATACAGATTTGTTCTAGATTCACCCACACAGACGTCCCCTAAGTAATGTGGACCCAGCGGAGTGCCTCACCTGGCAGCTGCATACACAGCCACTGAGCCCTGATACGGCGCCGTTTCCCTGCAAACCAGTGAGCCACCGGGTGGCAAGGTGATCATGTTGGACCTCTTCCAGCATGGCGGGGAAAGGGATTTGTCTTCTTTGGGACAGACACACGTTCTCAGTACTGATCTGCCTTCCTTGACCATGTTTGTGCCATATTCACCATCATGTGACTTCGCATTCCACATCGTATTGCTTCTGATCCAGAAACCCATTTGACAGCAAAAGAAACAAGCAGTGAGTGTGTCCCCGCTTGAGTCCCCTTATTTTACCACATATGCCACCACCCAGAAGCTTCTGGCTTATTAGGACAGTGGCATGACCTCCTGAAGACTCTGTTGGGCTGTCAGGTAGGAGATACACCCTGAAAGCGTGTACCTACCTTACAGGAGGCAGTAGCTGCTTCGAGGGAGGAACCAATATTGGTGTGTGCCTCTCATGTAGCCAGAATACATGGGGCCAGGAGCCAAGGTAGAAGCTAAGAGTGACTCTTCTTACTATTCAACTAATAACTCATCTGCAGAATTCTTGTTTCCCATCCCTGCAATTTTGAGCTATGCTGGTTTGGAGGTTTTGGTTTTCTATTTTTTTTTTTTTTTTTTTTTGAGACAGAGTCTCACTATATTGCCCGGGCTAGAGTGCTGTGGCATCAGCCTAGCTCACAGCAACCTCAAACTCCTGGGCTCAAGCGATCCTCCTGCCTCAGCCTCCCGAGTAGCGACTACAGGCATGCGCCACCATGCCCGGCTAGTTTTTTCTATATATTTTTAGTTGTCCAATTAATTTCTTTCTATTTTTAGTAGAGACAGGGTCTGGCTATTTCTCAGGCTGGTTTCGAACTGCTGAGCTCAAATAATCCGCCCGCCTCGGCCTCCCAGAGAGCTAGGATTACAGGCGTGAGCCACCGCGCCCGGCCGAGGTTTTGGTTTTCAAGAGAGAAATGTTTCCATTGAATTGGAAGCTAAGACTAACAAACACCCATGTTGGTCTACCAAAGCCATTGAACAGTCGACTCAAACCTACAGTAACAACAAATAACAACAACAATAGTGACAACAACGAAGAAGAAGAAGAAAATAAGAAAGGAAGGAAGGAAGGAAAGAAAAGGAAAGGAAAGGAAAAAAGGACTACTGAGAATTCATACCCTTCAGGAATAAAGATTTGGGTCACCCCACCAGGCAAAGGATTGTGACCAGCCGAGGTTCTGTCTGAGGGCAAAGAATAGATGAACTAGATAATGGGAGAAGGAATGATAACTTTGTCACTAGTTACAGTAATGAGAACTACAGCAGCTGTGTATGTTCTCTTCCTTGTTTCATATGTGCGTGTGTGCATGCACATGTGCATGGGCGTGTATACATATGGATGTATATTCTTTGTTTTTTGAGATAGTGTCACTCTGTTGCCTGAGCTAGAGTAGAGTGGCATGATCCTAGCTCACAGCAACCTCAAACTCCTGGGCTCAAGCGATTCTCCTGCCTCTGCTCCCCAAGTAGCTGGAGCTACAAGCACACACCACTACATCTGGCTTTTAAAATTTTTTTGTAGAGATGGGGTTTCACTAGGTTGCCCAGACTTGTCTCAAACCCCTGGAGTCAAGTGATCTTTACACCTCTGCCTCCCAAAGTGCTAGGATTATAGGCGTGAGCCACCACGCCTGGTCCCCTTTAATATTTTATACAAATTTGTTGGAGGCTAACTTCACACTTTAGTCATTAGGGGACAGAATATTCTGATGGCACTGCACCAAATTTAAGGAATAATTCAAATAGCTGAGAGATGGATAGTGTGACTGCATTCCAGAGATGGAGACAGTGAATGTTGGACTTTGCATCTCATTTTGAGGAAACGGTGAAAAGATCTTCCTTTGTATGACGCATAGTAACATCTTGTTAGAAACGTGTTTCCTGTTTTATGAGAGTTCTAGTATGTGTAGAAGGATGTATGTGGCTGCCCAGTAGCCAAAGGGGTGGATAAGCTAAGGCATTATCTCTCAGCTCGAAGCCCACCCTTCTATGCTTCGTTTTGTGATGCTAACGCTGAGACCCCTAAAAGCTTATTTCCGTGTTGCTAGCTGCTCCCTGGTAAATTCTGCCAGTAGGAGGCACTAGAGAGCGAGCCCGCGAGGCTGGAGGGAAAGAATGGCTCGCTCCTACCTGCTTGCTTCCTAAGAACTTTTTGAATGCTTCTTGTTCCAGAGCGTTGTTCACCCTGACAACAGCAGCTTATTTTTGTAAGCTGAGTCTAGTTTGCCGTTTCCCCAACCTTTGCAGAACCGGCCTCACTGTGCCCCTTCCTCGGAGTCTGAGTTTCAGCTCCATGAGGCCCTCCTCTAAGCGTCTAAGCTGAAACAGCTCCAGCCTCTTCCCTCTGGTTCCCCCAAACCTGGGCTTGCCACTGTGCTGGTTCCCTTCCTGTTACCAAGGTAACAACTTTTCCTACTCAGTTCACATTTCAGGGTACTAAATTTTCTCTGGCGCAGGACTTTCATTTCCACTCAAGGTGGAGTAACAAGGGCTGGATTTAACTTCTCACCTGAAACAACCAAAAAATCCAGACAAAATGTATGAAACAGGGGTTTTCAAGACACTACAAATCAGCTAATGCAGGATAGTGATGGGCTGGGTGCGGTCGCTCATGCCTGTAATCACTCTGGGAGGCTGAGGCGGGAGGATCCCTTGAGGTCAGGAGTTCAAGACCAACCTGAGCAAGAGTGAGAGCCCCATCTCTGCTAAAAAAAAAAATTATAGTCAAGCAACTAAAAATAGAAACAAAATTAAGCCTAGCATAGTGGCGCGTGCCTGTAGTCACAGCTCCTCGGGAGGCTGAGGCAGGTGACAGAGCAAGACTCTGTCTCAAAAAAAAAAAAAAAAAAGATAGTTATGCCTGAGAGAAGGGAAATGCCAGAGACGAGCCCAGTGATTGCCCTGCTTACTGCCTCTAGAGTGTTCAGGCTGCGTGTGGAGCAGAGGGGAACCCAGGCAGAGCCCAGGGGTCCCCTTGAGCTCCAGAAATGGAGCGGAGAGTAAGCCAGATGGCTGGAGACTGCAGAGCAGCGCATCGCGAGGAAAGACCCTGTCTTGGAAAGACATAAAGAGAATGAAAGGACAAGCCACAATCTGGGAAAAAATATTTGCAAATTAAATATCTGATAAAGGACTTCTATCCAGAATATATAAAGAATTTTCAAAGCTCAATAATAAGAAAACAGTCCAGTAAAAAGTGGGCTAAAGATTTGAATAGACCCTTCAGCAAAGAAGATATACAGATAGCAAATAAGCATGCAAAGAGATACTCAACATCAGTAGTCACCAGGGAAATTCAAATTAAAACTGCAAGGAGATACCACAACACACCTATATTATAACAACTAAAATTTAAAAGACTGATCACGGCCGGGCGCGGTGGCTCACGCCTGTAATCCTAGCTCTCTGGGAGGCCGAGGCGGGCGGATTGTTTGAGCTCAGGAGTTCGAGACCAGCCTGAGCAAGAGCGAGACCCCGTCTCTACTAAAAATACAAAGAAATTATTTGGACAACTAAAAATCTATATAGAAAAAATTAGCCAGGCATGGTGGCTCGTGTCTGTAGTCCCAGCTACTCGGGAGGCTGAGGAAGAAGGATTGCTGGAGCCCAGGAGTTTGAGGTTGCTGTGAGCTAGGCTGATGCCACGGCACTCTACTCCGGCAACAGAGTGAGACTCTGTCTCAAAAAAAAAAAATAAAATAAAAGACTGATCACATCGTGTGTTGGTGAGGATATGGAGAAAATGGTACTCTCCTACATTGCTGGTGGGAATGTAAAATGGTATATACTTCGGAAAAACAGTTTGGCAGTTTCTTAAAAAGTTAAAAATATACCTACTATATGACCCAGCCATTCCACTCCTAGATGCTTGCCCAAGAGAAACGAAAGTGCATGTCAAAGACTTGTACCAGAATATTCATAGCAGCTTTATTTTTAATTAACAAAAACTAGCAACAACCCAAATGCCCACCCACAGGCAAACGGATAAACAATTTGCTGTGTGTGATACGTGTAGAAAGTATCCAGCCACTGTTAATATAAGGAGAATGGTTAGCAAGACGTTGAGGTAACCCAGCAGCCAGGGCGTGTGGACTGGAACGCGCATGCGTGAACAGTGACGCCTCCGCGGCACCAGTCAGTGGGGCGCCAGATGCCGTTGGGTGAGTAGTACCGTGTGGCTGTGGCATTCTAAATGAGCGAGTAGAGCAACGAATTTGCATCAAATTTTGCCATTAAGCTTGAACATTCCTCTGTGGAAACTATTCAGAAAATTCAGAAGGCTTTTGGGAATGAAGCAATCAATGCAGCGCAAATAAAAGTGTGGAACAAACACTTCAAAGAACAATCTGTTGAAAGTGATCCACATTCTGGAAGGTCTGGAACAAGCAGAACACCTGAGAATGCTGAACGTGTACGGGTTAGAGTAAGAGGTGCTGGGAGAACGGTGTGAGGTCCCAAAGTGCCTACCTTGAAGGGGACTGAGGTGTCATTGTCCTATGTACAATGTTTCTTGTATCGTCTTCAATAAATGACTCTATTTTTCTTATTACATGGCTGGATACTTTCCAGATAGACCTCCTATATACATACAGTGAAATACTATTGAGCAATATAAAGGAATGAACTATTGAAACATGCAAAAAATGGATAAATCTTAAAATAATTATGCTGAGTCAAAGAATCCAGACAAAAAAGAGTACATATTGCATGATTCCATTTATGTAAAATTCTAGAAAATGAAAACCAACCTACAGAGACAGCAGATCAGCAGTTGCTTTGAATGGGGAATATCGGGAGGGCCGTGAGAGAGGGGATTGCAAAGGGATTTCTTGGAGGGGTAACGAACATTTTTATTACCTCAATTGTGGTGATGGTTTCACGAGTACACATGTATGTTAAAACTCATCGAACTGTACACTTTAAACATATAATTTACTGTGCACAAATTATATGTCAACAAAGGTGTTAAAAATCGTAAGTCAGATTGGGATGTCAGCTGTTAGGATGATGCTTGTTAGACAAAACTGCACAGATATTCCTTCTAGCAGCCAACAAAAGTCTTTCTCTCCTGCATCTATGGCCTTGGACTGAACTGTCACTAGGGCGCTTTCACTTTGGGGCAAGACATCCTTAGCTGTAGGTGTTGGGGAAGATTTTTGTTATTTCCTACTGTGCCCGTGTATGTGCAGACAAGAAGAAATAGAGCTCACAGTCATAGTCCTTGAGTGTAGAAGGAGCAAAGGGATAACAGAGTCACTGCCTGGCCAGAGCCCAAGAATGAAAGAAGGCAAGAGCTTACATTTACTTGGGTCTGGAGATTATTGGCTATTCTATCACTCTATTATCATATGGGGCGGGGAATAAAAAAATATATACAGCATATGTTTATTATTTATCAAAATAAAATCAAAAATCGAACAAGCAACATTCTCCTTAATGCATAATTGTAGCTTTCTGGAGGCAGAAGGTGGCATCTGCTTAGAGAGGCAGGACAGAGGGATGCATGCTTCTCTGTATGACATGTTCTCTCATGTTCATGTATCAAAAGGCTTTTATTGATTTCTATATTTTTTAAAACTTGTGTTTTAAGAGAAAGAGTCTTATTCTGTATGTAGCCCAGGCTGGAGTGCAGGGCTCACTGCAGCCTCAAACTCCTGGGCTCAAGGGATCCTCTTGCCTCAGCTTCCTGAGTAGGTAAGATTACAGGCACTGCCATGCCTGGCTAATTTTTAAAAAAGTTTTTTTTTTTTTTTTTGAGACAGAGTCTCACTGTGTTGCCCAGGCTAGAGTGCCGTGGCGTCAGCCTAGCTCACAGCAACCTCAAACTCCTGGGCTCAAGCAATCCTTCTGCCTCAGCTTCCCAAGTAGCTGGGACTACAGGCATGTGCCACCATGCCCGGCTAATTTTTTCTATACATTTTTTTAGTTGTCCAATTAATTTCTTTGTATTTTTAGTAGAGACGGGGTCTCGCTCTTGCTCAGGCTGGTTTCGAACTCCTGAGCTCAAACAATCCGCCCGCCTCGGCCTCCCAGAGAGCTAGGATTACAGGCGTGAGCCACCGCGCCCGGCTAAAAAAGTTTTTATATGATGGGGTCTTGCTATGTTGCCCAAGCTGGTCTTGAACTCCTGGCCTTGGTCTCCCAAAGTGCTGGGATTACAGGTGTAAGCCACCACACCCAGCCCAGAAGGCATTTTATAATCAAGGTCATTTCCAGAACAGTCAGAGACTTTCTAGCCGAATTCTTAGAGACCTAAAAAGAATGGGCTGCAGAGTTCATCAAGACTTGCTGAGATTGTGGCTTTGTCTGTGAGAAGCAAGGGCCACCTTCCCCTCCCACTTTTCATTACCACAAACTGTGGTAATGAAAATTGTTGGTGTGGTGGCTGCTGTCGTGTGTGTAGACAGAGAAAAAGAGACACTACATAGAGTAGTAAGGATTGGTTGAGTTCCAGACCAGCCTGGGCAACATAGCGAGACCCTGTCTCTACAAAAAACTAATGATAAAAAAAAATTAGCCGGGAATAGTGGCGTGTGCCTATAGTCCCAGCTTTTTGCTATTTGAGAGGCTGAAGTGGGAGGATCGCTTGAGCCCAGGAGTTTTAGGTTTGATGTTACATTGAGCTATGATGACACCACTGTACTCCAGCCTGGGAGGCAGAGTGAGACCCTGTCTCAAACAACAAAAATAGTGTTACAACTGATAATCCTTTTTTTTTTTCTGATTCTAGAAGGGTAATACACATGTTTTTAAGGGCAAGGTATATGGTGGACATTTGCCACTATTTTGGCCAATCAGCATCCGAAACCCCTTCCTATGTTAGGAGAATTCCTTAAATTTACATCTTGGTGGTAGAGGCTGAAAAATCCCAGATGCTTGCTTTCCCATGCCTTGTAGTTAGTATGCAGGCATATGACCTGGGTTTCACCATTCAGACACACCTATACTAGATTTTTGACTTAGGAGCTAGTAATGAAAAACAGAACAACAGTAGCCCCAAGAAAAAATGGTAACTAAACCTAGAATGATGGAGCTTTTTTCCACTTTGGGCGAGTCAACTGCAGTGGTTGTTGGAAAGTAAATTTCTAGGTGCAGAACTAGCAGCCATGCTGCTGGGTGGAAGTTGTGACATCTAGTTCCCTGCTGAGAGCCACCCCATCTTTTAAATTAACTTATCTGATGAAAAAAAAAAGGCAATGACTAGTCATTATTTAAAAATCTAGGCTGGGCACAGTGGCTCACGCCTGTAATCCTAGCGCTCTGGGAGGCTGAGGCGGGCGGATTGTTTGAACTCTGGAGTTCGAGACCAGCCTGAGCAGGAGCGAGACCCTGTCTCTACTAAAAAAATAGAAAGAAATTATCTGGACAACTAAAAACATATAGAAAAAATTAACCGGGCATGGTGGCACATGCCTGTAGTCCCAGCTACTCGGGAGGCTGAGGCAGGAGGATCCCTTGAGCCCAGGAATTTGAGGTTGCTGTGAGCTAGGCTAAAAAAAAACCTCTGTAGAATACAGAAAAGGTCACTGTGTTTGTGCTTCTGTGTGTATGTAAGTATGTGTATATATATAAATACACACACATAGGATTTTCTTCTTAAAATTGGGATCATACCATATAGTTTTGTGGCTGCCTTTTTAATAAGATTTTGATTATATTTTCTATGCCTTTCTTTGACAATACAATTCTAAATAACTACATTATTTAACTGTTCTACTATTGAATTATTTAGACTCTAATATTTTGCTTATAGAGGCTTCAAAGTATATTCTTGTATATAAAACTTTATCTCCAATTATTGCTTTAGGATAAATTCCTAGATGGCAAATTACTTAAATTTTAACTTTTTTAAGGCTCTTCATACACTTGTAAAGTTGTTCTCCAGAGGTGGCTGACCCGCTGTGGAATCTCTAATGGATTTTGAGTATAAAGCGTTGACATTGAATTTTTATAAAACAGGAATGACATAAAATTATTTTTAAAAATAATGAATATAGTACCCGTTATGAGAATATACTATTGTCTGACAGGCTATGTGCTTTAGAGATATCATCACATTTGATCCTCATAAAGATACTTTCAGCCCCTTCAAAAAAATGGGGGGAAATGGCCAAATGTCTTGCTGAAGGTCACACAACTCATAAAATGTGGACCCAGGAATCAGGCATTGGTTTTCTGATTTCAAAGTTCATTGTCTTTTCCCTCTACCATTGTAACCCAAGAATTTAAATCATTTTTGAGTTTTGAGATAAAAACTTGGGAAGAAAGAAGTATGAAGTGAGTTGGTAGTAGTAGAGAAGAGGTGGAGAAGGAGTTAAAAAGGATAGTAAGTCTTAGTTAAAAGAATTTACAAACTGGCAAGACACAATGTTAGCAGGACATTTTAACCAATGAGTATTTATTAAGAGCCAGTGGTGCGCCAGGTACAGTTGTCCAGTGGGCTAGCAAATACAAATGATGTAACCAATTCACTTATTAGCTTATCCGATTAACCAAAATACATTTCATAGAAATGATTATAAAATACACTGCAGATAGAATCTTTTATACTTACAGATCTAATGGTACCCTAAATAATTATTAATAAAAACCAGCCAACCCATATGGTAAATAAAGTTAGCAAACCACGAGTTCTTTATTTTAGTTAGCAAAGGAGAAAAACATACCACTGTCACGCTGAAATGGGTTTCAGCGTTGTTGAACGCTGAATACAGACATCCTGTTTCAAAATGGCTAACACAATCCACCTCCAGTCTTAAAAATTCAGTGTTTTTCATCCTGTATTAAATCACTATTACAAGTTTTGGCTTAAAGGTTAGTTTTGGTTTGAAAGTAAGTTCAATTTAGTACTTCAGTCTCGTGCCTCACAGATGCCTGACCTCTGCTGGGTGAAGATCACTCCAATTAACTACTAGTTACGGCAATAAAATGTAAACAGGATAGTTCCATCCACTTTGCCTGATATTCCTGCCAAAACGGAATTGAGAAATTAAGATACACAGGCAAGTTAAACCAGAACAAAACAGCAGAAGGAAAAAAAAAAGACTAACAAAATGTAGGTGTTATTAGTTTGAAGCAAGCCTGTTCATTTAGAGCCATTTATTTATTGCCTTTTGATATTCATGGCTAATTCTTTAAAGGACCACATTGAATTCGCTGGTATAGAATATAACAGATCCCTTAGTTTGAAGGTTGGTTAAGAGGGCTATCAGGGAGAAAAAAGGAAGCTGGTGAGGACTAAAAAGGCGTGGAGTGTTGCTGACACCATCACGATAATGGCCGAACCTCAACCATCCAAGAGGAGGGTCTACTGGGCCCTTCCTGAGACCTCCAGAGATGGTCTGTTTTCTTCAGGCAGCAGCAGCAAAAACTTCCTCACAGAGTCAAGGTCAACTTTTATTGCACAAGAACCAAAATGATTTCCCTTCCCCCCTTTCCTGAGCTGGAGACCTCCAAGTGCAAACACGTCTGGGTTCTCACGCGCTCGCGCCTCCGACCGGCAGGGAGCTCAAGCAGAGTGCCTGCCTCGGGGAGCACCTTCCTCCAAGGGAAACGAGAGGTGTCAGGTCGGCCCAGGCGAGCTGGTCGGTCAGTCACCATTCTCAAGCAGCTTTTGTAAGTTACTCTGTATCTTGAAAAAATAAAAGAGAAGTTCCTATTATTAAACAGAATGGAGTATATTAAGGGCGTATTTGCTATGGCCTATGTAATGCTCGAGATTAATCTATTCTACCTTGAATAAAAAACACATGGGTTAAATTTAGATGAGGCAAACAAATGCTTTTTCATGGACTAAAATTCTGTTTGTCAATCCACTTTAAAATGAAATAGAGACCAAGAGAAGTAAGATGGAAGAAAAAGAACTAGCAACACCACGTGTGAACGAAATGCATTCAGAGACAATGGGAAATTGGTCTTTATGGAACCTATTTAATGGTTTTAATAAGACAAATGCCACATAATAGTGTTTAGCGCTCCTGTAGACATTACGCGAAATTTCCGAGATTGTAGATTTCACAGTGACAGAGACCAACCACGTCATGTCAGATGTTTAAGATGACAGTCCAATGTTGGGAATTAAAAATGTTCCCAGTAAATGTCTGCTGAGTAAATGAACTTGAAAGAATCCAGAGCAAGAAATTCTCAATAACCAACACTATGATGGGAGTAGGAACCCCTCGAATCAAAAGAAAGAGAATATATTCTTCTTTTGGAGGAACAGTGTGCGGTTCCTGTGGGCATACTCAGGGCCGGTGAAGCAGAAGGGCTGTGAGATGCACGTGCTGGAAACTGCACGCGTGCTCCCCTGAGCCCCTCAGCACCACACAGGGGCAGGCTGCACACATGCAACCCGGGGCCAGCGAGGCTAAGTGACGGGACCAGTCACACAGGTGGCGAGTGAGTGGCAGAGTAGGGATAAGGCAAAGGTCTGACTCCAAAATTTATGTTCTTTCTACTATCCTGCTCCACCATCAATGCCACTTCCAGTACTAAGAAAGTAATTGTTCATTTCTTTCCCCACATTCCTGCAGCCTGTCTTCCCACCTATCTCTCAGGACCAAGGATAAATGGAAAAACAGGAATGGGGTGGTAGAAAAAGGAATGAAACCAAGGACTGACATCCCAAATCCATCCAACACACCTACAAGGACAAAAAACCCAAAAGTAAAATGAAGGAGGTAAATAGGCGATTTATAGAAGAAAACCCCAAACCCCAAAAGGCCAATAAACACACGAGATGTTCAACCTCAGCAGTGATCAGGAAAATACAAATAAAACGCAGAACGACACCCAGTTCCACATTATCCCACCCGACGTGGGAGGCCTGGACGCACTAGGGAGGAGCCAGCTCATCAGTCAGCCAGTGGCAAGTGAAAAGAGGAAGAGTTAAAAGTTATTCTTGGATTTCAAACGAGGGTGACTGAAAGGGCAGGCACGCCATAAGCAGAAGTAGGGAAGTTGTAAGCGAAGATCATGGGGCTTGGACGCGACCAGTCTCTGAGGGAGGGTAGGAAGGACGTGCCGGGATGGAGGAGGAGGGGCCGAGCTGCGATTTCGCCAGCACGCGGCGCTGGCAGGTGCTCACTGCCTCTGCGGAGGGGCCGACCCGGCGAAGGGAACACGGTGTGGCCTGGCACTTTCTCTTTTTCTCCCTCTATTGCCCAGGCTGCAGTGCAGTGGCAGCTCACTGTAACCTTGAACCCCGGCCTCCAGCAATCCTCCTGCCTCAGTCTCCTCAGTCGATGGGACGACAGGTGCGCGCCACCATGCCCGGCTAATTCCCCCCTTCCCCGCCCGCCTCCTTTTCTTATCTTTTAGAGATGGGGTCTCACTCTGTCGCCTAGGCTGGAGTTCAGTGTCGTGATCACAGTTCACTGCAGCCTCGAACTCCTGTGCTCACGTGATCCCTCTGCCTCAGCCTCCTGAGTCACTGTGATTAGAGGCGTGAGCCACCCACTCGGCTGGTACCTCTTTTCGTAATACTTACGTTCCTTCGGACAATGTGTACAACTCGTAATTTTTTAGAACGTCAACATGTACATTTTGACCCCAAGTCCACCTCTTCCTGATCCTGTTCTGGGACAGAGGTGGTCTCCATTGGTGCTCCTGTAGGCCGCCCTCAACCTCCCAGCTGGGCTCTGAAGCCCTCCCTGCAGGAGACCTGGCCAGCTCTTGGCCTGCTGTGACCAAGCCCTTCCATAATATTTTCTGTTCCCTGATCACGGAATGTGGCGCGGCAGGAAAGCGGGAAGAAATGAAAAAGAAGGCAGCAGGATTCCATGTGTTTCTGATCCAAAGAATATCATTTGTATGTCACAGTGAACAAAATTGAAAATTAATACCACCCCATTTTCTAGGTCAGCACGAAAGCCAAACATTTGTATGTATTTCATTAAAAAAAACATCATTTATCTTCAATTCTCAGAACATAATGTCTTAGAAAGAAAAAAAATTTGGTAGCTAACCCATCCATACCTTCTCTAGGTTGATTTTGGATGTAAAAGAGAAATAGTTTCCAAGTTTCCCATAGATACAATGATTCGGTATGAATTACCTGTCCTGACTTAGTGTAGAAGTTCGGAAACTCCTTTGCTCTCAATGTTTTTGTTGTTAAATGCTGGATAACTAGTGTAGGCAAACAAAGGAAATTTTACTCATTTGTATTTCGTATTTCTTCCCAAGTAAGCGTAGCTGCGCTATTATGTAAAGCCACCAAACGCTGGGCATTTGTGACAGCCATTCTAACTGAACACTTGATTCTTCATTCTAAACCTTTCCTTAAAGATTAGGGTAAAAACCAAAGTAGTTATCAAATGAGAAGGGAGAGAAATGTTGAAAGGAGAAGAAAATGAGACATGTTAATCAGGTTTAACTTCTGGGAAATTTCTGGTGCGCCTTTCTTCTCGCTCACCCTCCTGAGTTCTAAGAATGCCACAAGCTGAGGGCAGATTTGCCCTCGACTCGCCCCGTGGGAAGATACTTTCAGAGGCGAAGGTCCGTCGGTGGCCTCGTCAGCAAGGCCTACAGCTGGATTCTGAGAAGCAGTCAAGCAGAGGGCTGCTAAGCACGACTTTGCAGTCAGGCAGACCTGGTTCAGATGCCAGGTCTGTTGACTTTCTAGGAGTTGACGTCATCTTGGGCAAGCTAACTCAAAACTTTGGTTCTTCCCCTGTCAGACAGGAACAATGGCACCTATCTTCCATGGTTCTGAGGGATTGAATGCAACATTTTATGTATGGCAACAACCAGTCCGGGTGGAACAGGGGCTGTACTCTTTGGATGGGCCACTGGTCTCCAGTTCACTCCATACCGTGTCCCTTCATTGACCTCTGTGTCAGCAGTCACTTACCATCGGGCCCTATGGTACCAAGAAATACCATGTCTACCCAAGGAGGAACAACAAAAACCAGACCAACAAGACCATGCGTTCCCAGGAAAATGAGATTAAAACCTGTTTCTTTGTGGAAATAAAAAATATTCTTTCACATTTACTATGCAACCCCCCTGGCCAGGTTTGGTCATTTAGGTTGTCTGGTGCAACACTAAAGGTGTCTGAGCGTGTGAGCCTTGACCTGACCCATGGCAATCCACAGGCACTACTGTTACTGCCCCCATACACAGGACAGAAATAGATCACCTTTTCTAATCTCACTATGTTAGCTGCGAGCTCTTGGCAGAGGACTTCCGCATTTAATTGTGCTTGTGAGCCCAGGCCAGATGGTGCTGTCTGCCTGTAAGAACAAAGAGAAAAATTATTATGGGCAGGGATGGCAAAGAAAGAAGTAGGATGAACACATTTTAAATTTATTTAAGCGGAAAACTAGTTTATAATAAAAGAGAGTGAGCGTTTCACTTGCTAACATCAGAAAGGCCCTGCAGTAATCCACAACTCCAGGGTAGATGTTTAGGGAACTAATTCTTAAAAGCTCAGCTGGAAATCTCTTAAGCTATTTTTGTTTGAGTGGATGTGGTATGCTTCGGCTTCCAAGCAAAAATCAGAGAATTATTCTCAAGTACGTGGATTTTCAGAACCCTTTTATTAACCCCTGACAGCCTCACTATCCCCGCCACGGCACACATTTGTAAGAATGATTGCTCTTTCAGTCATATAGATATTATTTTTTAATGGGAGAAGGAGCCATTTATATTCGAACTTTCAAAAAGTTTAGGAAAGCTTTATCTAGTTAATAAAATTTCCATTGAAATGTGAGATTTTTGCAGTTCCTTCTGTGAGACTTGCTATACGAACATAATTGCCCTTATAGTCTAACAGATGTATTCAATATTTACCATTTGACTATTTATGGCACGGGCTCTTACTCTGGGGTCCTTTGGAGTTCCGCACCAGCTAACACTGCAGAAAATTTGGAGATGTATGTTCGTTTTCCTGGAGAGATGACCTAAAGCTGTTTATCAGATTTTCATGTTAAGATTAAGAACCATGGTCTGTCTCATCTCTATACTTCTTGGTTGTGATTTAATTTTAGCTATTAAGTTTTCGAATGGCAGTAACTGCTCCAACTTATTTTATATAGGGTCCACTTTTGAGATATAGGCACTTGGTAAATTATTGATGATTATCTAGATTTTAAGAAAGCAATCAGACATCTTTCTATTTTCTAATACTAAAACAAATAGTGTGTTCTTTATCTTTAGCTCACAGAAACGGAATCTAAATCCTTGATTTTCTAGATAAGTGACCCGAGGCCTGGAGAACTGACTTATCAACATGAGATTCTGAGCAGCAGCTATGTTCTCACCACTGGGCTAGGAATCTGGAATCTGCTTTAGTCCCATTGAGGAGTCCAGGATCTACAGGCTATTCGTGTGTTAACAAAGCTGATAATATGTATAGATTCAAAAGGATGGCTCTTTAGCAACTGAAGAATCAGATTACATGTGTGGCTTTAGCCACCTGGATGGCACAGAAGGATTACTCAGAATGAATGAAGTAAGATACGGAGGAAGCTCAGGTCCTGGAACAGTGTTTATTAACAGATGTTCCCGTTATGGTTGTTTCCGAGCTCATGTCAAATGTGATCTTTGTGGTTTTTCCTTTAAATGGTTATTTTTCAGATTGTACTTCTTCCTGGGTTGATTGTTTTAGTAATAGAATGAATATTCCTTCCAGGCCGGGCGCGGTGGCTCACGCCTGTAATCCTAGCTCTCTGGGAGGCCAAGGAGGGCGGATTGTTTGAGCTCAGGAGTTCGAAACTAGCCTGAGCAAGAGCGAGACCCCATCTCTACTAAAAATAGAAAGAAATTAATTGGACAACTAAAAATATATAGAAAAAATTAGTCGGGCATGGTGGTGCATGCCTGTAGTCCCAGCTACTTGGGAGGCTGAGGCAGTAGGATTGCTTGAGCCCAGGAGTTTGAGGTTGCTGTGAGCTAGGATGACCCCACGGCACTCTAGCCCAGGCAACACAGTGAGACTCTGTCTCAAAAAAAAAAAAGAATGAATATTCCAACTGTGTTCTGTTAGAGGAATTTTCCCCTCATTATCACCACGGTAAGTAAAAGATGAGAGACAGTAAAGGCAAGGTATGAATCTATTCCAAACCGTTTATTAGTCTTCTGTATTTTATTGGTTCGGATGTATATTTCTGGGTCAAAAATAACCGGTACGCCAGCACACATATAAGCCACAGAACAAGGATTTAGCTGATTCTTAGAGAGTGAAAAAAGGTCCCAGAATGGTACAGAACAGTAGTTCTCAGAGTATAGAACCCAGGCCAGCACCATCAGCCTCACCTGGGAACTTGCTAGAAATTGCAAATTCTCGGTCCCATCCCAGACCTACTGCATCAGAAACTCTGGGGATGGGCCCTGAAATCTGTTTTAACAAGCCCTCTAGATGATTCTGATGTACATTAAAGTTTGAGAGTCACTGCTAGACTGGGAAGCCCATGAGCTTTGTAGTTATATAGACCTGAGTCTGAATCCTGATTCTATTACAAACTGGAAGACCTTTAGCTAATTATTTCTCTGATTCTCAGTTTTCTCATCTGTAAACCGGGAACAACAGCTCTCTTATAAGGTTATGGTGAAAACATAATGAGGGAAAATTGTTTGTATTTGTATATGTACGTATCCATTCTAATAGAGGCTCTAGCACATGGTAGATAGTCTGTAAGGGAGTATCTCTCTACTTTTAAAACTTGGGCTAAACATACACTTACTAACATGGAATAATTTATTTCACTTTTTAGGCAATGTGTCAAAATCTTCATGTAAATGAGTTTAAAGAAAAGAACTCTATGTCTGAAAAGATTTAATTAGGTCGAGCATGTTAAAAATGATCCCTGAAAAAATCTTCACAGACATATTCAACTAATTACTACTCACATGGATCTGTATAGTGGTCAAGAGTTTGGTAAATAACTGAGTTAAATATAAAGACTTATACATGATGAAAGGTGCTGAGTTACTTGAATTGCTTCTTTTGTATGAATGTCTTGACTCACTGCCATTTAACTAAGATAAACTTGTATAGTTTAATAAATGGGGAAAGGTCGCAACCACATCTTAGAATAACAGCAAGATAATGTAAAATTAGGCTTGTTTCTTGCTGTTTACTGGTGATACTACAGCAACTCAAATAGTGCAGAGTTAGGTCATTCATTTCTAGGACCTTCTTCTTTTCTTTCCACATACATACTTAACGAAATGTCTCATACACAATGTATCTCCAATTAATGTTTGCTAAGAAGCATGTTAAGCTCAGTCAATTATTCCACTAATCTGAATAGCAAGCAGGTGACAGCACTGGAGGGAACTGTCTTACTCAGTATTATGGGTGTCCACGGTGGAGGTTAGTGACCCCAGCCGCTCCTCCAGAGTATTAATTCTATATCTCATGTAGAAGGTTGAGATGATTAGTGCACAGACACTGGAAAGAGATAAGAGAAGTTTTCAGTAGGATAAAGGCCAGGACCTGATGTTCATAAAACAATGAACTCAGAGCCGACCTGGCACACTCAAGGCAAGGCATTTTCCAAAATAACTTGGCTAAAAAGACTCTAAAAATGTCCTTTTTAATCAGGCTGATGCTTGTCATAAAACCTCACAGCTAGAAGGAGACTTAAAACCTTCTACCCCAAGTCTCTCAATTTGCAAATAATGGTCATTCTATAGGACTGGTCAAGGCTAGGCCCAAGTTGGAGTACTAGCCAGAGCGGCTCCTTCCTCGAGATACTGTCACCCTCTGCTAGGAGAGCCTGGGCTGGGAGTGCCCAGCCTCATTCTCTGGTGACTCAAAAATTCCCTGCTTTATCTGGAAACCAGACTGGGCATATCCTACTTGGTTGTGAGAAACAGCCTAGAACTGGGTCAGGCTATTTTCAGATGAACAACTGGCTCCCGACTAGAAGAAGATGGGGAAGCTAAAAAAGTCAATGCCATGTTTTCAGTAAAGGGGATGAGGATGACATTTTAAAGTTGTTTTGGCCTCTGTCCGGAGGACACGGGACAGACGGAAAAACAAAATTACAGCTAGATAGGAGAAATAAGTTCTAGAGTTCTCCACCACTGTAGAATGACTGTAGTTAACAGAGAAATGATAAAGGCGATGGATATGCTAATTACCCTGATCTGATCACTATACATTATATGTATCAAAATATCACTATGTACCTCATAAATATGTCTAATACGATTATGTCAATTAAAAAAATAAAAAGGCAAATAAATGACAAGGTTAATGACGCTTCATAATTCACAGAACAATTTCCCAATAGTCTCCACTCAGAACTTAGTCCTCTGCTGGATTTGGTACAATCATTATGAAAATACGACCTAAGCCTAAGAAAAAAAGTATTGAAATAGGAGACAGAAATTGTCAAAAGATTTGGGTCACATTACAGAAAAATGAGATTTACAATGGCTCTTGGCAATGTGAAGTGATTATTCCTCTAGAAAATTGAATCATTTTCTGAAGTCACTCCTAATAAATTCATTTACTTACACAACTGCATAGAATATAAGAATGTGGTGGAGAGTTGGCCATTTCTGAGGCCTGACTTTATGTAAGAGTCCGATGGTTTCTGACTGACCTGGTGGGTGGGAAACAAAAAGCAAGTGTTTAAAACCATAACACACTTCCTTCATCCAGCAACAGCCCTATGAGGGAAGAGGCACTGGAGAGAGGTAACTATTCCCAGGTAAAAGAAACCAGAGAAAATATTAACTGAAGCCTTCTACTTGTCATTTTAACCAATAGTTACAATTCCCTCCAACAGGTTTCGTTTAACACATATTTATTGAGAGCCTTCCGGTGTCAAGCATTGTGTTGGAGTCGATGGTGAACAAGGTAACACTATCCTTGCTCTCTTACCAGCATAACTGGTAACTAGTTATTAGAATAACTAGTAAATAAGAAATCGAGAATTTAAGTTTTACTAGCAATTTTTGAACCCTAATCCCACATATTCAGAATAATGAAGTGGCCTTCACGAAGGCCATTCACCTTGGTATCCCCCACAGGAAAGCGCAGAACTGGGTACTGTCTGTTGAATGAATAAGTTAGTTAATATGCAAAGGCCTATAACAGGAAGGGAGGGAAGGGAATATGAAAGGCAGTTATAAAGTGAAACACGGGGACCCTTTAAAAGTTGCAAACAGAAATCTCTAACGCCCTCTCAAAAAAGTCCCTTCCTTACCATGTGCAGGCTGACTCTTGGCTTTTCCTTCAGGCACTCTGTTCACATGGCCATCTGCCCGACTTGGTTTCGCTTCTCCCTTGGAGACGTTCAGAACTGTCTGGGATTCTGTCACATGGAAATCTACCAAGCCAAAACCGAGCTGGGTGAGTTTTCTCTCCAATGTATTTAAAAGCATAGGACCAACCACAAAGCAAATCAATCTCTTAATATGTATAATGGGCAAGAATACAAACGGGCCTTCTCACAAGTTGGTTGCGGTGGTTGGGGATTGAAACTGAATGCTTAAGTAAATAAGTAGTAAAACGATGTAAGGACAGTCTTTAATCTCCTAACCGACTCGCAAGGACGATTCGGCTGTAACAGTTAAATAACATTCCTGAAATAAGAGGCAAGAAAATATTATATGTTTATCTCTCTCAACCGCCCAACAGTATGTCCATTTAAGAGACCTCTGTTAAATGTGTATACAGGGACATGAGTTTTTACCACACAGGCAATTCCTTGCCCTGTAACTTCCAAGCTGCCCTTTCTCCAGACTCCCTTCCCAACTATCAACTAGGAAGACCAGATTGAGTTTCGTTTGTTTGTTTTTGTTTTTAAGGAAATAAGGTGAGGATGTTTTGTGGAGAATTAAATTTTATTCAAAATACAACAATTCCCATATTGTCTAGCAGTGAGAAACAAATAAAAGTTTAATAATTAAAAAAAAAAAACCCGCCCCCTCAACCCCAAAATACAACAATTTCCCAACCTCGAGAGTTCTCGGATTCGGGGGTTTGAGAACCCGAACTGCTGTATCCTTCCATGTCTTGCCTCCCTTGTTGAACCACTCCATCCAGATCCGAGAATTCATCATTGAAATCCTGAAGGGAAATAACGAAATAAGGAGAGGCCGATTTTCCCTTATTAAAAACAGGCAGGACTCTGCACCCCCAGCCCTGTAACCTAGGCCTGACCTATGAAACACAGAGGAGAAGGAAGGATTAACCCATACTACCGGGATGTTCCCAACAGATCACCCACTATCTGGTTACTGTAACTGAGACTTTTCTAGGTAGTTAGAATTCTGTCAACAAACAGTGGCCAACTTGCATGACACATGAATGTCTAGAAAAAACCCCAGAATGCTGATGATTGACAAACTTCCAGTGTGAAGCTGCAGAGGCCTCATTAGCACTCTGTAATGAGAAAAAACTGCTAGAGACGCACACAGGAGAAAAAGTGGGTAGAAAGCTCCAAATCCAATTTAAATATGTATACGGAGACATAGATATTATTAAATTATAGTTTTTGTTTTTTTTTTAAAGTATTGGAAACAGAAAAGAGAAAACAGCTTTAGCAAATTGGACCATGGAAAGAAAGTTTGTTTTTTTCCCTCCCTCAACTAAATCAGAATAGGGTCAGGGATGCTACATTTAAAAGGGAAAATGCAGAGATGTTTTACTTTGCATTCCAATGGCTCCCCCAAAGTGCTTAAGAACGGAAGGGACAAGTGGTGTCATTAAAATGTCCTGGTGAAGGTACAGCTGGCCAAAGCTTTTAATAATTTTGTTAGCTTCCAAATGAAGAAGAGACTCACCCCGTAAGCAACGTACCAACCTTTCACCTTGAACTAGCTGTCTTTAGTTCATCTCAACACTCATTTTAATTTCATGCAAGAATTTATAAGGGAAGGAAAATTGAAAAATTTAAATCTCTCAATTTAATAATGTATTGAATGCCTATTATGTTCCAGGCAGTAGGCAAAGCTCCTTATATATATGATTGCGTTTAATCTTCATAGGCTCATCGCGAGGTTGGCATATTAACGGATGAAGAAACTGAGTCAGGGCAGGTAAAGAGCTTGCCTGATGACACACAGCTGGGTGGAGCCCAGATTTGAACAGGTTTGTTGGATTCCAAATTATACATGTTTAATTGTATTTCGTACTGCTTCCCACTCCTTTTTTTAAGGTAGATTTTTTTAAAAAATTGAGATAAAATTCATATAACATAAAATTTACCATTTTAAAGTGTATAATTCAGTGGTTTTAGAATAGTCACATATGTAAGCAGCACTATCTCATTCCAGAACATTTCAAAAAGAAACCCTGTGCCCATTAGCAGTCACTCCCAGTTTCTCCCACACTCCATTCCCTGGCAGTTGCTGATTTACTTTCTATCCCTGAAGCTTTGCCTGTTCAGGACATTTCATATAAAGGGAATCATGTAACAGGTGGCTTTGTGACTGTGGCTTCTTGTACTTAGCATAATGTTTTCAAGGTCCATCTATGTTGTAGCGTTTTTTGCTACTTCATTTTCTTTTTATGGCCAAATATAATATTTTATTATGTGGGTATACCACATTTTGAAATCCATTTATGAGTCAGTTGATGGACATGGGTTTTTCCCACTTTTTGGCTATTATGAGTAATGCTGCTATGAACATTCTTGTACAAAAGTGTTTGTGAACATGTTTTAAATCCCACTACATTTTTTTTTTTTTTTTGAGACAGAGTCTCACTCTTTTGCCCGGGCTAGAGTGAGTGCTGTGGCGTCAGCCTAGCTCACAGCAACCTCAACCTCCTGGGCTCAAGCGATCCTCCTGCCTCAGCCTCCCGAGTAGCTGGGATTACAGGAATGAGCCACCATGCCTGGCTAATTTTTTCTATATATTTTTAGTTGGCCGATTAATTTCTTTCTAATTTTTTAGTAGAGGCGGGGTCTCGCTCTTGCTCAGGCTGGTTTTGAACTCCTGAGCTCAAACAATCTGCCCGCCTCGGCCTCCCAGAGTGCTAGGATTACAGGTGTCAGCCACCGCGCCTGGCCCCCACTACATTTTAATAGCTTAAAAAATAAGATTTGTACATGTTGAAACTATGGGCTCACACTGCTTCACTAAAGGTGAATATTTAACAATAACCAATTTGGGAATGATCATTTGAATGATATAATTAGAACTCTTCGGAAAACATTATACCATTATAGGTGCAAATTTTGTACAAACAGGAGATTTACTACTTCCCACTGGAGATTTACTCTATGGTCAACAAAAATCTAAGGGAATCAAACAATTTCTACCTGTCACTTGGGTGTTATATAATAGCTTTTTTTTTTTTTAATGGTTATTTCTGAGTATGCCTCATCTTCTGTTCTCAGTTCTAACGTCTCTGAAGGCAAGAATTAGTTTTGTTTTTTCCTGGTATACTACAGTATACACTAGCACGGTGTCCTGAACATAAAAGACATTTGTCAATTTGTAGGATTACTCAGCTCTACCTCAAATAGATTTGTGAATCCCTCTAAAACAATATTGACCATCAAACAGAGCAAGACATGATAAATGTCTTCAGTGACCAGTAACTCACCAAGACAGCCTACTATTACGCTGCTTTTCTTTTGCAGGACAACTCTTCAATTATTTGACAAAAGTTTATGGCCTCTTACGGTTCCCTCCTCTTCAGGACAGATACGCCCTCTTTCTTCACCTGTGCCTCAAACACCCTGGTCCTAAGTTCTTCCCAACCCTGGTCACGGTATAAGCACAAGTGTAACTGATGGACTTACTCCCTTTCTTTTGCATTTAGACAGTTACGTAGGCAACTTACCAGAGGCAAAGATGAAGGGCGGTCTGCCCGGAAACTATTTTCAGCCGACGATGGATTGGGGCTGTTACCAACACTGGCGCTCTGAAATTATTGGAACGAAATGAAAAACCAGATGAACTAAGAAACCACGAGAAATACAGAAGGGAGACAGTGACTGAGGCGCAGGGATGTCACACTCACCTCCAAGTGTCCACACACAGATCTGAGTAGTTTGTAAGTCGAATCTCTGGAGAGTAAGGAGACAAATATGTACTGAAAAACAAAACGGAATAATTATTAACAGATACTGCCTGACAGGAGGCAAGAGTTCGGAATTTAAAAAGATATCTGTATAGAGTTTTTTATTTTCAAATGATGCAGACCATTTCCTGGCCTATATTCTCATTCCTCTCATCCAAACATTCAATTTCTTTTCTTTTTTTTTTTTTTGAGATAGGGTCTTGCTCTTTTGCTGGGGGCTGGAGTGCAGTGGCATTATCATAGCTCATTGCAACCTCCTGGCCTCAAGTGATCCTCCTGTCTCAGCCTCCTGAGCCTCCTGCGTAGCCAGGACTACAGGTGCATCAACACATCCGACTAATTTTTATTTTTTTTTGTAGACACAGGGTCCCACCCAGGCTGGTCTTGAACTCTTGGCCTCAAGTGATCCTCCCACCTCGGCCTCCCAAAGTGCTAGGATTATAAGCATGAGCCACTGTGCCCGGCGTAAACATTCAATTTCTATTCCATTTCTGGAATAAAGCAAATATATTCCCCCCAAATAGCAGTAAAATCCCCACACCCAATTTCAGAGTAATAAAGGGACGTAAGGCAAAAATGAAGCCTCCGAAACCCTGACATTGGTGCTCCAAACAAGCACAGAGAGGGAAAGGCCTGGACTTTAACAAAAGGCTAGTGACATTTGCTGGATCCTCTTTAAAGTCTCTTCCCCTCTGTTTTTGTTTTTGTTTTAAAGGTATTTAACAATTCCCAAGGGTCTGCTTTCTCTGCTCTGACCTAGATTTCCACTGAGAGTTTCCCAGCGGCTCTAATAGGCTAGTTCTTTTTCATGCCATTTCCAGTTTCTTCCTGGTCCAAATACGGAGATTTTCTAGTGGATGCATGCAAGTGAGCTATGGGAAAGGAGTAAAATCAGAGCTAGACACATAATTGGGAGACAAAAAGACATAAGGAAAAACCTACTCTTTCTCCATCTATTTAAGCCAGAGAATCTTTTCAGACCTCCTCGCCATGAGTTTGCGATTATGAGAGAACTTGAATAATTTCCAAGCAAGTACTACATTCCAAAGTAATTGACGTGTGGGCTCTGGCATCACGTGGGTGACATGGGAAAACTGTGGAACCCCTCTTACCCTTAGTTTCCTTAACAATCCTCATCCCTTCCAGGGCGGTGGCGCAGAGTAAATGAGAACATGCAGGAAAAGCACTTAGCGCATACCTGGCAAGGGGTAAGCACTTGATGCCTGCTGGCTATTAGTACTAAAAAAAATCCCCAAATAGATATTAACCTATTTTCTAACTTATCAGAATAGCTTCTTTTATCTTTTCTTCTTTCTTCAGGGTTTCTAGTATGGTTAGAATAGAATATAGTGTTTATGCTTTTATAGAAATAATAGGTTAAAGATTAAAAAATAATTTCAAGTGAAAAATGAGTAGCCAAATGACTCCACTTCCTGTCTTGCTAAGCTGAAATAAATACCACTCGTAATGCAAATATTTCTGGTAGCACGTGTCTGGGGTAGCCCAGTAGTCAGTGACAGCTCCAGAATTTCTGTATAGAAGAAAGGTAGTTAGGCAATCTGGTAGCAAAGGGGTGGAGGAAATGATCCTACTGCTGCCACCGCAGAGCAGGCGCATGTCTAACGTAGCTGAAGTGGATCTGGGCAGGTCCTGACTGAGGTTATGGGGAGGCTGGCCACCCACCCCAGGGACTCCTGTCTCCCTGCCAGCAATGTTATGTTGGTTTTTTTTTTTTTATGAGACAGGGTCTCACTCTGTGGGTGGGCTAGAGTGCAGTGGCATCACCATAGCTCACTGCAGCCTCCAACTCCTGGGCTCAAGTGATCCTCCTGCCTCAGCCTCCCTAGTAGCTGGGACTACAGGCCGCACACCACCACGCCTGGCTAGTTTTTCTAGTTTTTGTAGAGATGGGGTCTCGCTATGTTGCTCGGGCTGGTCTCAAACTCCTGGCCTCAAATCATCCTCTCGCCTTGGCCTCCAAAATGCTAGGATTATAGGTGTGAGCCACTGTATCCAGCCTTTATTTTTTAAAATAGTATTTAAAAAATAATATTTAAAAAACTGAATATACCGTTTAGCCTGACTTGACAGATATTAGGGAAAAGGAAGTTGGGAAAGAATTTTATTTTTTTGACCTCGGTCAAGTAAGTATCATAAGGGAAACAATGGTACACAAACGTCTGTAGGCTACGATTTCTAACATTAGTCTGATAGAATGTCTCCTGATTTATGAGGAGATAATGATGTTTATAGTTCAGGGCAAGAGGTCCTTGGCAAGAGGACCCTGAGGGAACAGAGTCCAGAGCAGGAGGACAGAGCAAAGGGCTCTCACTCTACTGCACACTCACCCTGTCTGTGACCGTCGCTATAATCAGGGCATTTGGCACCAGAAGAGCAGTTTTGGTTTTCTTTATTAGGGTTACCGAGAAAACGGGAATGGAGATCTGAAACAGAAGCACCAAGTTAACGCTGGTTCACGCTTCAAAGAACAACACTTCACATCTTCACGTTAAAGAAAAAAAAAAAAGATAAATAGAAATCAAAACCAGCAGCTTTCCAACCTCCCTGAAAATAAAGGAATGTGGAATCTTAGAGAGTGACAGAGGTGTGTCCCGGAGCTCCTCAAACCGGTCTTTGCAAAGCCAGAGGATAAATCTGGATCATCAATTCTACCGAAGGTCTCGGTGGGAACAGAACGCAAAGTTTACGTTCATTTTAAAGAGAAGCACGAGGCTTTAAAGGAGTGTTGAGCCTGTGGCCACCCGCCTTGGCTCACCTCCACGCGCCCCACTCGCTCTGTATTCAGGCGCACGTGGGTGGGGAAGTCGTTAAAAAGCACTGCTGTATTGGAACCATCAACGGACAGGAAGTCTGGGACCTGAATTCTCAGCTCAATTCTGTGACTACAGGCTGAGTATCCTTAATTTGAAAATCCAAAATCCAAAAAAACTCCAAAATCCAAAACTTTTTGCGTGCCGACATGACGCTCAAAGGAAATGTTCATTGGAGCATTTAGGATTTTGGATTTTTAGATTAGGATGCTCAGCTGGTTATGTAATATTTTGAAAATATTCCAAAATCAGAAACACTTCTGGTCCCAAGCATTTCAGATAAGGGATGTTCTACCTGTATCTACACGACCTACTCAACCTTTAAACTACTCTAGCTTCAGTTTCCTGATTTATAAATTGGAGACAGTCTTGTCTACTTCTAAGGATCTTCTGTCAATTAAAAGAGATAATACATGGAAAATGCCCAGTGCTGAATAAAAATTTCATTCATTTTCTCACTTGTCTCATGAAATCAGGATGAGTGAAATAAAAGAACTCTAAGTTCTCTACTGGTTCAATAAAGAACAGCAACAATGATAATGACAGTATAGAAGTTACCATTATTAATACCTACTTATCAGATGAGAATATAATTTAATTATGATGATCCTATGAAGTTGATATTATAAGAAATAAGGAAATTTGTTTAGAGAGGTACATAACTTGCTTAAAGTCATACATATAAGACGCTACAAAGATGGAATTTGAACCAATCTGATCCAAACATGGGTGCTTTTCAATACAATTTGCTATAAGAAGGTATCAGATGGCACAAACAATAGAAGTTCCTGATACTTCTATATTATATCCCTCTAATCAGGTTTGGTCTCAAAGGAAAACAGATCACATCTCTTTGATCTCTGAAAATAGAGTCACACACTGCCATGGTAAAAAGAAAATGAGCTGATTCCCTCTGTAGGTACACACATTCATTTGAACATCTGCTTTTGTAAAAATGCTTCACATCTTCGGAAAGATCCCAATAAGGTAAGTGAGGAGGAGGAGGGTCTTGTGTAAGCACTGTCAGCTTGAAGGAAGAAGAATGAGCTTTTCATTTTCAATATTTACATTCACATCTCGGTTTATGAGATGGTGTTATTTACTGCCCTGCCACGTTCCAAACAGGAAGACTATGGAAGAACTAGGGGCTAACAGAGACATTTTCTAAAAACCAATATTTTGCCAGAGAACTCTATTCACTAAAAATTTTAAGAATGGGAGGTAATTCAGAAGTTATAAGTTGGGATAATTTTGGAAAAAAAGAATTTAAGATCTACTTAGATGTGATATCAAAATGAGTCTAATTTTGTTTTTGAGCAGCAACACAAACACAGAGTGACAGGGCTATAAATTTAGATTTTACATAATGTAAGGCAAGGAACACCCTTAAGAAGGAGTTTTCAGTCAATTGCTTCATGAGTATAAAATTATAATGAGGCAACATTTGTGAAATAAAGCCTAAATCACTTTTCATTTTGAGCCCAGATGGAACCAATACATACATGTTAATTTTACTAACATCTGAAAATACCAACAGCAGCTGACTAGATGGCCCTGATTAAATTAAGGCTATACTTTATTAATATTTTTCCTGGGTAGGATGCTTAGAAGGTTTCCCTTCTTAGAGAAAATTGTTTGAGTGCCTTCGGTATATTGGATCATGTCAGGCGAAGATCTGCTGGCAGTGAGGAAATTCTGCAGCCTCTCTCAAGCCCAAATCTCCTCTGACAATCATTCTTAGAAGGGAAGACACATACAAGTTACTGTCATGGTTCTTATTTCCCACCCTTGCTAACTTCCAATCTCCTGCCTCCGTAGGTTAGACACAGCCCATGCCAAAGCAATTTCGGCGTGTTCTTGTCTTTAGAAAACCCGGGTCACTCCTTTCTAGCTTCTTTTTGTCAGTTCTCGCTACAATCATATTAGCTTGAAACTGTACTTACTGCCTTTGTGAATTTCCCCATCTCTTAACAAAGACTAATTCTCCGTTTGCTAAAATCTCTAACTCCTGCTGCTTTGCTCAGAGATGTTGGTTCTCTCTGAATTCCTGAGAATGATCTTTATCACACTGGTCAGTACCACTCACCCCCTTTCCCACTCCATGAACAAGTCCTTATGATCCAGAAATCTAGAAGTACGGCGGAACACTGCTTACCATCGCTTACATTATACTGATTCAGATAATACTGCCAATGAAATATGTTTATCTAAACATAACTCTACATAATAAAGAAACAACATAAAAATAACAAGTTTTACCTGAAGAATAGTATGCTAGTCCGTAGACTCAACACCAACGAAATAAAGAATTTCCATTATATTTGTTAAGTGGTCACTATGTGACTGCCAGTGGCTTTGGAGAGAATATTTAAATAAAGCCTACATCTACTGCTCAAAACAAAAAGAGATTTTAATGGGCTACTTCATGAGTATAGAAACTGCTTCTTCATAATCATGAATCAGAATGACCGAAAACTCACTGAGGTCACACAAACCCAAGGTGTTTCTCTGACTCCTCATTCTGGAGGCTGGAATGAACTGTGATGGGACCTCGAGAGCTCAAAGGTAGAAAATGTGAGTGGGTGGGATGGAATGATCTTTCCCTTCTATGCCACAGCCCCAAGGTCCTTGGGCAAACTGCCAGTTCCTTCAGGCTATTCCTCATGGCTCAGGGCGTGAGGCGCCTCTGCTCCCCCAAACCTGTGTCTAACGAGAATGAAAAGATGTAGTATCAGGGTACACTTGGGATTGTGGGTATCTGACTCCCCGAGACTAGGCCTCAACTGCTCCAATTCCTGCTCATTTTGTGCTGCTGAGGGCAGAGTGAGCTCTAATAAGGAGCTTTTTTTATAGGCTTGTTGTCCTAGATGTCTCTGACGGTAGCTGGTATAAATGTGGTACAAAAATTGATGTTTCTTAAAAAAAAATTGCTTTGGTTTCAATGAACGTCTTTGAGACAAACGATGGCACACCCTCTGCGTAAACAGCTTTGTTCTCTGGTGACGTGTGGGTGAAAGCATTCAGGGTATGGCTGCGGGAGAGGCGCGCATGCGCGTACGGCAGGGAGTGAGGGGGGCGGCGCTCAGAGCGCGGGCCAGCGGCTGCCGTGGCGAGGCTCGCAGAGCCTGCAGTGTCTGGACTGCAGCGAAGGGCGCTTTGGTATGAAGGCACAACCGTGACTCGAATATTTATAAATACAGCTAAATCTCAACCCGTTAATATTCACAACATATAATAAAGTACAGGGTTAGCTTTCTTTTTAAAAAGTTATACCAACCTTTGTGTCTTTTCCGAAGACCTTGGAATGAAAACAAATCCAGTTTTCTGATACAAAGAGCTTTCCTTGGTATAGGATTTCTTTCTGTAGAGCACAGGTGAAGCCTGGGAGAATATGTACAGGTGTAGTATCATATAGAATTTTCCATTTAAAACACAAATCATGTCTATATTTTGGTGACTCAGGATGGGCAGAGATAATATACTCGAAAGATCTATCACATCTTTTTTTAGTCAGTTTTACGGGAAGAAGGCTGTGGAGACTAATTTGTTTGTTAATGCAAAGTGTTAAAACTTTAGTATAAATCAAAATGGAAAGGCAAATCTACCGCTGGACACGAGAGACCAAGAATGGTGTTTCAAAAGTCTCCTCCGTTTGGGTTGGTGTGTCATCCGCGGGCTAGTATCAGCACACCTGTCCCTCTCTTTTTGGGAATTCTCACTAATGACTCCTTTTGAAATGGATGGTCTTGTTGGGGGAGAGCACGGCAGAAATCCAGCATCCTGCCTTAACACTTGTACACCGAGAGGCTAGAATGGAACTTTGGGCCCTTTGAACCACTGCAGAGCAGAGTAGGTGCTTATTTTTTTTCTTTGTTCTTTCTTTCCTCTCTTTCTCTTTCTTTCTCTCTTTTCTTTTTTTTTTTTTAACAATGTCTTGCTCTGTTGCCCAGGCTGGAGCACACTGGCATGATCATATCTCGCTGTAGCCTCCAACTCCTGGGCTCAAGTGATCCTCCTGCCTCAGCCTCCTGTGGAGCTGGGACTGCAGTTGTGCACCACCACACTGGCTAATTTTTTTTTGTAGGGACGGAGTCTTGCTATGTTGCCCAGGCCCAGAGTAGGTACTTAACCAGCATCCTGGGCAAGATATTTAGGTGTGATCCTCACACCCTTCAGAGTGGCATGAGCAGGTATCTGTCCATGTCTAAGGACTTGAGTTTCCTTTTCGCTGCCTTCTAGTGGCCTCTCTTGTCCCAGGCTCGTTATCCTAAATCTCGAAATAATCCAATCACATGCATTTCAGCAATAGATAAAGCAGGCAAGGATATCCTCATTCTGGAATCATCTCGGGTGACTCCCTATCATGTGGAGAGATTCTGTTTCTCATTTTGTTCTCTTATCTTTCACGGTGCTTGGTGAAAGCTGACTGAAGCTGGAGTTACTGTTATGTCATGACTCGCAGAAGTGAATGACTCTGGACTTGCCTTCTTTCTCCCTCAAAACTAACTATCAACTTGTCAAGTATGTAGCTGAAAACATTAAACAGGCAAGAACTTACTTTGCCTCAGCGGTTCCTCAGTTGGGACATCAAGAAACAACTTGTGAAAGTGCATATTTGCTTTGTACTGCAATGAGAGCAAAATACAGGCGTTACTGCATTCACTTTCTCAGGAAACATCACAAATTTTAACGTCAATTTAAATTAAATAAGAAGTTTTCCTTTCCTTATTGGTATCTTTCTTTTTTTTGAGACAGGGTCTTGCTCTATCGCCTGGGCTAGAGTATAGCAGCATCACCCTAGCTCACAGCAACCTCAAACTCCTGGGCTCAAGGGATCCTCTTGCCTCAGCCTCCTGAGTAGCCAGGACTACAGGCATGCGCCACCACGCCCGGCTAATTTTTTCTATATATTTTTAGTTGTCCAGCTAATGCTTTCTATTTTTAGTAGAGATGGGGGTCTCTCTCTTGCTCAGGCTGGTCTCAAACTCCTGGCCTCAAGCAATCCTCCTGTCTCTGCCTCCCAGACTGCTAGGGTTATAGGCGTGAGCCACCACACCTGGACCCTTAATATTAATTATTTAAATTTAATTAATTTAAATTTTTTAAAAATTAAAACATTACCTGCTTCAAAGGGATGCCATAGGCTTAAATGGGACACTGCATCTGAAGGACCTGCCGCCTAGGGCACCATATGGTCACCAACCCTACCGTGGTGTGAAGCCATTTCCTTAGTGACAGGCTTTCACACAAAGACTTCACTCTCCAGGGCAGGAGAAGGCCCAGGACTCTGAAACACTGCAGATCACTTCATTTTCAAGGCATTTATTTCACAACTATGGTGTCAACAATGTATAGCCTGCAGTTCATAGTTTGTAAACTGCTTTCACAAACATCCCCCTCACAATAACCCTGGGAACCTGGCGTCCCCACTCCCTGGGCTGGGACACTGTGTCTCAGGGGTACTGAGTGACGTCAGTCACACCACACAGCCATTAAGAGCGTAAGGTAAGCTGGGTCTTCCCTCCACAGGATCGCTCTGTCCCGTAGGGTGCTGCTGAACACAAAGTCTTATGAGGAGAACAGAGAGAGAAGCACGAGTAGGACCCAGATGGTTTTGATCCAAGTCAGGAGTGGCCTCAATGGTAAAACTGGCCCTGTCATTGCTGTACAGAAGAGCTGCAGACCAGGTCATCGAGAACATCGATGGTCCCTGCAAGGCAGCTATTTTCGAGACAAACACTTATATGAAGTAAATCATCTCTTGCTGCTTTCCAGGAGGACGTTTTCCATCCAAAAAGACTCCTTGATTAAAGGTAGGTATTCTACGGGGGCTCCACGGAGATTTTGTTTTTGATGGCTACAAAAAGCATTGGTTGTAAACTTGATTTAAAATGTCCTAGGCCACAAACTCTTCAAAAATGTCAATGTGAGAAAAGGCAAACAAAGGTGGTGGGACCGAGTGATCTAAATTAAAAGCAACATAGCGAATAAATGCAGTATGTGACTCTTGATTGGATCCTGGAGAGGAAAAAAAACATCTTTATAAAGGACATCATTACTGGGGCAACGGTGGAAATACAAAAGAGATTTTATAGTAATATTTTTGTATATTTCATATTTAGTTAAATTTCCTGAGTGTGCCAAATTTTTTGATTTAGATCTTAGGAGAAAGCTATTCAAGTATTTACGGTGAAGTGTCAAAAAAAAATCCCCCAAACTCCTGGCCCTAGTAAATGTATGACACTCTGTGATGACACAGAACTGGGCTTTGTTTCCTATCTGGGTGCATTTTAGAGCAGAACCCACATTACTTCTGGAGGAGAATCACGACCCTGTCCACAGGTCTTCCTCCTCTGTGCAGCTGGCCTTCCATTCAGGCGGGTGCCTTTTCAGACTCTTCAATTTTAATACGAGGATGTCACAGATCCCCTTGTTTTGCTAATTACTAGACAAGCACACGACTCTGTGTTGGTCCCTGAGCTCGGCGTACTTGTCAGAGTTGAGGGTCACAGCATGGACTCACTACCACTCAGGATGTGTTGAAAGATCGGCTGTGGAGTATAACGTCGACGAAAAATTGGCTGCAGGAACTGCCACCTGTCCATCGCTCTAATTCTCTGGATGCTAAGTCGACATCGGTACTGCCCAGCAGGAAGCTGCGTGCTCGGATTCCTTCCTTCCACTGGCTTCAGTAGTTCTGTCACCCTCTGAGACAATGCAAATTCCACTCCCAAGTTACCTGGCTAGAGGAAGATGACTTTTTCCTTTCAGTCTTAGGGTCATTTTTGCTTTCTGTTTTACAGTCGCTCTTATCACCTGCTAAAGAGGCACCATCAAAACTGGATTTTGACCTGGGGAAAGAAAAATCCAGGGAGTCTGTAACATAAATTTTTTATGCCACTAATTTATTGTAATAAATCTTGATTATTATACCATCTCATAAGAAAATCTGACATTTGCTTTTCTCTTCTAGATATCAATGATCATTCATGATACTCTGAGGACACTTCCATAGCATGTGTTTTAGGAGACTGGGGTGATTCGAGCAGGCTGCAATCACAACCTGTAGACATGGTAACTTACAAAGGGAGAAATGACAATCGAGTTGTGAAAGTAATTATGTCATTTTAAAAGTGTCTTAATCAGTATAAAGAGGAGTACTTGAGGCAAATTACTAAACAAAATTGCTGCCATAGTTTAATCAAAGGATATTTTTGTTTCAGAATTCCATTAATATTTAACAAGGATTAATTAAGTGGGGCTTTGTGTTAAACGCCTCAGGGCCCACAAGGCAGTTTTATCCTCAAGGAGCCTGTGTACACATGCATCAGACATTTTTTAAAAAAGGCAGTACATGATTTATTGCCCAAATAACACACATCATAGGAGTTAGGAGCAGGTATAGAGACAGTAAGTCTAAGAGGAGGTAAGAGAAGAGGAGAACAATGGGATGCGGCGGGTTTAATATGCTGGGCCTAACAGGAGACAGGAATTGGTCATGATGAGAAGAGACACAACTGCCTAGAGCAGGAAATCAGTCAGAGTGAAACCAGGAAAAAAAAAGAGAGAGAGCAAGAAAGAGAACAGGTTTGAAGTCAAGCCTTCTTTTGTCGTGTTAAGGGCAGAGGACAGAGCTCCAGGGTTTCTTTCTAAGGTGATTCTAGCCCTGGCTGTTCCTTTTGGTAGATGTGTAAATTTGCAAATATCTTCAAACCAATAGTTAAAAACGGTCATTTCAAACTGGAATGTATGTATGATTTTGAGAGGTGTATATACACATATATGAACGAGTTTTATAATTATGTAGTTGCTTTATCTTTAGGGGGAAATGGCACATGGAATCCATGATTTCACACTATCATTCCTTAAAATGATGCTCAGTTAAAAAAGCATTTGGTTCAAAGTGGATTTAAGAAGAATCTGAAGTAATTCAGGTCATATGTGGGTGTCCCAGAGGGACAAAAATGACTGAAGTTACAGAGATGTTAGGTTCCAGTTTTTTAGCTGTAAAAAGAGGGACCATATGATGTCCTCAGCCCTTTCTGGCCACAGCAGTTTATGATTCCACAATACTCAAGTCGCAGGTAAAATATCTGTCCGCAATTCAAGGTAGATGGATTTCACTTCAGCTATAGGACATTGAACCTATTCACAGATAGACATTCCCCGGGAATTCTAGGGATTACTTTTTTAGGAAGCTATGAGTAAACATTTGTACTTGAAAATAAAATTATTTTTACAAATGTCAACTTACCTTTTATTTATACTACTCACTAATTTGAATTTATCACTTCTACTGACTCGAATTAATAAATGTTCATGGAATTGCCAAAAAAAAAGATCCGATCTTTCGAGGCACTATGGCCGGCAAGCAAATGTGAGGAGCTGGGTGGCTCCACCCTTGATAATTTCAAAAACATGCAATCCAGGGAGCTTGCGGCAGGCTGCACTCTGTGGGTGGGGAGCCTATTTACACGGTGTCGATTTCTTTGAGTCTTCTCAACCATGTTGCTTTCACTTTCTACAGGTGACCATAAGCAGGACCAGAAGCCCAGGGCAAAATGAACATGTGCGGCCCCTGACACAAAATTGTTAAGAATTTCCAGGCAGTGAGAGCAGAGCATTAACCAAGCACGGGGTTTGCGACTGCATAGATTTTACTCCCATGAAGGTTAACATACATGCCCTGCTGATGAGTATGTTATTTTCCCTGAAGCCTGGGGAGGCTGGAGTAAAATCAACCGTGTTTTTAAGGTGCCTGCTGTAGCTGGTCAACAATGGGGAAAGATATGAGAAACGACATGCTTTGTGCTTTTGAGAAGAGAATCATTTGGTGAGTGAGGCAGGATGCTCTGACAGGGAACAGCTATAGAAAAAACAGTGACAGTGAGATGCCACAAAACAGACATGCAGAAAAGATGGAGAGATAATAGGGAATTAGAGTCAGAAAAGGAAAGTGTGGGGGAAGAGTTAAGACTTACGCTTGGTCTTGAACAAAGCATAGGTTTGGAGAGAAGACATGGGCTGGGTAGCCAGGAAGGAAGCAAAAAGCAAGAGTTAATTATTCATCCCTTAGCAGAGGCCAAAAGAAGTCGAAGGTAGCAGTTCTAGCAGTTCTAAGAATGGAGAAGGACAACAGTAATTCTTCTACAAAAAATCACGTTTACCCATCACTGACCATTCCTTTAACCACTTCCTTTTAAAGGCCAAAAAACAACTTTAAGTCTCTGTTTGGTAGTTAGTGCTCCTGAGAGTAACGGGGGCTACAGCTACACACCTTAGAGCCACCTCTCCCCTCCAGCCCCATGACCAAACCAGCCCCTGCCCCCAGCCGACACAGGAAACTGGTGGCTCCCAGGAAAGTGAGACAGCAGCGTGCACACCCAGAGACTGAGCAGACGCTCCGACCTGCCAGCCTTCCCACGTGCTTTATGACTCTAGGCCTGAGACTAGGCCACCCTGGCTTCATCCGTTAGCAAAATCAGCGCTCTCAGAAAGGCGCAGGTGATCTGTAGAAGGCTGGGGCAGGAAGGAGGAAGAGACACTGCTAAGAAGAGATGAGGGAGGGAGCCAGACACCGGTGGCCTGGGCGTCTAGGAAAAGTGCCATTCCTTCTCAGGGCACCACTAGCCTATAGTAGATGCTCCCTCTTAACAGTGACCATAACACTAGACATACCTGCTCCTCCCGCAAGCCCTCCTTCCCAAAAGGCAAAAGAGAACGAAGAGAGTCAACTGAGGACTCACCGTAGGGAAACAATTCTCTTCTGGTCTGGGGACTCGGCCTCCATGGACGGGGCAGGGGACTGGGCTGTTGGCGACCTGCAGAGTTTCTTTTTCTCCTCCACACCATTCTCAGCCTCTGAGCTGGAGAAGAAAGAGAAACGCTTCACCTTAGACATCTAGAGAGAGGTGGGAGGAAAAGCGAAGTAACCCTGCTTTCTGGAGGGTACAATGATCTTCAGTCCCCACTGACAGGCTCGTCAACTTTGACAGCTCGGCACTTTCCCGATCTCCATTCCAACCCCTCCCCCGGTGCCTCAAGGGCAGGGGCTGCGGGTCACGCCTGCTTAGCTTGTGAATGTCAGCTGTGTGGGGACTTGCTGGCTCCCAGTCTGAGCCGTAGGCCCCGTGCTGCCCAGCTCTGCTCTGCCAGGCTGGGAGGGCCCCTGGACACAGGCTCATGCTCGCCAGTGGCCTCCTGCAGGTGTGTGCCTTCCTGCTGGGAACCCCCACGCCTTTGTTTGTACTTCTCTTATGTCACTTGTCACCTTTTGTTGTAGTTACATGGGTCCCACTTAGGGTTACTGTTTTAACCAAGAACTTCCCTAAGCAATTTACAGTCTATAATCTTTACAACCACCTATGCTAGGTAGGAATTATTATCCTCATTGGACAGATATTCTCATTGAATATCGTGCCCAAGTTCACAGAGCTAGCCTTTACTCTAGTTGGAATTCAAACTCAGTTCTGTCCATCTGCAAGGCCTTTGTGTTCTCTTTCCCTCTCCCTAGGCATCCCTCCCAACCACCTACCCATCCCTTTATCTCCCTTATTAACTCTTCAGTGTGACCCCTCCCCAGTGGGGTGGGAATCTTATTCATCTTTATCCTAACCACAGGGTCTAGGGGCAGAGCTGGCACACGGTCATGATCAAGGCTTTGGAAAAAGTAGGTCTGACCTAGTAAAAGAGAGTGGTGGGGAGTAGAGGGGAAGGTGAGCAAGAGACTTTGCACGTTGACCCACTCACAAAGGCAGGACAACTGGCTTGGCGGATGCAGAAGGGAACTCACTTAGTTGGCAATTGCAGGCCTTTCGGGAAAGGGGAAAACATTTCCAAGGTGGGAAGTGGGAGAGGAAGGAATGTTGAAAGGAGGATACAAAATGTTACATATGACTCAGATCTTTACTGTCAGCCTGGGCAGCAAAGAACTCACAAAACTTACTTCTGAGAATGTGAGAACTCCATGGGGCCGAGCATAAAGACAGACATGTTAAGGTGGCATTGCCAGGACAGAGTAGCTCCTTTTAACCCTGATTTATCACCTATTATTTGCCTGCATATGATTGCTCAGGCAGGAAATGTTACTGTTCAATCTAAGCTTTGTGGTTATTTGCTTACTACTTTTTACAGCCTATGAAAACTGCAGCCTACCACTAGAAGTCCCAACCTAGCATCAAAATCAAGACCTGTGGCTCACGCCTGTAATCCTAGCACTCTGGGAGGCTGAGGTGGGAGGATCGCTTGAGCTCAGGAGTTAGAGACCAGCCTGAGCAAGAGCGAGACCCTGTCTCTACTAAAAATAGAAAAAATTAGCCGGGCCTGGTGGCGCATGCCTGTAGTCCCAGCTACCTGGGAGGCTGAAGCCGGAGGATTGCTTGAGCCCAGGAGTTTGAGGTTGCTGCGAGCTAGGCTGACGCCACGGCACTCTAGCCCAGGTGACAGAGACTGTCTCAGAAAAAAAAAAAAAAAAAGGGCCAAGTATATCTGACAAGGGTATCTAAATAACAATCCCTACAAATGGCCAATGCTCTCATTTTGTAGTATGCCTTTCTCTCTTCCTAAGTAGATGAATACCTGAGGACAGAGGCCCAACCTTCTGTTTCTTCAGTTCTTCCCAAAGTACTTAAAATAATTAAGGACATTAAAAGGACTCAGTCCATAAATGAGTGACAAAAGGTACATGGAAAGCCTTGAAATATTATTAGGAAAACACTGCTTTGGTTTAAAATAAAACAATTGGACCTTATTAAACTGAGCCCCAAGTTTCATTTATGAACTAAAAGAATTTTTAGAATGGTTAAGGGGCCTTAGAGTATATTTTTGCCTTTTTTCTCTACCCCCCTCAAGACACATACATTATCTCTATTCTTTAAAACCATCAGGCAGAAATCTACTTGAGAAGCCCTCTTTAAGTAGGAAGACTGTGTGGAACTTCGATAATCCATCTCAACATTCATTCGAATATCTGATGAATTTTATGCAGGGTCAGCTCAAGACTTACAGGCAGAGCCGTAGCTCTGCACAGCACCTCTGTGTATACACAGAGCCACTCCTGCTAAGAACCACTGAGAAAAAGGTGCCACTGGCAGAGAGATAGGTGCCTCTTGCTCTGGGCAGAAACAGCCAAGGTGCATAGGCAGCAAAGCTCAGGCTGGATTTCAGCCTTTCCTTGCCCTCGACTCTTCGTGGTCAGGCACTTTTGTGCAGTGCAGGGTGCTAAGTGCTCAACCACGTGTGGCAGGCCTGTTTCAGGGCCCCTAGCTCAGCACTGAAAAGATTACAGTGAGTTACTTTGTATCATCCCACCCAAGGGAAGTCTTTCAATGACAGAACATACAGTTGAGCTCAAGTTAACGTAGCCTCTTTCTAGATATTCCCCACTCCACTTTTCCCTAAACTTGGGCTTGGCCTTCAGCTCTGGTTCTCTCCTTGCAAGCCCTACCCAGGGGGCATGTCCTCCACAAAGCTCTCCATCCACCCAGTCTCCTCTGTCCTGCTGCTGGTTTTATAATTCACTACGTACCTACTCAATTAATGCTTTGTGCTGTTAACTTTTCTCCCAAATGTTTTAGTTATCCAGCTATTAGAATGGTCCTTAAAGGCAGGGAACATCTGTTTTTTTTTTGTTTTTTGTTTTTTGAGACAGAGTCTCGCTTTGTTGCCCAGGCTAGAGTGAGTGCCGTGGCATCAGCCTAGCTCACAGCAACCTCAAACTCCTGGGCTCAAGTGATCCTACTGCCTCAGCCTCCCGAGTAGCTGGGACTACAGGCATGTGCCACCATGCCCGGCTAATTTTTTCTATATATTTTTAGTTGTCCGATTAATTTCTTTCTATTTTTAGTAGAGACGGGGTCTCGCTCTTGCTCAGGCTGGTTTCGAACTCCTGAGCTCAAATGATCCGCCCGCCTCAGCCTCCCAGAGAGCTAGGATTACAGGCGTGAGCCACCGCACCTGGCCTGTTTTTATCCATAGCACTCAGCTCAGCGTTTTGCTTGCAGTGGTCATTTCTGTGTTGATTGATGTGGATTAACCATGTAGTGTCTCAAAGAGGAAGTGACATTTGTCTACGAACTAATTCAATTTCAGTTCTTGTTTACTTAAAAGTGCTGTAGGCCTAAGCAAGTTAATTCCCAACACAGGTGAGAGTATTCCTGCAAGTGCCTCTTGCCTTAGAGGTCTTGCCAGCAGCAGACTGGAACTATATGGAATCCGGTCAGCAGAGACATGTCTGTGTCGGGGCGAACACAGTGTGGGGGAGAAATGGAACACGTCCCCAAGGACCCTTGGTAACTTTAAAGGGGATGTCAATGAAGCTGAAGAGGTTTCATTTAAATCATGATACTAAGGAAATCAGTTTTTTAAAATAAGAAGACAAAGACCTTTCAGGGACATTGACTACAAGAGTCAGCTGAAAAATATATGAAAGAATCCAATCCTCGTCTTTCAACAAATATTTATTGGAATGGTGCTGCCGCAGGGTGCTCACAGCTCTGCAGGTGAGACAGGTAAGTGAGCTGACAGTTTCAAGTATCCACTGAAGCAGCAGAAGATGCTGGAAACACAGGATCAACCTCCAGTTGGCCTTGGCAGGCTGTGTTGTCTCCCAGCTCCAGCCCGATTTAAGCGGAGCAGTGAGCCCCGAAAGCTGCTCAGTGGGAATTTCAGAGCAGCGAGACAGTCATGCCTGTTTGTACCAACTACGCCTGACCTCAGAACTATTAGGGGACAGCGTTTTTACTACCTGCGAGGAAAAGCTGGTTTTAACAAAACACCGCCACACACTGTTACACAATCTATAAGTAAAGAAACAGGTTGGACGGTCCCTATCAACAGTCCAGTATTTGTCACTTCCCCTATACCTCATTAGTCTGATGATTTAAATTGGAAAGTTTCAGTTTTCAGAATTAGAATTCTTCCATGGAGCCAACTCTCATTCCTCCTGGAGGTGGTCTCTGTGAGTTTCAGGCGAACTCAACACTCCTGTCTCTCGTCACATCACTCCCCAGGCGCTGTCCCTCTGCTGAGAATGCACTACGCAGCGTCAACACGTGAGTCCAGGTAAATAAGCAGCTGCAGGGCAGAAGCTACGATTAAGCTGCACCTCAGGTAAACAAGTGCCTCACTGTGGCTCGGTCCAAGAGAGCGTGTTCCTTTCTAATCACAGAGATGACTCCCTGCGTTTGCAGCCACCTTCACGTTACATCGGTCTAAGCTAAGGCATAAAAACACATCACAAGACTTTCTTATGGTAGGAGAGGTAGGCAGTTTTACATCCACCATCATTTCTTAAACATCCCTGATCATCATTTTTAAAACCACAGTCTTGACCAACCAAGGTCGAGAAGTCACTTGAAGCTAGAATGTTTCACCAGACAATCTCCGTAGGATCAATTCCTGGAAATGGGACTGTGGTGGCCAAGGCCAGGTGTGCGCGAGCAGAGCGCTGCTGAAACTCCGTGCTGAAAACTAGGCTGGAGCCTCATGGACCCTTGCCGTGGCCTGCTGCCTGCCTAGTGGCTCCAGTGCTGGCCGGGAAGAGAGGGGCGACAGAGACGGAGGAGGCCCTGGGGACTGCTGGGCAGCAGCCATGGTACGAATAACAAGAAGTATCACAGTGACCAAAAAAAGGAAGTAGAATGGGGTGCAGAGGGCAGAAGTGGGTGCTGGAGACCAGGACACCCGGAGACCCTTTAGCTTCTCCAGTTCCATAAGCTTAGAATATCTCCAGTCAGATTTTCGTAAGTCAAAATTTACAATTCTGACGTAGTATATGTTTGGGCACTTTAAATTTGATTTATTTATATATCTAACTTATTATTTATCAACTTTAATATTTACTTCTGAATAGGTACTATAAACATGAGTACAAAATTTAAAAGTTACAAATGGCAAAACAAATTTCCCTTCCACCCCTGTTTCGTGGTGGCCCAGTTTCTCACCGCAGAGGCCCCCACTGTCCCCACCAACTTGTGTGTCCTCCAGAGAGTCTGTGCACATATGAGTGTGTAGATTTTTAAAGCACAAGTGATAGAGAGCATGCTATTCTACACCTTTCTTTCTTTCTTTCTTTCTCTCTCTCTCTTTCTCTTATTCTATCTCAGCGCCCTTTCCCTATCAGTACACGACGTCCAATGTAATGGATGAACTATAATTTAATCAGTTCCTTACTGATGGGCACGGAGGTGGATTCCAGTCTTTTGCAAATACAAACAACATTGCAACAAATGTCTTTATATGTTTATTATGTGTGTGAATATATCTATAGGATAATTTCCTTTAACTGGAACTCCTGTGTCAAAAAGTATATGATTTAAAAAATTTTACAGTTATTGCCAAATTGCCTCAGTAGAGATTTTGTGATCCACACCCACAATATACAGCAGTATTTATACATTCTCATTAATCAAGTGTTAAACTTAAAAAAAAATGTATTTCAAAGTACCTAGCAGAATACCCGGAACATGAAATAACGATAATTATTTCAATAATGACTAGTGTTAAACTTTTTGATCTTTGCAAATGTGAGAGGTTAAAAAAAAACTCAACCTGGGCAATATAGTGAGACCCCCACCTCTACAAAAAATATAAAGTTAGCTGGGCGCAATGATGTGTGCCTGTAGTCTCAGCTACTCGGGAGGCTGAGGCGGGAGGATCATTGGAGCCCAGGAGTTCAAGGCTGTGGTGAGTTATGATTTTGCCACTGTACTCCACCCTGTGTGACAGAGCGAGACCCCGTCGCAAAAAAAAAAAAAAAAAATCCCATTACAGGTTTTTTAATTTTTTTTGAGACAGGGTCTCTCTCTGTCACCCAGGCTGGAATGCCATGGCGTGATCATAGCCTCAAACTCCTGAGCTCAAGTAATCCCCTTGCCTCAGCCTCCTGAATAGATAGGATTATAGGCATGTGCCATGGCACCTGGCTAATTTTTTGTAGAGATAAGGTCTCACTATGTTGCCCAGGCTGGTCTTGAATTCCCGGGCTCAAGTGATCCTCCTATGCCTCAGCCTCTCGAAGTGCTGGGATTACAGGCATGAGTCACTGAGTTTGGCCCCATTACTGTTTTAATTTGTATTTGAGGTTGAGTATATTTTCACATATTTAAGAACTTCTTAAAAAATTTCCTGTTTTATGAATTAGCTGTTTACATATGTTCATTTTGCCAATTTTTCTAATGGGTTGGTGGAGATATTTAGGAAAAACAACTCTTATCATAACTGTATCACAGATTCTTGGCAACATCCTAGAATTGACATTTTAAATAAATTATCTTAAACGTTTAGGAAAAAGTGGAGATGAAGGGTTAGCATGGCATTAAAACATAATATTAACGTCAAACTAACTTCTTTTTGTTGTAGAGTGACTTACTGGCAGATAGATAAAGGAATGCCAAAAGCACAGTATTCTTTGACTTCAGCAAAGCCTTCAGTGAAATCCGACAGGCTTCCAGTTCAGATGGAGAATGGGAACACAAACGTGACTGTCTCTCCTTTCTTTGTAAGGCCCCTGAAAGGAGTATTTATAAAAGAAGTAATAATCCTGCTACAGTACAGTGGAGGGAAACCATCAATAGAAGAGTGATTTCCCCAAATTTCTGAAAAATGGAAAGCAGAGAGTAAAGTATGATGTTTACTTATGGGTAAAGGAAGCCGTAGTGCAGAATCCGGGCACCGATGAGGGATACGAGAATAGGGATCTGTTTGTCAAAAAGTCCTATGAGATGCTATAGCAGGAGTAAGTGAGAAGTTGCTGAAAACATTAGATTTAATTAAAGGCGCACCTGTGAGAAATCTTTGACATCCCCTTCCTTGAATGGCAGGCAGTCAAGAGCTTGGCACAAGAGGGAGAAACATCGGAAGGGTCATCACTAAAAAAACCGAACAACTTAGGTGTAGAAAACCAGGGTACCTATTAATAGTATGGGGGACAGAGCCCCAGAGTAAATACTCAAGAGTAAATACCTGTGTAAGATAGTCCTCAAAGTGCCAACTCCCTACCCACGAACGTAGAAAGATCCGGGACAGCTACTCTGGTCCCTTATTCTTTTTTTTTCTAGTCCCTCATTCTTTTTTTTTTTTTTTTGAGACAGAATCTTGCTCTGTTGCCCCAGCTAGAGTGCCTTGGCTTCAGCCTAGCTCACAGCAACCTCAGACTCCTGGGCTCAAGCGATCCTCCTGCCTCAGCCTCCCGAGTAGCTGGGACTACAGGCATGTGCCACCATGCCTGGCTAATTTTTCTATATATATATTTTTAGTTGTCCAGCTAATTTCTTTCTATTTTTTAGTAGAGATGGGGTCTCACTCTTGCTGAGGCTGGTTTCGAACTCCTGACCTTGAGCGATCCACCCGCCTCGGCCTCCCAGAGTGCTAGGATTATAGGCGTGAGCCACCGCGCCCGGCCTTAGTCCCTCATTCTTAAATATGAAATGACAACCAAGGATTGCTACATCTTAGAAGAAAACCTGAAATCTGAAAGAAAGACCAAGATAAACCAATACAAAAGGTAAAATCCCGGGGAACCTGACTTTGATGAACAGAAGAATACTCAAGAGAAACAAGCAAATAAGAAAAACAAAATCCAAAGCCTCATGAATATCTTCCTTGGCTACATTAGGGAGAAGACAGCACCCATAAGACAGAACCGCGTCGTGCCGAATCCTTCTCGGAGCCCACCAGGCACCTCAGGGGCTGCCATACGCGGCCCCTGGGCCTATGGTCTCCGTCACTCACCCCACTCCTGCCACCCGCCCAGCTTCAAGAGAAACCTGAGCACTGGCTGTTCCCTCTGCCTTGGACGCCCTGCCCCGGAGAGCCCTACCCCGGGGCTCTCTCTCTCACGCCCTTCATGTCTTCACTCTGACGTCACCTTCTCAATGAGACCTATATATTCAAAAAATAAGGTAAAAGCATCAAAGAAGTAAAGGAAGATAGCATCAAGATACAGAAGTTCAAAAAGAGAAAAGGGAAAGACAAGACATATCAGTCAGGCACTTCTGTACCAAATGCATAGGCATTCTAAACAGAAAACAAAAGAGGGGAAGGGCAGACGTTATTAAGGAAAAAAAAGGGAGGTAAAAGGGCAGAGGTCACTAATTTCTTATTCTAAAAAGTGGGGAGTCAAAGTGATTTAACAAGAGATTTAGGTAGATGTATTATTTAAAGAGACAAATGCACGACAACAGGATCTAGAAAGAGTGTTATGCCTATTTAAAAGGGAGAATAGGAAGAGAGGTAGGCAGGGAGTTAGTATAAGTGAGTTGATTCTTTTCCATCAGAACAGGAAGTTGAGAGATAAGGCATAAAACTAATAAAGCAAGAAAGAGCAGGATACACACTTTTTTTTTTTTTTTACAGATAATGATGTAACCACTACAATTAAAATCAGGCACAGTTAAGTGGTAGCTACTTAAGGAGGCAGCTGGGAGATGGGAGAGGGGGGAGTTCACAACCACATTTTAATGCATGATATTATTTTGGTAAACATTTAAAAATTTAAAAAATCTTTATTAATATCCTTGTAGAAAAGACAGAAAATACAGAGTAGATAATAAAAATGGGCAGATTTACTATCTTCAAATGTTTGAGCTCTTACTATGTATAAAACCTAACACTAGATTCTGTGTTGTCAAGGGACTTAGCCTTTACTGTGAATTTTAGTTTAGCACATGAAGAAAGAACAAAACAGGTCATAAGGGTTATTTGCCATAAAGATAGTGTCTAAGGAATTCAGAAATCTCTTCTAATTGTAAAGAGGAGACTCAGGGAAGCTGTGTGGGGTAATATGTCTAATCTAATTTAGCAGAAACAAAGTATGACTGTCAGAAATGTATTTCGGTATAAGAAATCAGAAATGTGAATTATATTTCTATTTGTTGTATAAAACAGTAAAGAGAAAACAGTTCCTCAGATTGGAAAAATCAAAATCTGCCATTACTGCATCACAGCCATCGGTGCCGCCTCTCGGCCCAAAGAAACGCTGTAACTGTGCAATGTTTATTGTGGAAGGTTGAGATTTAAGCTGGGTACATATAATTTGGGCAGATAGCAATACCACAGGGGCATGAGAAATGCAAGGAAAGGCAGAAGCAAAAATATGCAGATGAGGAAGGCTCACACTCTTACATGAAAATTCAGCAGTTTGGTTTTTTTTTGGAGTACAGGCAGCAAGAAGCAGCAGAAACTAGGTAGTTGTGAATTTTGAGGGCTTGTGAATCAAAGAGGGCTTAGCTTTTAGGCTGCATTCGATTGGCAGTGGGGATTAACTGAAGATTTTTAAACAGAAGGAATGAAATGACGAGATACCAAGTGCCTGGCTTTCCCCCGTACGCATCACGGGGGCCTGACGGGACACGAGCTTCCAGAGGAGTCTGCCCACGCCAGGTTACAGGGATGGGGAGGTGGGGGCGCAGCCGGAGAGGAGACGGAGAGGCGGGCAGGGGTGGACGTGAGGGCAAGAGCAGAGACTGCACTGCATAATTCAGAGGTAACACTGGAGCGAGCGGGGAGTGCAGGCGACGCGGAGGAACACCCGAGATGACTCCGAGATTGACGGGCACGGAGAGGGCGGCACGGACAGGAAACGCGGGAGGAAATGCAGTTCGCTGGGAAGGGTTTTGCAGATCTAGGTTTAGATATAAAAGCCACATATTGATAACAGGCATAAAAACTACCTAAAAAACCCAAAGAAATCAACAATGAAAGAGCATCCGACTCTGCAGGGGAGGAGCTCCGCCAGCACGGAAGCTAATTCCGCCGAGTCCCACGAGATCGCCACAGCGAGGAGCGACACCGCCACGTCAGCGGCCGCCGGGCCCGAGCGACGCTTTGGCAGAGGCCACTGTGTGGCTCCGTCAGACCGCTCCCTGCTCTCGGAGCGCCCCCTGTTCTCGCTAACGCGGACAAGTCAATCATGCGGCTCACCGCCACCTTTATATCTCCTCCAAATTCTGTCTTCCTAAAATACCACTTTTCTTTCAAAGCCTACGGCAACTCGCACAACTCCAAAAAGCATTTAATCGGCATTTAATTCTGATTCTGAAGGGGCAGAAACCCAACTCAAACTAGCTTATCTTTAAAAAAAAAAACCAACCAAATAGCCCCCAAGGGCTTTTGTGACTGCTTTAAGATGAAGTCAGCAGTAGGGAATGGCCGCAGCTGCAGAAGTTTCCCTTCCACCCCTGGAACGCACAGCAGTGATCTCCGGGGTCCCCCTCTTTAAGTCTTCAGGGACGTCAATGCGCGATTCATCCTCCTGAGACACGCCTCCATTATGTCATGCCAGCAGCTCCTCAGCCAACAATGGCTTTCTGTTGAGCGCCAGATTGAGGCATTTGGACGTGAGCCAAGACCCTCTAGAGTGTCACAACCTCCTTCTACTTTTCAAAAAGAATCCTCCATTCTATCATGTTAGCCTTCTCACTATGGCCTTGCTTATGCCGTGTTCCATCCCTCCTCTGTGCGCTGGCTCTCTGTTCTTCCAGCCTGGAATAGCCTCTCTGCTCCCTTCTAACTGTCGACAGCTACCTGTCATTCTAGACTCAGGACAAGTCCAATCAATCCCCCCTTTGATATTGGCCTCCGTCTCTTTATTTGCAATGTCTGGATGTAAGAAATCACGCAATTAATACTTGTTGACTGTACAACTGGGTATATTTGCAACACAGGACAACAATCAGCATTCTAAAAAGGGTTTGGGCTTAAATCGTATCTCAAAACCTACCAGGTAAACTCCTTCCCAAGTGTGGTAGACAAGTCCTATTGGAAGAGGGCCATGTTGGGCTTGGAAGGAAAAGGCCAGTCTTTTCCCTTTCCCCATTGCTGAATCAGCATTGTATGCAAACTTACTTTTCAAACTGATTGTTAGATGAGCAATAATCTGGAGCCATATGGAAACTTGAAAAGACTGTCTTCACTATTGGAAGAAACGATAGCAAGCAAAACCATAATCAGACCAAATAACTTCTCAGCCATGGCATTTTGAGGCCAAGCACAGCTGGAAAACAACAAAGGAAAATAAGAAAATGCATCAAGGAGGCAGCAATTGACTTTTCCAATTTCCAGTCAAGGTAGATTGATGCTGCTGATTGTGAGTTCTCTTTTGTGATTTGCAGCCTTAGTGCATAAATACTATTTTGCATTGCTAAGTACTAAGAAAACTGCTAAAAATATATATTGAATATATCTCCTCCAAACTAGAATATAACCTCCTCAGGAGGAGGGACTTTAAATATTTTTCGAATTTCTGTCTTCATTGCATTTTGAAGTTCTTCTTCCACCAGCAATTCTGAAAGTCAGAATGAGCCACTTTTCATACACCTATGATGTAACAGAGGACATCTACTTGGTTACAGTTTTTGGCCTGAAGAATGTATTTAGGGAATAAACTGGTTTTTTAATAGAATGAAAACCTTACTCAAACAGAAAGATAGGAAGGCAAAAAAATAGGGCATAAAGTCCAGAAAAAAATATTTAGAGAAAATACAATATTAACAAATCTTCAGCTATCAGGGTAAATATTCAAAAGATCATAAATATCAAATAAGATCGAAAAGGAGTTCAAGTACTTTAGGAATAAGTATAAATTAAAACCTGGATTATGAAGAGCAATATGGTCACTGAGAATACTGTTTTGGAGGTAATATAGGGAAAGAATATGCCCAGTGAAGAAAAAACATTTAGCAGTGGTCCCTGTTCTCAATATATTTACAGTTGAACAGTTTAAGCGCACACACAGAAAACAAAACCCACTGCCTTATCAATGCCATTAAAACTCAGAATAGGCCCGGCGCGGTGACTCACGCCTGTAATCCTAGCTCTCTGCGAGGCCGAGGAGGGCGGATTGTTTGAGCTCAGGAGTTCGAGACCAGCCTGGGCAAGAGCGAGACCCCGTCTCTACTAAAAATAGAAAGAAATTAATTGGACAACTAAAAATATATAGAAAAAATTAGCTGGGCATGGTGGCGCATGCCTGTAGTCTCAGCTACTCGGGAGGCTGAGGCAGGAGGATCGCTTGAGCCCAGGAGTTTGAGGTTGATGTGAGCTAGGCTGACGCCACAGCACTCTAGCCCGGGCAACACAGTGAGACTCTGTCTCAAAAAAAAAAAAAACAAACCCAGAATAAAGAATGTTAACTCTTCTCTTTTTGATTTTTCATAATTAAGTGGGGTTCATCATAGAGGAGATTAATTTGGAACCCTGTTTTAAAGGAACAGAAGACCAAGGATAGTACAAAATTGGGCGAATTTCAAGCAAAAGTCATAAAAAGTTATAGTATACAAAAAAGGAGAAGGGAAAGCATGAGTAACTTACATATGGGGAAGGGCGAAGAGAAGTGTTTGTAGCATAGCAGGTGCCAGGCGAGTGGAACCATGAGGAAGAGAGTGGCTGAGGTGTGGTACTTACTGGCGGAGGGAGCAGGGTGCGGCTGAGCTGAGGAGTTCTGAATCTAGGAGGTAAAAGCAGGTCCTGTCATGGTTTCCTGAGATGTGGCCGTTTATGAAAATGATACTCATAAGAAAATTACTGTATATCTTCTGGTAGACAGTACCGCAAGACGGTAACTTCAGGGAGACCCGGGGCTATGGTCTGAATGTTTGTGTCTCCCCCCAATTCATATGATGACATCCTAAACCCTAGGGTGATAGTGTTAGGAGGTGGGGCCTTCGGGAGACGATCAGGTCATGAGGGTCCTTCTTCCATGTGAGGACACAGCAAAAAGACAGCTGTCCGTGAAGCAGAAAGGGGCTCCACACCAGATCCTGAACTTCCAGCCTCCGAAACTGTGAGGAGTGAATTTCTGTTGTTTATAAGCTATCTGTCTATGGGTATTTTGTTATAATAGCCTCAGTGGACTAAGGCACTGGGTTTAGAGGTAGTCTTGCAGGAGAGAGAGGGAACGAGGACCACGTGGTAGGAGAGAAAGGGAACGAGCAGGAGGCAGAGGTGCCCTAGATTGAGCATGGCTGAAAACTTCACGGGCAGAATGTTTCTTTATGTTAATACAAACTCCCCTTGAACTAAATTTCAATTCTCTTGTCTGACCTCAGTAAAATTATACCTGTGATAAGAAGTTTTATTCAGGGGGGGGAGAGGAGGGGGAGGGGAAGAGGAGAGAAGGGGGAGAGAGGGGGAGAGAGAGAGAGAGAGAGAGAAGGAATATGTATCATGCCAGAAATACACGTATTTGGCCAGAAGGGAACTTTTTACCTATTAATATCACATTAACCTTTTAGTTTAAAACAGACAACGTAAACTAGGGCCCTTGAAAACACACTTGGGAGAGAGAAACGTTTGCTTTTGTTCCGAGGCCCCCTCCACTCCCCGGATGCTTGGCCCTCAGCTGAGCTTCGGAGAGGAGAGCTGCCTCGTGCCACCCCGGCATCTGCGATGCCTACAGCCCTTTCTTCCCTCTTAGACCCTTCATCTCCTGTAACTCTGTCTTCTGCTCCACGTACGAGGGGGAAAAAGAGATCAAAAGCCAGCGAGAGCTAAGAGACCAAGTACACGGGCATTGCAGCAGTGTTAAAAGTCACCGCGAGAGTCCAAAATAGCACCAGAGAGCGCCCCCGCCGCCGCCTCTCCTTCGTTTCTTTCTCAAACTCGGCTTCTCTGCTTCCTCCGTCCCGCGCTCCGATCTCAGGTTCAGAGCGGCGTGCGCGTGAGGACAGCGCGTGAGGACAGCACAGGTGCTCACAGGACGCCCCACGCAGGAACTTCCCGGAGGCCCGGTTCGGGTTTCACGCTCACGCCACACCAGGTGACGACACGGGCCCAGAGCACTGCGGATGTCATCCGCACACACGTACATTCTCTTTGCTTCAATGCCGTGTATTATTAAAACTCAGGATTCCTTTTCTAATGAAAAATTAAGGGGACTCAACTTCTAGAGAAGAAAGAGATTGTCACTTTTAAAAAATGGGACACTACATATTAGAGAAAATAGTTTTCTGTAAAGAGCTTTGGTTTAACCAAAACACTCCCAAACTAGACACACTTACTTAAGGAAAGAGCAGTTCATGCTATCCTATGGCAAAATAATAAGAGTATAGCTTTAATTATTTCAAATTGTAAGAGAAATTTCAAAGTGTTAATGTAATCTACCTAAGAAATGAATGTCTCTTGTCTGTATTTGGTTTTCCCCAAAATCTATTTTGTACAAATTAGTGTATTTTGTACAGATTAGTGTCAATAATATGGAATTATTCCATACTTTTATTATGTAATATAAAAATATAATTTAATGCTATTATATATTGTTTATATGTATCAAAATATGAATTGAGGAACTAATGAAAACTTCTCTCTACCATTGAATTATGTTTACTCCAATACTGTAAATACAACTAACATGTACAGGATACAAGAATCAGATTTGATGTAATTTATACACAACAATTAGTACCTCTTTCAAGGAAATAAGCAGTGACTCTAAACAGATTTTAATCTTATATTTGACATCCTTATTTACTGTCCTTAATTTCTCCCACCACAAACATGCATCGTCTCTATCTACATTGGAAATATATTGCTTGGAAAACACATCTGCGCCTCCTTCCTCTTCCTTGCCACTCCTTGCTACTGGGTTTTCCGGATGACTTTATACTTGCATTGTGCTTTGCTGTTCTCAAAGATCACTCACACCCACCACACCATGATACCACACTAACCCACATGCCAACCTTTTGAGGCAGGCATGTAAGAAAGGCGTCACCCCGTCTCACAAACAAGGAAGCAAAGATGAGTGTGTCGAGGGCCCACAGAACCCAGTCTCAGTGACCGGAGCCTCCATTCCTCTCAGACGTTGACTACTAACAGCTTTCTCTCGACAGGCCCAATCAGACACCAAGACTCGTGGACTCTACCTACTTCAATAGTTTCTAGTTAAGGCCCCTCCTTCTCTTTCCCTAGCCTGGTTGGCTTAGCTAGGGTCCTCAATGCTCCTGCCTGGCGCACACTATATCTCCCTACCTCATTTCTGTTCTGTGTGATACCACCTCCTTCCACCTGTATGGAAGATCACTTTGCCTGGTGATCTCTGAAAAGCCCGAGTATGAGCACATCGTTCCTCCGCTCCCTTTAAAGCCCCTTTGGTTCTCCATTGCCTACAGGATGAAGCTGAAGACGAGTGAAGTGAGTAAGTCCTCTGCAATGCAAAGCCTCCCTTTCTAGCTTTTAACCTCCTGTCATGCCTTCCCCGGAGCACCCTCCACTCAGATCACCGTGCCGTCTCTGTGGTCCCCCATAAGCACAGTTTAGCTTTCAAGATTTAGCTCTGGCTGGGGTCACCTCCTACGTGAAGACTTCCCCAACTCCCTTTGGGTCCCAAGGACTGACCTTTCCCTTTCTTGTGCTCCTTCCCAATGCCCTATAAGGTATGATTATCATGGCAACTATATCGTTTTAATATGAGGGGTTCCTAAGAATTATGAACTGGCTATTATTTATCTTTCCTCAGCTTAGACCATGAGCCCCTGAAGGGCATTTTCCTGGTCTTATCCCTGCAAAGGTGCTCCATTCATTTCATGTTCCTTACGCCAGTTCTGAAGGCCAGGTTTTCTGATTTCTAGCCTGGAGCTGTTTTTTGGCTACACCGGACAGTATAAATAGCAACAGGAAAGGATGTGTTTCCCTTGGAATTCCTGGGCTTGGGAAGATTGGCATGGGCAAGGCCAGAGAAGCTTTCTGCTGGGGGTTGGATCCTGTTCTGGCAACCTCAGACCAAACCAGAGAGGGTGGTTTTGGTGAGGCAACAGCTTGCCCTTCCAATTCCTCCAGACAAAGATCAGACAAATTCATCCTGTCCTAGTGGTGGGTAAAGAAGGGACATTTCCATTGCGGAAGCTTTCCCGTGTCTTCCCTTGAAACTGGGGGAAAGGTGGTGCAGTCTGCCCGGTTACTCAGGCCAGACGGTCTCATCAGCAAGGCTGGGAGGGGCCAAGATGCCTTAGTTTGCTTTACTTTGTTAGTGTTTAAAGGGCAATGCTTAGATATTACAGATCCCAAGAATCCAGAAAACACGGTTGCTTTTCTCCACTGGAGGCCTTTTTGGATATGGAGAAGGTTCTCAGACAAGATTCTCTATTGCCTGACCTCAGGCTTCCTCATGGTAGCTCAATGCCCAGTTTCTGGGAGTGGCATCTTCATCAGGGATGTTTGTCATACTTCAGTGTCTTAGTAAGGCCCTGGCTGCCCTCGCCCCACACCAGATCCTCCCTCCCGCAGCCCGTGTCACAGGGCTGCTCTCTGTCAGATCCTACTGGAATTTAGAAAACACAGACACAGGCTTTCCCCACCCCCATCTTTAGAAGCTTTGGGGGAAAGAATCTTTGGGGAGTGTTTCCGCTGACCACCGAAGCTAAGCGTTGTTGGTAAGAGGAACAGTGGCACCGTCTGAAAATCAGTCACGGTTCCTGCTGGATTCCATTAGAAACACTCAGACTGGTCTCATTTTTGGGGTCGATACTACATTTACAGAATAGCTGAGTCATTAAGGGTATCCATTTATTTTCACAAATGGTTAAAAAAGTTTTTTTTTTTTTCAAGACAGAGTCTCACTCTGATGCTGTGGTGTCAGCCTAGCTCACAGCAACCTCAAACTCCTGGGCTCAGGCGATCCTCCTGCCTCAGCCTCCCAAGTAGCTGGGACTACAGGCATGCGCCACCATGCCCAGCTAATTTTTTCTATATATTTTTAGTTGTCCAGCTAATTGCTTTCTATTTTTAGTAGAGACGGGGTCTTGCTCTTGCTCAGGCTCGTCTCGAACTCCAGAGCTCAAACGATCCACCTCCCTCGGCCTCCCAGAGTGCTAGGATTGCAGTCGTGAGCCTCCACACCCAAGCTAAAAAAGTTTTAAACCACTTATTATGAACATTTTCTAACATACACAAAAGTAGCCAGGGCATTAGAAATATTATAAACAAGCCAGTATTGTTTGTTTCATCTACATTCTTACCCGCTACTCCCACCTCCTATTTGTTTTGAAGCAAATCCCAGACATTATCTTTTCATCTGTAACTACTGCAGTAGGTAGTGCAATGTACTATCGACCTAAAAAAGATTAAAATTTGTAACTGATTTTAAAAAAATGAGTGAAATCTAGGTGTTCTTCAAGGACGGTATTAGCACTACATAGTAGTATTTAAGATTGGTGTGGACTAAAGCATTTCTATGCACACTGCTGGATATTTGGGTACCCAGTAGGGTATTGGGAAGGTTCACATTCCCTGCACTAGTCCACAGGGCTCCCGCCAGCATGGCAACAGGAGATACCCACCTTGACATCACCAGGTACCGGAGTCCCTTTTTTCTTGGGGCCCTACCTGCGCTGGCTATTCTGGAGAGAGGAAGAAATAGAAATGATATTCTCAAATCTCAATGCCTGCGTCAGATTAGGCTTTCTTGAAGATGAAGAGAGATTCCTAATTACATGGGTGAGCATAAAGCAAGTTATAATTATGCACAGAACATATTGAAGTGGATAGGCTGCCTGACTCCAGGTGCGATGACGGAGCCACGCCTGCACCGTCTGTGCCCACACTGCGGCTGCTCCCCTTCAACACCCACGAGGGGCAGTGGTGAGAGAAACCTGAGCAGCGGCAGACACAGGTGGTGATGTGACTGCCAGGCCGCCCACTTCCTCTGGCCCATCAATACCCTGTGTCAGCAAGATCTCGGGCCGTGCTGGCCCTTGAGACTGTCTGGGCTTTCACATGGACATGCTCACTTGTCTCTGAGAATTTGCAGGGTTAGGTCAGACCTCTTGAGCACAGAAAAGTAACAATTCTGCACTGATCTAAAAAATGAGCAGTATGTGGGCTTGAAGCAAAATATGAAATTGGAGATGCAAAGATCAGTGCTCTCAAAAAAGTATTATATTCTCATAAACATTCTCAAACTCATAAACATTGACAAATTCCTCAAAAGTTACCTGTTCCCTTATTCACGCAAGAGGTTCTTGCCAATTCTTAGAGCAAAAACCTGCAGAATTCTGTTCATGAAAAACAGCTCTTCTGTAACAGTTCCCAACCTTTCCTTGAATGGCTTCAGATAGCAAACAGGCAGGTTGCCTTACAAAGGCCACTAAAGAAACAACTTTTCTAAGCTGGGGGGCCAGCTTGTTTTAAGGCAGACATCTGCATAGCATGGTGTGCTCAGTAGTGGGAGATGATGGGAAAGGCTCCTCTGTAGTGTCCATAAATTCCCTCGAATGCCCCCCTCCCCCAAGGTGCTCCACCTAGATTTCTTCCGAATAATCTCCTCTGGAAAAGGTAGGTCAGGATTGGTGGTGGTGGTAGTGGTGGTATAGTGTTGGAAGCCATCTATATCTTTTACAGCTCACAGTTTTCTGTTAGGAATCTAACAACATGAATGTAGGAGTCACCGATGGAGTCTTTCTATCACAGCCAAGAGAAAGCCGGTTCTACAGAGTGGAGACAGCAAAGGTATCGTGCATCAACTATGTCAACATCCTCACTGGCAGAGCTGTAGGTGACCGCGCATAGGGTGTCTTTGAAGATGGAGGGGAAGGGAGGTACGAAAGGGGATGCTGGGGGGTTCTGAAACCTCAACGTTTGGCCTGCAGGGCCCCATTTTGTTTTAAACTAATTAATAGGGCCCTGGCTCAGCACAGAAATGCACAGATTGAAACAGCACTTACCAAAACCAGGACTGAAAATACAAATAAGGTTGAAGAACTTTTCTCTCCTCCATTAAGGGTCATTTCAGCTGTGCGTGAGCCATACAGTTTCTGAAAGATCAGTCTTTGAACTCCATAAATTAGTGGTTCTCAAAGTGTGGCCTAAGAACCTTCTGTGTCAGAACCACCTGGGGATGAAGTGAAGGGGCTTAGAAAACTGCACTTAGCCCTACTTCAGATGTTTTTAAGACTTGAGTCTTACACCCTCTAAAATATTGGAACTTTTGAGGCAAGTGTCAACCAAGCCAAGATTATGGGGCCAAGTGGGAAGCAAATCAATTACTTTTGTTTTTCTTCCAGCAATCTTGTAAGGGGGGCTGGAAGAGAATGGTAAATTTGTCAGCACAAACCAGTACTACTAGAAGAATAATCCTCATTAATGATGAATCTGTAGTCATACTTTCAGGAAAGAAATTTCTAATTAGTCAGTACTGACTTTGGATAATGAGATACATTATCCAAAATCAAAATATGGACCACGTTTAGGTTTCCTTTGGGAGATACAATTAGTCATGGTTTTTGTTTTATTTTTTGGTATTATCTGTGGTTGTCAAGGTTTCTACAATAAATGAGCTTCTTAGAATCATAGATATTAATTTTTTAAATAGTTCTTTGAAGAAGAGGAGAAAGAATAGGGACCATATTTGATTTTGAGATACCAGTTATGCATGGTATCTTAAACTAGAGCAGATTTCAAGTACATTTTTAGGGAGGGATTTTGAGCAGGAGGCACACAGAAAAATCTATAAGTTTTATAATACATAAATATAAATATACCTTGGGAAATGCATTTTAAGTGGGATTTTGAATGAATTTGTTTCAAAATCATGACTGATGTAAATATTTGGATGAAGAAGGTAGGGGAGATGAGATTAGGAGTTAGTGGGTTAAGGTGCTAAATTCAAATCCTATCTGTTTTTGCTTTTGCTTTGCCTGGTATTCAGTGGGACAGTTAACCTTCCTGTTGAAGTATCTTTATAGACATATCAGAAATAATTCCTTCTCTTAGGATGTTGTGAGACTTTAGTAAAATTCAAAGAGGTTTTACATAAAAAGGCCCATATACAAATATAGTAAAACAAGGTTTAAAAACGTGTTTTAGCCAGAAAACAAAGTGTTTTAATTTGATCTGAAAATTTTCAATGCTAGGGAATAGAGATTTGAGCAGATATAATCCTGTGACCATCTGAGGTTGTTACAGTTGGCAGGATTCTCTCTGCTGTTTAGCACTGAAATTCCAAAGTATATTTTATTAAGAGCCTCTAACAAGTTGGTTCATATAGTCCTAAGAAAACCCTCATTGGGGGAGCTTTTATCATTAGAATTAAAACCATGTTATCTGTTTTACCTAAACAATTTTACATTAGGGCTATCCATAGCAATGGTAATCATGAAATGCTGCTGTGTGCCAGCAATTATGTATAGTTTTCCCTTGTGTGGCATGATCGAATGGCATAAACAGAGGAGGAGTATGGGGCGAAGAGGAGACAGGCTGGGAGACAGATGCCCACTGACTGTCCTTTGAGCACCTGTATACAAATTTCAGGCTATGAGACATTGGGAAGATAATCAATGAAGCGGTGTTACAGCAACACAGTAGAGAAGGGACTTCGAGCCAATCCTGAACACAGTCCCAAACGGCCTGCTTTCCTCCTCTGAACCCATGGAGGCTGTGTGTGCAGTTTTAAGCAATCCACAGCCCACAGCCCACATGCTGTCTGTGTACCTGATTATGACCTGAGACCTAATTTCAGAGTCAATGATTTCAACTTCAGAAAGTTGTCTTCATGCTGTTACATTTCAAATAAGCACAACTAATGGTATTTTAATGTCTAAAAGGCATCAATCGCCTCTATAAAGCAGGGGATCTAAGTTTAAGGAAAAATATATAAACTTATGTTTTTATAGAGTATTTTTTCCTCTGCCATTACAACTAACTCAGTCTAGAAAATCCAAACAATACCAACAGTAAAAAAACACAAAATAAAAAAACACAATTTAGAGAATGCCACCCCCCCCTTTTTTTTTTTTTTAACGTTTTGGTGAATATCCAGGCCTATTTCAACAAACAGAAATAACAATTTAGAATTTTATATAATAGCATCATGTTATACCTGTCTTTTTGCAATTTACAAAAATCAAAGATTTTACTGAGTCTATTCTACTCTAATGAATAGAGATAAATGCTACTTTTATGCTGCAAATGCTGCAAAACATTCTATTGTATTAATGTGTAGTTCATTAATCTAATCCAGTATTAATGGTCCTTTGTAGTGCCTTATTTTATTGTCACACACAATTTTTTATCTTGGTCAAATCTATCAATCTTTCCCTTTATAATTTCTGAATTTAATTTTATGCACAGTAAGACCATATATAGTAGTTCTTGTTTTCTTCTAGTGTTTTTTATGGTTTCTTTTTGTCCTTAAACACTTGATCAATCAGGAACTTATTTTAATTATGGAATGGGGTAGGGTTTCAACTCTAATTTTTCCCAAATGACTAACTAGCTGTGCCATTTCTCCCCCACAGATTTCAAAATACCTCATGATATATTTGGATTTCCTTCTGAATCTTTGTTAGGATACCTTTATCATGATAAGCTACAGAGCTATCTTTCCATGATTCATATTTAGCCTGGATATCTCTCTTTTTTTTTTATTTCAGCATATTATGGGGGTACAGATGTTTAGGTTACGTATGTTGCCCTTGCCCCACCCCAAGTCCGAGTTTCAAATATGTCCATTCTTCGGGTGGTGCGCATTGCACTCTTTGTGTATGCATATACCCGTCCCCTCCTCCCCCCCACCACTACTCGACATCCAATAGATACTATTCTTATATGTGCACTTATGTGTTGATCAGTTAATACCAATTTGATGGTGAGTACATGTGGTGCTTGTCTTTCCATTCTTGGGATACCTCACTTAGTAGAATGCGTTCCAGCTCTATCCAGGAGTATACAAGAGGTGCTATATCACCATTGTTTCTTAAAGCTGAATAGTACTCCATGGTATACATATACCACATTTTATTAATCCACTCATGTATTGATGGACACTTGGGTTGTTTCTACATCTTTGCAATTGTGAATTGTGCTGCTATAAACATTTGGGTGCAGGTGTCTTTCTTATACAGTATCATTTACTCTTTTGGGTAGATGCCCAGTAATGGGATTGCTGGATCGAATGGTACTTCTACTTGTATCTCTTTAAGATATAGCCTGGATATTTCTGAATGCTTCATTCTTTCAGAAGAATTTTAGAATCGCTCTGTAATGTCTTCTCAAGAGAGTCATTGAGATTTTGTTTGAAGTAGCAGTGAACTTTAAGGAACGCTTTGTAAGTTTTCCTTCTGAAGAAGGTAAACTTCATTTATTCAAGTTGTCTCCTTGAGTAGGTGTATTGTTTTACTTTAAGACCTTTTAAATTTATATCTGGGTATATTTTGATTGCTTGCCTGTACCTCTTTCTCCCATTTATTTTAATAACTTGTTAATTTTGGTAAGAAAGGTAAATGACTTTTATAATTTTTTTTCTGGTAATCAGTCAATTTACCGAATACTCTTATTTCTAATTGCTTTTGTGTTAGTTCACTTGAGTTTAAAAAATATAATCAGTTTTTACCTCTACTCAGCTTACACAAAGTCCAGCCTCCTGCAGGATACTCTCGAACCAGCTGTCTTTAATTTCCCTTATTGCCTTTATTCTCTGACATACTCCCACTTTCTTGAGGACTTTGACATTTGGATTCTTTAATGTCCACGTGGACAGCATCCAACAACCTGCTTTCACACCAGTGACCTCTACTGCCATTTCACATAAACCCCTCACTGACACTGCCTGACGTTCGCGATTGCTCAGGCTGCTCTGTACAGGAATCTTTTTCGTCAATGTCATCTCACGCCCCCACTGTCTGCCTGTAATCCCTTATCTTTCTAATTTTCATCTGTTGCCATTCCTGCCACCTGTGCTTTGCAGCCTCCGAGATGGGCACCAGTCCTTGATATTTCCATGTCCCCTGAGCCTATCAACCCCTATCAACCCCTTCTGGACTTTACTTTTTTCCGGAGGTAGTTCAGACCACGTATGTGCTAGAACACCCTCAATTCCCAATCATGCTGGTTGTCTGCCATACATACTCAGCATAAAAACCCCCACATCAGCTCAAAATTAGCCTTTATGACTTCTAATCCCTGGATTCTGAGCATGTTGAAGGGGAAAAAAATCAGTCTTTATTGTGGATTGGAGCCTTTGCTGTCAGCTGGGCCCTCAATAGCCCTTGGACATCCCCCTCTCCTATTCCCTTGCGCATGTTCCAAACTCTCTCTGTGCTCCTCAAACCCCTAACGAAACGCAACTCATCTTTGTAGATGAAAGGGCCCATGTCATGACGTCAGTAAAAAATCCTGAGATTTGAAATTCTCAGATGAGAGCAGCCACGTTTTCCCCGACCTACGCTTATCTATATCTGCATCTACTACATCTGTTCATTCCTCCAGGTTCAGAAGGCAAGGTCTCTCTCTTATTCATGTTCAAGCTCATTGTCTGACACGTCTGGGCTTGTTCTATCGGTTATCAGATGTTCCACATCACCGTCTCCCTTTCTGCTGGCTCTTTCTCTTAGGTTACGTACTGTGGGCTCTCTCATCTAAAAGACAAAACCTTCCATCCACTGCACTCCGCTAGTAATTTCCTCTCTCTCCTTTACTTCCCAAACAAGCCTCTTGAAGCCATAGTCTACACGTGCCCTGTCTGCTTCCTCATTTCCCACTCACCCAGTCCACTGCGGTCGGGCTCCCATGCCCATCACTCCACTAAAATTTCTCTGGCCAACTTCACTGGTGATTTCTATGTTACTAGACGCCAAGCGGAATTTAGTAGCTCTCTTAAGGCTACTCTTGGCTGTACTTGCTACTGTTGACTGTCTTTTAGGATTCTCCTTTTCTTGTTTGTTTCATAATTCTATTCCTCTGTTTTGTTTTATTTTGTTTGGTTGTTTTTGTTTTGTTTTGTTCTCTGCTGGGCTATGTATTCCCCATTACCTTTGTGGCCTCTTCTTTTTTTGACCTTCATTCCAACATAGGATCATTCCCAAGTTCTCTCTTTGGTTTCCTACTCCTCTATCCCTTGGAAAATTCCATCCACTCTCGTACTTTTAATTGTCACCGACAGGCCAACAATTTCCAAATCCATCTTCCAGCTCTGACCTCAATGCCAATCACAAGTTTTATAAAAGGGAACTCATCATTTTAATACCTCAAATCTCAGTTGCCGCCTATGTTCCATGGCTAAATATAATGGCATCACAGTCCACACAGCCTTCCCGAAGAGAGGAACTAAGCGTCACTCTGTCTTCCTCACTCCATCCATCCAATCCACCACCTGGTCCTTCCAATTTTGTCTCCTCGACATTTGTCAAATCTATTCTCCCCCTTTCCTCTACCAGAACAATCTTACCTGGAGTGTTTTACAGTTGGCTAATCCCTGCTTCCTGCTTCATTCTTCAACAAATCTATCTTCACCTCTGCCACTGGAGTTATCTCTAAAAAACTCAGACCTGACTGTATCGTACCCCCGGGGAAAGCCCTTCAGTGGCTCCCTGCAATTTATGGTTAAAGCCAAGTTCCTTTTCACCGCATAAAATGTGCCCTGTGACCTTCCTCCATCCTACTGTTTCTGCCTCATGTGCTGCCATTCAGTATTATACATTCTGTGTTCTAGTAATATTAACTGGTTTAGGCTGTTTTTTCTGGTTAGAATGATTTCTGTCTTTTGGGGGGGACGAGGGAACTAACTCCTATTCCTCCCTCAAAACTTCTCTCAGATATCATCATTTACTCTAAGAGACCATCACTCAGTCCTTACACTGGGCTAGTTTCTTCCCCACTGTTCTCTTAAAATTGTCTGTACATATTCTTATTTATCACAATAGATGTAAATTCATATTTAATGTCATACTAAGATACTGCTCAGGCCGGGCGCGGTGGCTCACGCCTGTAATCCTAGCTCTCTGGGAGGCCGAGGCGGGCGGATTGTTTGAGCTCAGGAGTTCGAGACCAGCCTGAGCAAGAGCGAGACCCCGTCTCTACTAAAAATAGAAAGAAATTAATCGGACAACTAAAAATACATAGAAAAAATTAGCTGGGCATGGTGGTGCATGCCTGTAGTCCCAGCTACTCGGGAGGCTGAGGCAGGAGGATCGCTTGAGCCCAGGAGTTTGAGGTTGCTGTGAGCCAGGCTGACGCCACGGCACTCACTCTAGCCCGGGCAACACAGTGAGACTCTGTTTCAAAAAAAAAAAAAAAAAAAAAAGATATTGCTCAAATTACAGTGAAATCTGCCCTAATGATCTTGAGGGCAGGGTCCATGCCTAACACAACCTAACACCCTATACGATAGTAGATGGCCTAAAAATAGTCCTCAAAAAATGTGTGTGCGATTATTGATATAAATATAAGTACTTTAATGAACATAGAGTACATTAAAAATGCTAGTATAATTATTTTTTGTTTGAACACACTCTAGGAAACAATGTTACTATAATTATTAAGTTGAAGTGAGAAACTAATATCACTTGGTTATTCCCCAATTTCATTTCTAAATTAAAAGGCTTTTTAACTTAAAATTGTATTTGGTATTCAAGTACAATCTATGATTATTTTCAGACCTTAAGTATACCAGAGAAGCTTGTAACTCTATTGATAATGAATCTGGTCCCCACTGGTATCACAGGTTTAAACTAAGGTACCCGATTAGGCATTTCTACGATGACCGGTCCAGAAGGCATGGAGGCAAAGTAGGGTTGTCTGAATGCAATGTGAATGCTGATATGTATCTATAAATGTGTAAGAGGATAGTTTAGGTATATTCCAGTGGCAGTCCTGCGTTAAACAGGTATAAATTTACCTAAGGAAAGAAATAATAAAATAAAATAAAATGAGGTCAAACCAAGTAAGAAAGCAAAGATTCTATTCATATTAAAAAAGCTTTCCCCAGTTTGTTCAGTCAATAGAATTCTTTACACAAAGGCTACAGAAGCATGCAGAGAAGTAGGGCAGTTTCTTCAAAGACTCTTCAGGTTGGAAGGGATCTAACAAATCAGGCCATTCAGCCCTCTCTCTTCACAGAGGAGGAAACTGAAGACCAAAGAGGAGAACGACTTCCCTGAAGTTTCAAAGCGTGGGTAGTAGAGCCCAAGCCGGAAGTGAGGCAAAGAGAATAAAGCCAGAGGGGAAGTGTAAACGGTGGCTCGAGTCCTTCCCCCTTCAGCTCTCTCCATGAGTCCTCCGGGCTCCAACCAGTCGAGCCACAGGAGACCCTGAGGGCTCATCAAAAACATGAATTTGAACTTTCAAGTATCCTAGCCTTGTTCTTCCCTCTGCCTGGAATAATTTTCTCCCTTCCGTTGGGGTAAATTCTTTCTTATCCATCAACCTCACTTCGGACATCACCTCTTATCCCTGCTCACTCCAAGAAAAACAGACTGCCTGCATCTCTATTCTCATAGCATTTGATAAGTACTGCGGAATCCTTATCACGTGGTATTGGTGATGTGTATGTGTGTCCTGCTACCCTCTCCCCAGACCGGGAGCTCCTACAGGGCATCACACGCACCTCACTCAGCCTTGTATTCCCAGCACCGAGCAAGAGCTAGGTAAATGCTTGCTGAATTACATTGGATTAGAGAGGAGCGGAGACACATCACATAGAAATTACTGAACAATGCAATGTTAAAACCCGACCTCAGGTAAAACGGCTGTACAACAGTGCTGTGCTAATGAATCCATTCTGACCAAAAGTCAAGAACAGGAATATATATGCTTGTCTTTAAGTAGGCTCAGGGACTGACTAGGTAGTAGGCCAATCAGCTAACAGATGTTAACAATCAGGTGACACTTAGGCAAAAATGGAACGCTTATTGCTGATAATTGACAATTATCCTGTGGGAAAGTGAAGAGTAGTGCCTTACACAGTGAAAAAAATCCATTTGGTGTAAAACTCTAACATGGGGAGGGGACCTCAAAAAATATAATTTCCATACAATTTCCCATAATGTGCAATGTAGTAGAACATAGTACAAGAAGATTGTGATAGCTGAACCTTCAGTCTAAACTCATGGAAATTTTTTCGAGAATTACGTTCTCCATAAGACATAGGATATACTGTTCAAGAAAAAGGCTTACCATATATTACATCTACATTCTCAAAGTATTTTTTAATGCTTATGATATGCCAACACCTACGTAAGTATATTATAAACACCGAAAAATGATTTTAGGACAGAATAGTAACTATAAAATTTTACTGTTTTCATAATAAGATTACAAAGTAATAAGCCTAGATTTGGAAGCATGGAAATTGGTAAGTATTGCCAGAAACTCAGTCTTATTATTTTATAGTTACATCTTGTTTTTGATCAAACATGATTTTATCCACGGAGTGGTTTAAAGGTATTTAGACTATTCTTATCCACCTTATTCACCAAATTTGGCTCCAAGTAACTTTGGGCTGTTTCCAAAACCTCTCAAAGGACGAGGATTTGCCAACCTTATGACTATTCAAAGAACTGGCTCCAAGCTTTGAGAGTAACTCTATGAGAAGAATTTAAAAAAGATTTTACGCAATTGGAGCAGTGTTGGAAAAGTTCTTGGGTTCCTTTGGTAACCGCTTTTAAAAAGACAGCATTCACATGCTTTTTAAAGAAATCAGTCACATTACTTTATAGATACACTCTGTACTTGTGCAAAGAAACCAACAATGGTTTTTAAAAATTGGAATCTAGGAATGACTGCTGTGCAAATCACAATGTAAAGCTGCAACTGAAAAAATTAACTTCTCTATTACTTAGGTTTAACATAGGTAAACACACAAGTATCCAAAGAGGTACCTGTGTTTGACAATAGGAGAGAAAGCACTAGTGCTCAACTGACGGCTAATCTTGTCTTCTGCAGAGCATTAAAAATCCTTTCGATGTTAGACTATTGGAAAAGTCCACTGCAGAATGGAAATGAGCCTTAGTTTTAAAGTTGAGAAAACAGACATATAAAAGTTAAGAGATCTACTCAGGGATACACAGACATTTAATGGGAAGTATTTTGCCTTTTGCGTCTTCACCCTTCCTAATCTGGTAAAGTTGTATAATTAATGATTTTAGGAGGCTGGTTCAGATTAGACTGCCTGCCTTTGAATTTTGGCTTCAACACTTTAACAGCTGTTATGACTTTGGCCAAGTCACTGTCTCTGTTACACGTGAAATGTGATGAAAATAGCATCTACCTCATTATATGTGTATCTGTAAGAGCACCTTGAATAGTGTCTAACTCATAGCGAGATATTACCTCATTTTGTCTAAACTTTGATACATTTTCTGGAGCTACCTCGTCTCTTTTTAAAAAGAAGATCAAATCTCAAAACGAAACATTTCTTTCCTCTATCCTATTTTCCTTATGGGCAAAGGCTTTCTCTTCTTCATCCTGCTGATCTCTGTGACACTCAGCATGGCACCCAGGGCACAAAACTACTCAGTAAATGTCGGTTGAGTATGTGATCATTACCACTGTCAAATACTGCCTTTCTCTGAGCTCATAAGTCATTTATCATTCTCCCATCTCGTAGGTTCTGATGAAAGGTCTGATATTTTGTTAGTTTAGAATCTGAGAAAAGATGTTGTGGTTTTTTCTAAAATTTTCAGAAAAGATTCTGATCAAATCAAGAATAAACCTAAGAAATCTACCAACTTCACATCAAAACTAGTCCGACTTTATATACTATGGAACTTTGTTATTAAGGGAGGATGGGAGAGTGGGAGAGAAAGAAATATACTCTTGACAGTTTGTACAGGCTCTGGGAGGACCACCTTATATATTATATAAAGCATTCTGCACAATATTTAAGTATTAAACGGCTCAAAAGAGGTGCCATTTTCCAAGAAATTGTAGAAACAATATGGTAATAAAAGTTGTCATGATAAATTGTCAGTTTTTCATCACTATTGACATATAGCAACCCAATTCCCAAAACACCTTTTACAGCACTATACACTAGAACTTTCAAATAATTTGTAGGATCACAAAATGACTGTTTTCAGATAGTAATCCTTAATAGTAAAGGACACAAAAACTAGCATACTATATTTCTGAGGTTCTTCGCAGTTTTTAACTCACCATATGAGATGGAAGATAGCATTTGAAAAATCTAGAAGATAACATACATGGACATAATCATATACCTGATATATATGGACTTTAAGAAAACACCACCACATATACACAGATCAATATCTTAAGGAAGAAGAGGCATGCCAACCACCCATCTCATGGCCAAGACTTCATTGACAAGACATGGATCAACATATGGAGAAGAGGAAGATCACATAGTTTAATGACAAATTAGCATTTTCTTCTTTTCAATATAACTCAACATTATTTCCCCCTCTCTTTTCCCAACTCTCTTCTATTCTTTTCCCATCTCCCTACTCATTTTCTCCAACTTCATTCACGTTTCCATTTCTCCACCTTGGTCTTTCTTCTTTTGAAACAGGTCTCACCAACACTGTGACCTCGAATTCTTGTTGCTCACAGAGTGGCCCAGATACTGCTACTTCATCTAATTATGGGCCTGTCTAGGACCATCCAGACTAGAAAAGTGGAACAGAAGAGATAAGAAAATAAACGGATACTTTAGGATGGCTCAGTCAGAAGCCAATCCCGGTATTTAACGCTGGGAATACACTTTGCTAAGATCATAAGAAAGTTGTGATCTGATGGGTTTGTTTATTACTGTTGAAACTGTGTAGTCATTTTATGGGTAGATAACTATTCTGCAAAGGAACGTGGAAAAAAATAGTATATGAGAATAGTGCCTGCCAATTTTTGAGCTCTCCTGTGATGTGTAGTCTGGACCACACTTAATCATCAGAACCACCTCACAAGTTGCTTCACTCTGCCAAGTCCAACACATTTATATGTATATTGGAAGGTGTCTATTCTAAGGGGAAACAAAATAAATCAACAAAAAACTTGATTCTAGTCTTAAATGATAATAGCATAAGAAAAAAGACCAAAAAACCTTGGGAATTGTTACCTTTGAGACCAGGAACTCTAAGGTGGGAGACAGGAAGAAGGCCTTCACTTTTCATTTTCTACATATCTATATCGTTTTAATTTTCTGACCTTATACATGTATTGCTTGAAAAAATGTCAACACAGATGGGGAAATTACGGTTCAATTCTGTCATTAAAAAAATTGGTGATAAATATTACATGCAAAATTTTAAGAGGTTGTTAAAAAAAAAAGTACCCAAGTATCACAGCCTGAGTTATCTTTGACATTGTGGTTTGGGGAGCTTTCAAAATCTTAAGTATGAATGTCACTTCATTAACATTCAACTGATATTTATTGTTAGAAAGTGTAAGGCACTGACCTGCCTTTAAGATGCTTGCAATCTTGTTTCCCTTGCTATGTGAAATCCTTTTTCTTAAATCTACATCATGGGCCCTCATATATTGCTGATGGGAATGTAAAATGGTACAGCTACTTTGGAAAACAGTTTACTAATTCCTCAAAATGTTAAATATAGAATTACCACATGACCCAGCAATTCCATTTCTAGGTATATACTCAGGAAAAATGAAACCATATGTCCACACAAAGACTTGCATACAACATTCACGGCAGCATTATTCATAATAGCCAAAAGGTAGAAACAACCTAAATGTTCAAAAGAAGATAGGTAGACAAAATGTGGTATATCCATGCAATGGAATTCTATCCATGCAAAGGAATGGACTACTGGCACATGCTGCTTCATGGATAAACCTCACAACATGATGTGGAGTAAAAAAAAAAAAAAAAAAGGCAGACACATGGCCAGGTACAGTGGCGTGCATCTGTAGTCCCAGCTACTCAGGAGGCTGAGGCAAGAAGGTCACTTGAGCCCAGAAGTTCGAGGTTGCAGTGAGCTATGATTGCACCTGTGGATACCCACTCCACTCCAGCCTGGGCAACATAGCAAGACCCCATAAAAAAAGAAGGCAGAGATAATAGACCGCATATTGTATGATTCCCAGAAAAGGCAAAACTATAGAGCTAGGTAGCAGATAGTGAGTGATGGGCTGGGGTGGGGAGTGGGACTGGGATTAAGGATAAATGTGTCTGAGGGTTCTTATTGGAGGGATGAAAATGTTCTAAAACATGGCGATGGTGATGATGCACCCCTTGGTAAAGTTACTGAAAGTTATTGAACTGTGTACACTGGAATGGTAAATTTTATGATATGAAAAATATACTTCCATAAAGTTGTTAAAAATAATACGTACCTTGGGACGTCATATCCCATTATAAATATGGGAACCTCTGCTACACACGGAGTGATTGATGATAGCATATAAATTAGTCTACCTTAAGGAACGTAGTGTAAGTTGGTCCTGCTTCTCTTTTAAGGGTAAATAATCAAACTTATATTTGGATAAAATCACTCTTTCTTTTTAAGGAGAAAAAAGTAGTCATTCAGGTGGTTGAGGAAGAGTCTCTCTCCAGGACTTTTGCTTTATTCCATTTGAAAATGTGTGAAGTGCCTAAAGTTGAGCATTTGACAAATTAGAAAGGTATTGAAGGACAGTTGTGTTGAAATTTAGCAAATGGAAAAAACCCTGCAGATCAAAGCTGAGGATCCATGAGAGAAAAGCTCAGTGCCAGGAAGTAGGATGTAGAAATCAGCGGATCACAGATAAAAGTATTGTCCAACAGATGTGATAACGCCAAATCACTAAGTAGTATTCAAATAACCTGGGAGGTCAAAAAATAGTTATGACACGAGATCCTTTTAGCATGCAGTAAAATCCAACATGCCACGGTAGACTCATGGAAATGCTCAGGTGCTATCGCGAGAATCCTCAAGGTCACCTAACAGAACACTGTTGCATGCTACTGTGAGAGTTTAACCCTATTAATTTTGACTATTTAGTTCAATTACATTTTGTGTCATCCTCTCATCCCCATCCCATAGCATGTCCCAGACCCTCAACAGTGAGGGTTAACATAGCTACAGTTTATGGAGAGCTGACAATACGCAGGCACTAGGTGAAGGCATTTATTATAATTCCCATTTAAACTTCAAAGCAAGCCTATATGCAAGACTTAAGTATTCACCTTTACGGATGATGAAATGGAGACTTAGAAGGGCTTAGTAACTTGCCAGGGTCACACCTCTAAGAGACAGGAAAGGCAGAATTCAAATACTAGTTTCCAGCCAGGTGTGGTGGCTCACACCTATAATCCCAATGACTTGGGAGGCTGAGGCAGGAGGATCACTTAAGGCCAGGAGTTCGAGGCTACAGTGAGCTATGATCACTACTGCACTCCAGTCTGGGTGACAGGGTGAGATCCTATCTCAAAAAAATAAAAAAAGAATACTAGTTTCCTAGATCCTGCATTCTTGACCATTTTACATACATACTGCCTAGATAAATCAGTAATTTTCCATAATATTAACCTCCAGTCATAGAGCTGATTTGGTGCGTTATATTTCTTTCTAAAACCTTTCAAACCAGAACACTGTTCATTTTTCTCCATTTTCAAACTCCTCCATTGTTTTACTTTAATATAATTTTTATATTTTCTAATATGTTATATATAATTCTTTCCTACCTCAGAGTTTATACTGAAAAGTGAATGGGGTCTGTCAGATTTGATGACTTGGAAATTTAAAAAAAATTAGACACACACACACAGATAGATAATATTCTCTTGCTAAATGGAAACTTTCAAAGTTTGGAGTTAAGCGAGCACTAAGAAATCGAGTCATGTTCAACAATTATTTGCCTTTATTTCTCTTGCTTCCAATTCAAGATCAATTTCCAACTCCAGCCTTTATTCTGCTTGTCAGATACCCCCAACATGCCAAGCACAAAGATAATATAGCTTAGATGATACATGTTTCTACTGCAGTTAATTTATTTTTACTTGAATTCGCTAAAGTAAAAATATATACCTAACATAATTAGCATTTATTGATAATACCAGGGAGCTTCCTTTTAAGATAAATGTTTATATTGTCCACATCCACTCTCTCCTACATATATGAACAAATTTCTAGAATTCTTATGCCCCAATTTATTCAAGTTCAAATGTTAAAAATTCAAATTGCATTACAAATGTATATTATTATACATGTAATATAATCCATTATTTGAAATATGAATCAAGATAACTTTTGCTCAGAATATATCAGTATTGGTTTTGGACATTTGTCGAAATTCATTAAAAGTAACCTGGCCATTACTAAATCAGATCCAGAAGAAACTTTAAGAAATAAGTGTGTTTCATAAAATGTGTGTCAAAGAAAGTTAGGCTATGTTACAACTGTCTATGTACTGGGAACATTAAATTCAAAATGAAAAAGGTAATAAAAGTGGGGAAAACTAGGATCTCAGAAGGAAATATACAGCTAAACTACTTATTCTTGGTCAGAAAAGCGATACATTGTATTTTTAAATCTAATACGCACTTTAGTGATGAGTAAATCAACAGCCTCACATTCCAGCACGAAGATGAATAAAATAAGCCACAGCTCTTGGGCAAGTAAACATTCTAACGGCTACTGATAGAAAATTTGATTAAGAAAAATTCGAAAAGAATTTTCCCCTGACATAGTCAAGCTGAATGTCATCTATAAGCATAATATAGTTCATATCTTAATTAGGGGTCTGGGAGTCTCAGCCTTCCCAACTCACCAACAGATGGTTATTGAAAGTGATTATTTGTTGGGCTCTGAGAAATTCAATAAGGAAAAATGTAATTGGAGTCTGTAATCTATTTAGGGGAAAGATAACTAATATAAGCTGGATTAGTGTGTGAGTTAATATATGTTAATGATTTATAATAGTATTTTGTGTAAACCATCAATAAACATTAATTGCTAATTAATAGTCATAATAGCAGCTCAATTCTATAAGGCTGACCACAAACATATGAGGTGAACTCTAATAAGGAAGAGATGAGTGTGGCCAGTGAGAAGGGAAGGCTTTAAGTGAGGGAAAACTGGAGCTGATTTCTAGAGGTACATGAGGAAAGAGGAGAGAGGGGACTGCTGGAGAAAGGCACAGATAGAGGGGGGTGGGAGGGAAGACGGGATTCATTCAGTCCTACGTTTGGCAAAACTGGCTCTTTATTCCTTTTGCAGATCACCTTTTTTTTGGAGTTTTGTAAGAAATATATTTTAAAATTATTTTTAAATTGACATTATTTTTAACTGACAAACCATAATTGTATACATTCATGGGGTACCAGATGGCATGATTAAATCAAGCTAATTGACATGTCCATCGCCTCGCTTACCTATCACTTTTTTAGTGAGACATTTGAAATTTACTTATTTTAAATATACATTATTATTGACTGGAGTCCCCCTGCTGTGCAGTGGATCTCAACACTTACTCCTCCTGTCTATCCGGAACTCTGTACGCTTTGATCAATAACTCTCCACTCTCTCTGTCCGCACCCCTTCAGCTGGTGGCAACCACCATTCTACTCTCTGCTCACACGAGTATGACTTTTTTAGATTCTGCATGTGAGATCATCTGGTATTTGTCTTTCTATGACTGGTCTATTTCACTTAGCATAATGTCCTTCAGGTTCACCCGTGTCACAAATGACAGGATCTCCTTTTTAAGGCTGACTAGTAGTCCATTGTGCATACATACCCCATTTTCTTCATCCATTCCTCCAATGACGAACAGTCAGGTTGATTCCCTATCTTGGCTATGGTGAATCGTGCTGCAGCAAACACAGGAGTGCCGCATATTACCTCTTTAAGTACCGGGCTGCCAGTATGATTGTTTGCCTGTAAAAGATGTATATGCTGACTAGAATTAGGATGTGAGGTTTCAATGGTCTATGTGTATCCAGACCTGTGAGGATCTCAAAATGTTAGCAGAGGAAGCTGCTTTTTTTTTTTTTTGAGACAGAGTCTACTCTGTTGCCTGTGGTACAGTGCAGTCGTGTCAGCCTAGCTCCCAGCAACCTCAAACTCCCAGGCTCAGGTGATCCTCCTGCCTTAGCCTTCCAAGTAGCTACAGGCATATGCCACCATGCCTGGCTAATTTTTTCTATATATTTTTAGTTGTTTGGCTAATTTCTTTCTATTTTTTAGTAGAGACGGGGTCTTGCTCTTGCTCAGGCTGGTCTCCAACTCCTGAGCTCAAACGATCCGCCCGCCTTGGCCTCCCAGAGTGCTAGGATTACAGGAGTGAGCCACCGCGCCCAGCCAAGGAAGCTGCTTTTCAAACTAGGCCATGGAGAGCCATCATAGAGCATGGAGCAGAGGAATCCGGACGAAGTATAGTGTAGTGGTTATAAGTTCAGGGTCTAGAGTTAGGAGACCTGGGCTTGAATTTGAGCTGCTCTCTTATTAGCTGTGTGACTCTGCCTAGTTGCTTAATATCTCAGAGCTTTAGTGGTCTTATTTGTAAATGGAGATAACAATAGTACCTACCTTAATCTGTGTGTAAATGCAGGTAAAGGGCTGAGCACACTCCCTGTCACATAGTAGGCATTCTCAGTAAATGCCACCTGTCATTCCCAGGAGGCTAGGTTCTCGGTGACAAAGCCTATGTGAGTGCAGTTACAGAGGCAGGGAAGCGGGGAGGAGCAGGCCATTCTAATACTCGTAGGAAGTATGTCCACTGGGACACCTGGACTTCAACAAGACTTTGAGCTCAACGATAATCCAAGTTATAAAGTTCACAACAGGTTAGACCAGGTTTCTAAGCATAAAAATTTAGCAACCTAAAATGATTTCAATATGGAATTATCACATCAGTATGTCATTATGATATTATACCTCCTTCTCTCCCTCTTAAGTTACCCTTATTCTGATACCAAAGCAAGAGTTTAAGGGCTCAGGTGAGTGTCAAAAATCTTAGACTTAATCAGAAGTGACTTCAGTAGGCTTAGAAAATACCATTTTGTAGGAAGAAAGAAACCAAAAAACCCCCAAACCAACAGACATTTACCAAAGACTGCCAAATAGGTAAACATCTTAATTGTAGAGAAGATTCAGTTATAGGCCAAACTTTTTATAGGACCTTTTCTGTGTGTTTAATGTGGCAATGACCACCGATGTCCCTTGAAGTATAGTAATACACATTTGTGCCTCCCCTACCCCTACTGTGCTCTTGGAGTTCCAGAAGGGCAGATCTGAAATCACATTTATCCTTGTATTGCCCACCGTTACTGAACAAGTAGATATTCCATTATTTGTTGAACTGAAATGATTCATGAAACTGGTCACTCCAAATGAAGGGCTGTGTTGGGACACTGAGCTTCAGTGTGGTTGGGCTTATTTTCTACAAAACTATTTTTCCAAAATATAAAGAGTTTTGAATTAAGAGAATTTGTTTAAAATGCTACAGTAGACGTTTCAATCAAAACCATCTCCTTAACTGAGTATCTAGACAAAAGGGAAACGTAAAGATTTCAAAACTTTGTAGCTATTGGGTAGATTTGAATCATTGTGCTTTGTGCAACTGAAATGCTATCTTTGGATGAGCTTTGGGCTGGGAGTTTAAAGTCCTGGGTCCTCGTCTTGCTTCTGCCACTCGACATTCCTGTCACCGCCAACAACTATAAAAGAGTGAAAAGTCTATCCACATGGTTGCTTCTTCAGAGAAATAAGTATATAAAAGAATGATTCAGTGCAAAGAAAATAGGTGTTATTTGATAGTTCATCTTTTTCTTAGATTTGAAATGTTATGAGATAGGATTTTATTTTTGGGTGAGAAAACGAAAACATTTTAGGGTGGTTTTACACATAGCAATTTGTTCTGTCATTTATCTGTCCTAAAGAACGTCTGCTTAAGTTGACAATACTGGGAGGACAAAGGAAAGCGTAGCCAAGAAAAGCAAAGACACTGGAAGAGGATATAACCAAAGCCTTTGAAACAACAAACCAAAGCAGCTAATAAAGCTATTTTTCTAAAACTTCAGCCTGGGCTGCAAAAGACACACAGATGGAATACGCTTTTTATACACACAGTTCTTTATGTAAAACAAGGCTGTGATTTAAAAAAAAAAAAATGACTAAATGCTGAAATGAGTGATGGAGATTGAATCTTCACTGTTAAAAGAATTTAGCATCTTTTCATATTGGTAGCAATACATCATTTTAGTTACCCCAGTAACTTGACACCATAAAGTAAAATGGGCTTCTTCAGATATTTATCTTAATATCTTAGATATTTATCTTAATATCATTTAATGTTATAGTGATGTTTTACGGTGATACAGCAAATAAGCAAGTATTGAAAGGTTCTTTTCTTTTTTAAAAGAAGAATATTTGGGAATAACAATCATCAAATAATCATATTTCTGGATTTTAAAAAAATCCAAACTAGTACAAGAGAAGATTAATAAGTTTCATTCCAGTTAATCCCTGTGATAACAATATTTGTGTTTTCAGTGTGTTAAACAGAAGAGTTTATAGGTCAAACGATGTGCAAATCCTCTTACTATGCACATAATTTAAGAGGATAGTCACAACCCACGTTTGAAATGTTTTGTTTTACTATTAATATATAGTCATTGTGCCTCCCAACCCACCTCCACACCCTCTCTCCAAAAAAAAAAAAGTTTAACAAGTTTGTGTTAGGTAGCCAAAGGAAAGATAAAGCGTATTTCATGTTTTCCACCACTTTTCTTCTCTTGAAGGGAAACAGGGAAGAGGATGGGGGACAGACACCCGCAAGCTCTGAATCAAGTGACAAAATACACATCACTGTGAAGCTAATAACCAGATGACATGTAATTGCCAGAGACAGCTGGATGTCCCCAGACGTCGCTGAGAAGTAGGACAGCTGGAATAAATGTTAGCACCGTTTCTCGACTGGGCTCGAGGATCTGAATAGGTTTCCCAGACCTCCCTTGGGAATTATAAAACACCAATCATGCCTTCGGATCAAATCACTCACACCCCCACCGGACTGCGAGCTACAAAGCATTCCTGAAATGCTGCCGCGCCGTCTCTCTCCTGCGGAATTCGAGGGAGGCAGAGAGAGGAGAGGCGAGGGGGAGAGAGAGCAGCGGGGCAGAGATCGGGCGCCGCGGACAGAGTCGAAGCCACGAGGCGGTCCGTGTGCGAGCTGCGGAAATCCGTTCCCACTCGAGCTCGTCCCCGCGAGGGGACGTGCGGGCTGCGCGCCTCGCGCCCCCGCGGGTCCCGGCGCGGTACTCACGGGGCTGAGCCAGCTTTGCCCTCTCTCTTCCCGAGCGCTTTCGCAGGCTTCGCGTCGTCCACATCTTGCTGTAGCTCGGTCATCGGGGCCGCGTCCGGACGGCGCCCCGCGACCTCCGCGCCCCCGGCTGCGCCCGCCCGGCCCCGCGCTTGCCCCCGCCGCCGCCGCCCGGCGCGTGCAGGCGGCCGAGCTCGCGGGCCGCCGGCCTGGACTCGCGCGAGCCGGCGCGATTGGCCCGGCCTGGCTGCGAGGGCCGCGGGGGCGGGAAGGGGAGGGTCGAAGCGAAGTGACAGCCTCCGTCCCCAACCCGGGAGGCAGAGGAGGGGAAAGAGGAAACCTGTTGAACGAGTCTTTCTGGGAGAGGAAGCTAATTGGCCAGGCAGGTGAGACATTTGCTTGAGAAGGCTGAGTATATTGGGCCTGCCGGTAAACTGGGCTTTTTTCGGGTTTGGGTTTTTTCCTGCCCGACGGCAACAGGGGAACTTTCGAGCAGGGCAGCGGCCGTAGGTGCGGGAAGGGGCCGCGGCCGAGCGGGACTCCGCCAGGGTGTTGCCCCTCTGAGGACTCGCCTCGCGCTTCGACAGTACGTCTGCCCAGCTTTTTATGTGTGAATAACAAAGATAATAAGTAGCTGCCTTTAGCGGTTGCCCGGTTAACGCTTCCTAGTTCTGTGGGGACGGGCTGGGGAGGAAGAGAAGCAATCGTCGAAACCTCATCAGCGCCTGTTTACTGTGCACCCGCATACCGCGAATGCCTCGGCCACCTTCTGGTGAGATTGAGACTTGCTGCTTCTGTCTAAGGTTTTGCATTTGAAGCATCTGTTCATTCACTCATTCCACAAATTTTTGAGAGGCAACATCGCTACACATAGCAAATAACATTTGTGTTGGTGGTTTATTAATTTGCTATAGAGTAGTTAAGAGTAAGAAAGCCTTATTGTCGGAAGCCTATCTTGGGATACAGATGAGGCTGTCAACCTCCCCAATTCTGGGGAGTGAAGCTCTCCTCAAATCCTAGGTGCCCTCTAAGCCGTCACCACTACAGAGGTCAGAATGACTCCCCCCGCCCCCCGAAAGTGATTTTTTTATTGTGGTAAACTATACATAACAATAGTTATCATTTTAAGCATTGGCGAGTGTATAATTCAGTGGCATTAATACATTTACAATGTTGTGTAAGCATCACCACTATCTATACCCAAAACTTTATCATTCCCGACACAAGCTTCCATTAAACAGAGACTCCCAACTCAGTAAACAATAAGGCCCTCTTCCCGCCCCCTCCCAGCCCCTGGTAACATCTGTTCTACTTTCTGTCTCTATGAATCTGTCTATTCTAGATATCTCATATACGTGGAATTGCACAATATTTTTCTTTTGTGTCTGGCTTATTTTCTTCAGCGTAATGTTTTCAAGGTCCTTCCATGTGGTAGCATATAATCAAAATTTCATTTCTTTCTTTGGCTGAATAGTGTTACATTGTATGGATATACCACGTTTTGTTTATCCATTCATCTGTTGACGGGCATTTGGGTTGTTTCTACCTTTTGTCTATTGTGAGTGATGCTACTATAAACACGGGTGTACAGATACCTGTTCAAGTCCCTGCTTTTAGTTCTTTTGGATATATGCCTAGGAGTAGACTTGCGGGGTCATACGTATGATATTCTATGTTTAACCTCTTGAGAAAGTGTGGTCAGGCCTCTTTTGGTGCATGAGTGAGGGCAAGTGTTCAGAGTGGCCCTGGCATGGGCTCACAGGTCAATTAAAGAGCACTCAGGTACCCTGAACTGGTTCGAAGTTCTTTAGTGTATGGGATGAGGACTTCCCATGGAGTGGTTTTACGTGAGAAAGAGCAAGAGCAGTTGAGGGGAAAGGTGGGGCAGGTGGGGAAAATACCAGATGGTCTTTTCCTAGAGTGAGAGGAGTTAGAAAGGAACAAGTACACTATATTATTTTACCTACTGATGTTTGCTTACGTTTAAAAGACATCCATCAAGCAGCTGCCTGATTTGTTTATTTTTGGGGCTATTATACAATAAAATGGCACACAGTATTTAAAAGGCAGCAGCAGACAAACAATAGGGGAGGTATCATTGCTGTGTGACAAAATCGAGATGTATGATTATGCCTAATATATATTTTAGGAGGCCCTTTGATATTGCACCAATAAGAGACCCTACTTTTCTTCCTCCAAGCCTCTGGGAATCTACGTTTTTGCTTCTAATATGAAAAAAATGACTTCTAGCTGATACTTTTTCCAGTTATTGAAACAGCTTTGGGAGAAAATGCCTAACATTTCATGTTCAAGGAAGTGGGAGCTTCTATTCAAATAGCTTAGAATATTGGTCATATGTTGGTTTCTTTTTAACATTGATCAGATGCAACCTGTGTCTGGCCTAGGCTTGGGGGAAAAGTTCAAATAATGAGTTTGGAGATTTGAGTGGAAATTTTGTTGCAATGTATGGCCAAATACCTAATAGTGTCATGTGGCTGGATGTTTGTTAGGCAATGTAAATATAGGTAATGTATCTTCACGTGCCTGTAATTTTATCACTGTGCCTGTGCATATTATGTGATGACATGTTTTAGAAGATATTGACCTTATCAAGATGAAAACTGGAAGCTCTGTAATAACTTAAGTATGCGTGACATTTTATAAGTCATAGAATTCCAGGAACACTTATCAGACCATTCCTCTTTTCAGTTAAGGTCAATATCCAAAGGAGAAAATGGGAAAACAATTGAGAGTTCAGAAGAAAGCCATATGGTAATATTGAAGAACTTAATTCGAAGACATTTTTTTTTTTTTTGAGACAGAGTCTCACTGTGTTGCCCAGGCTAGAGTGCCATGGGCGTCAGCCTAGCTTACAGCAACCTCAAACTCCTGGGCTCAAGGGATCCTCTTGCCTCAGCCTCCTGAGTAGCTGGGACTACAGGCATGCGCCACCAGGCCCGGCTAATTTTTTCTATGTATATTTTTAGTTGTCCAGCTAATTTCTATTTTTTTAATGGAGGTGGGGTCTCGCTCTTGCTCAGGCTGATCTCGAACTCCTGAATTCAAGCAATCCTCCCGCCTGGGCCTCCCAGAGTGCTAGGATTACAGGCATGAGCTACCACGCCCAGCCAATTCTAAAACTTTTTTTAAAAAGTTGTAAGAATGAAAGGTGAGAAGCATTACCTGAAGGAGCACCTTTATTGAATGATTTATGCCAAATATGAAGGAAAGGTTCCCAATGAATACAACCACTAAACACTTGAATGGGAATGCATTGTAGACTCTGGAATCTCCTACCCTGGAAGTCTTTGAAAATAAGATTTAAAAAAAATCAATAGGGTGGTTTAAAATGATTTAAACCAGTATTTCCCACGCCAAGTGATATTGTAGATTGGGACATTTGAAATACTCTATTTCTGTCCCTGGAGATGAAGCAAGCACCAAGCTTAGCACTTGTTTCGAGAGGACTAGGCAAGACTGGTAAGGGCTTACTGGTCTAGGGGTCAAAGGGTAGTTGGAAAACAGTCCTATAAATCTGGTTCAGTGAGAAAGCAGAAGAAATAAAAAACTCTTCCAGTTCAATACTTGTTTGAAAAATTAAGATATATGATGCCACATAAACAATAAATTAAAATCTATCCCAAAGTTTTAAAATACGCATCTGTTTTTGTATAGTAAGTGTTACAGATCACAACATGTGAAGAGGGAAGGCCTCTGAGACCACCCAGTGCAGTGGTTGTCGGCCTGGGTTCCGAGGGGTCCAGGGCCCTGCGGTCTAGCGAGGCCAGGGCCTGGCGCTTGAACTCCGGACTTTGGACCGCAGCGCCTGTCTCTTTCCACTGCCCCGGCACAGGCTCTCCTGCTTCGGTTGGAACTCTTCCACTGTATCTGTTTCACCTTTTGTGCTCTGTCTTAATTTCTATTCGGCCTGCCACATTCTGAACAAAATGTAAAAATCAAATCCCCACGATCATTTTTCAATGAAGAGCCTGAGCTATGGGGAGTTTAGTGACTTGGCCAAAATACGGCGGCCCCATGAGGAGGAAGATCCAGTTTTCCTGACTTCCACTGGAGTGCCTGTAGGGTTGTAGGTGAATAGTGCAAAATGCATATTTTTTACACATGCCTTGTTGGAGAGTGTGCTGGGGAGAAAGCCCAAGGACCTTCAGGTGTGAGTGTAATGTTTGTGGGGAAAGAAATGTTTGAATCTAGAGGTATCTTTGGTGGCTACGTTTTGCAGTTATCTATTACTGCCCTAACTAACCACATCAAAACTTGGTGGCTTAAAATAATGTATTATTACCTTTCAGGATTCTGAGAGTTGATGGGGCTCAGCTGGATGGTTGTTGCTTGTTGTCTCTAATGCATTTGCAGTCACATAGAGCCCAGGGTTGGAGTCACTTGAAGACCCAGTGGAGCTGAATATGCAAGATCAAATTTTTAGTCACAGGTCTGGTGCTTCAGCTGGGATTGCTGGAAGAGCTGAGGGCCATTTCGGTCTCTCTGTGTGGCGCTCCACATGGCTAGCTTTGACTTCCATACAGCCCAGTGGTCTCAGTATAGTTGGTTTTTTTACTTGTTGGCTGACTTCCTCCAGACCATATGTCCTATAACACCAAGGTAGAATCTGCAAGGCGTTCCTATAGCACTGGAGGTCATGCAGATTCACCTATGCTACATTCTGGGGGTCAAAGGTGAGCCACAGGGCCAGCCCAGATTCAAGGCGAGAGGACTGCACAAGATATAAATACCAGGAGGTGTAGTTCACCGAGGGCCATCTTGGGAGACCAGATACCACAGTACAGGTAATAGATTAGGCCCTCTGACTATAGATTCTTTGTCACTGGAGATGTTTAAATGGACATTTGTAACAACACTGTTCTAAATGCATGAGATATGGAAATGAACAAAACAGGCAAAACCTATGCCGTTGTGGCCCTTATATTCTAGTGGGAGAGACCAAAAATTTTAAAAGAACATAAATAACACAGTTTCAATAGAGAAGAGATACAGGGCCTGATCGATGTGGTGACATCACGCTCTCCCGGGCCTTAAGCTGCATGTCAGGCAAGGGACCGGCCATTCCTGGCGAATGGGCAGTGGGTGGGAGGCAGGGGGTGCAGAATTTTTTTTTCTTTTTTTTTTAAATAAAAAAAAATAGATAAGAGATACAAAGAAAATAAAATAGAAAAGGCTAGAGTGACAGAGGCCTATTTACATGGGATGATCAGGGAAGCTTCTTTGAGAGGTGACATCTTGGCTGAGCCTTGAATAAGAAGGAAGAAGCCATGTGAAGTCTGCTTGCAAAGCTTGCTGGGGGAATGGCAGAGGTAAAGACCCTAGGGCAAGATTGCACTTGGCACATTTAGCGACAGCAAGAAGGCCACTGTTGCCTGTGCTGGAGTATCGGGAGGCAGGAGAGGGTTGTTGGGGGAAGGCTGGTGTCTCACAGAGGTTATATCTTTTCTGTCCATTTGTTTATTATCTGTCCTCTCCCACAAGAATGGAATCTTTTCAAAAACAAGGACCTTATCTTTCGTGTTCACCACTGTATCCACAGAGCTTGGTTCATGTTAGATACTCAATAAATATTTATTGAGTGACTGAATTGTTGGTTGTTTCTAACCCCTACTCCTGTGGAACTCTGACTGACCTGGGAAGTTCTAATGTTGAATAATACTGGCCTTTTTTTTTTTTTTCCACTTTACAGGAAAAAAAGAGTGAACGAAAAAGAAATAGAACAAAATCCTTTGCCCCTCCCCGACTTAAAAAAGAAAACCTTTGGCTCATGCTGTTTATCACATATCTGCTAGTTGGGTGCAAGTGCCCCAAACACATCAGAGAGGTCCCGTGACTCCCCGACAGTCTAGCTCTGGAGCAAGTCCAAGAATCACTGTTTATAATCCACAGGCAACAATTTAGAGTTATGGAATCTCTCATATTTTCTTAGAGAAACATTCGTACAGAGGCTTCCTTTCCTTGTTTTGGGAACTAATGATAACACCATCAATATTAGGACTGGCCTTTCTCTTTCCTGCCATCATGATCTGGCCTGTTCTGTTTTTCTCCCTATGAAATGTTTTGATGATGCAGTGCATGAATTGCGAGCGGCACATTGTTCTGAAGCAGTTCATGTTTAATCGTGGTTAAAGTAGTTTCTGCAGATTACATGTTTTCTATCACTTATAGTGCATACTTTTTATTGCCTATTGTGACTTTTCATTCTTTTTAAAATATATTTTCATTTCCTTTTTTGACAATTTCTATTAGTATTTTGTTATCTTCTCTTCTGATCTTTTCTCTATGTAGCACTATTCATTTTTAAAAATCATGTCCAACAAATAAGGTGAAACAAGGAAGGAAAAAGGGAACAAGAGAGAAGGGAATGCAGAAGATTCCTCAGGCAAATAAGAAGTTTTTCTATTTCTCCCAACTTGCTACAGATTTACTTTTCCTTTTTGGTTGAATCTTATTTATTTGAGGCAAATTGTGCAGTCCACCCTTCTGCCCTCCCTCCCTGCCTTCCTTCTGCCTTTCCTTCCTTCCTTCCAACAAACATTTTTTGGATGACTTTTATGTGCCAGGCTGTATCCTGGGTGATGGTGATATAAAAATAAATAAGCACCATATTTGCTATAATGAGTTTGCAGGCCAGTAGGAGAAACATATCAATAAACAGATATTTACAAAACATACATACATAGAACCCTAGTCAAAAACTATCATGCCGTTCTTATATCATAATTGGAAGTAACTGCCAGGTAACACTATGGTATCAAATCGTAAGAAGGGGAAAGGGATAACCATTTGATGCTTCGTATTTTTCTGTTTGGGGTCACACACAAGCCACCCTCTCTGTCCCATCCCCCCACCATATCCGCACAACTTTTAGAAAAGGCCCTAGGCTGAAAGTCCAAAGAACTGGGCTCTAGTCCAAGCTTTGTGCTTTGTGCTGGAATGTTATTCTATTAATGGAACACAGCACTGAAGTAAGAGAACTGCTGGCCCTAAGGAAAGGACCTTAGACCACACAGTTAGAGCAATATCACTTCTTTCTGCCTTTACACAGACAAACTATATGAATGAGGGGCGAAAACTTTTTACATAGAAATGTATAAACCAATTGCAATATATTTCAATAATTTCACGAAGAGAGAATACTTATTGAAATCTATTCACCTGACAGGGTAAATGCATTTACTCCCTTCCTATAAGGCTTTATACTTGGCATTAGTTTCTACTTTTAAAAGCATTCCAGATGAAAACAGAACTTTTCCCTGATTGTTAAGGTCACAGACTAATTAAAATCAAAATTTAGTTTTTATTTTTAGTAGTAGTCGAAGAAATCAAATTCAAAATTTATCTTTATTCTATATCAACAAATACATAATAAGTTCTCTAATAAGATACATATCAGAAGATGATTCAGACATTGGAAATGTTTGCTCTTATAGAATCCAAAGCCGCCAGGTTTTGAAACAATAAATGTATAAATATGTAGTGACACTATAAAGAAGCAGGTGATGAGAGCTGGTGGGAATAGTCTTGGTTCCTGGCTGCTCAGTTGTACTCCCCAGGTGGCCCTACGGTATTTACTTTTATGCTCTTGGGTTGGTTTGTGGCATCCTTTCGGTAAACAGCTCTTCTTGTTTGAGTTAGTTGAGTGAGTTGTACTGGCAATGAGAGAACCCTGACTGGAGGGTAGAATAAGGGAATGGTTGAGAGTCGGACTGAGCTGAGAACCCTATTATGCGTTTTACTACCTTGGACAAGTGACTTACCTTCTTTAAGCCTCAATTTCCTCATCTGGGGGCAGAAAATGTGTCTAGATCTATTTCATAGAATCATTGGGCATATAAAGACATAATGTGTGTGAAGGACTTAGCACAGCATACCAGACACGTAGTGAGCCCTCCATTCACATAAATTGCTGGTTATCATCATTACCGCATTATTATTGACCAGAGTATTATTGTAACGAATCGAGGATAGTGCCCTCCCTTAGTCATCAGCCCTCAGTATTTAATGGCAGCCCACAGTATGTGAAGTAGTGTGTCACTTGCTAGAGGGAGTTACTAAGGAGTTACAAGATGTGCCCCCTGTCCCCCTCTGAAGCCTCAACCTATTTGGGCTGATTTCTTCTTATCAGAAGTTAAGGCTGTATCCCTAGATCAGAGATGTGGATATGTTTAGATTGCTAGATCTCAGCCATAATCTCTCATGTCTCCTTGTTTGTTTTCCTCTTTCAGATGTCTTTGTCGCCACAAAAGCTTTAGCTTAATTATCAAAAGAGTCATCAGACTTTAAGAGTTAATCAGTATACACTCTCGTTGAGTGGAGGCTTATGACAGGGTGACTATATGTCCTGGTGTGCTTGGGACAGACCTGATTTTTCGTCCTGCTGTTCTGGCATGATTGTAAGAGAGTTCCCTTTCAGTCTCAAAAGGTGTATCTGTTCGTAAAACGTATGGGTAGCCAATCTATAGTATTGACCAAATTATATTGTTTAGTCATCTAACGAGCCAAAATCTTGGATCTGATTGCCTTGCTGCTCAGTAGGCTACTCTCTGTCACTCATTATACTCCCAGTGTCTGACTTGAAATTTATTGGAAGAGTGAGACAAAAACAAATGTATCCCAGAATGTCAAATGATCACAATTTCTAGACAAACAACTCAAGCTCACACTCCACTGATGTCAAATCAGCGGCATCTCTTTATGCTCAGAGCTGATAGCCTCATGATCCAATCAAGAGTTTGAGTCTGACCAATTTATTGCTATTACTTATTTTGGCTTTATTAACCACAAGGCAGAATTTTTGTTCAGACCTCATTGAGTCACACTTACATTGACATGGAGGTTGCAAACAACCTGACTTAATTCTCTAGATGCTTTCTTTACCTGTTTTGCTCTAGAAGAAAAAAAATCATCAGTAATCTGACTCTTCTACAGTAAGAACTTAAAGGCTGCCTCTCTTAAGTCCCCAGCTATGGTTTTTAGTTTATCGCACAGTGAGCTAATTCCTTAGAACCTTGGGTATCTAATGGTTACCAAACTTCCAATGAGTAAGCTCTGCAGTGAAAAAAACTCTAGCGCACAACGTAAAACACAAGAAAATTTGATTTAGGATTCCTTTACTTTTTCATTTATTGTTTTCTGTTTTTGTTACCTGCTCTGTTTAAAAATGTGGATAGTGATTATCTTGGGGATATGGACTGAAAAGGGGCAAAGGACTTTCCGAGTGCTAGAAATGTTCTATATATCGATCTGGGGGTTAGTTACGTGGGCGTGTGCATACGTAAAAATTCACGGAGTGTGACTTACAATTTAAGTATATTAATATATGTAAGTTAGCCTCAATTTTAAAAAGTAACAAGAAAAGAAAAGCCTCAAATCTCTTTAGTCAGAGTTGGTAAAAAAAAATGTATTCTGAGTTAGTAAAGTAACAGAAAAAAGAAACAAAACACCAACATAAATATCTCTTCTTTCTCTTGGATACCAATATGATTTTGTCTCTTTATTTACTCTTTTCTCTTGATAAATGCCTCATTATCTCTACCTTTACTTAATTTTGACAATGAAACTTCAAATTATGACAAAGGTTTTTGGATATGACTTTTTCTGCCCACTTTAATTCACATATTTATTTTAGTGTATAACATTATAAAGTTTTAAATTCTTGATTATGCATTTCTTTGGTTTTCTATAACCTATGACCTATCTATTGAAAAATTCCTAGGCTGTATCAGTTATGGTTTATGAATAGTAAGTATCTTCCCCACTTGGTTCCTAGTTTATCATGTGGCTATTTAATAAGTCAGTTAAATTGTATAATCAAAAGAATCAAGAGAAGAAAAGAGTATTTTAATGTAAAATAGCTGCCTGGCAACTTAAAAACTTTCCAGATTAAAAAAAAATGTTTGATGCTTTCAAAGATCGTATCTTTTTCTTTCTGTCTATCTCCAAAGGGTGTTCTAATTATGTGTAGCCAGCCATAGAGTGATCTGGTTCACTAGATTTAGGTGAGCTTAAGTTAAAGAACTAAGATTATATGCAATTAAAGAGAAAGGAAGGGGAAAGAGGAGAGTAAATTCATTGCTTCCCCCCGCCTCCCCGAAGATGAGGTCTCGCTGTGTTGCCCAGGCTGGTATTGAACTCCTACTCTCAAGCAATCCTCTTGTCTCAGCCTCCCAAGTCACTGGGATTACAGGTGTGAGCTACCATACCCAGCTAATCGAATGCTTCCTGTGTGCCAGCCACGGTGCCTAGCACAGATTATTTAACCTTCACAACAACCCTGTGAGGATTGTCTCATTGCATCAATAAGAAACTTAGGTACAGAAAAGGTAAACAACTCACCCAAGATGACAGAACTAATAATTTAGTTGTGTTGTTTTCCAAAGCTTGCTGTTTTTCCACAATGTCCTATCCATGGTGATTCCACAAGAGGTAAATTAAGAAGTGATCAAGGCTGGGCATGGTGGCTCACACCTGTAATCCTAGCACTCTGGGAGGCCGAGGCAGGAGGATTGCTTGAGCTCAGGAGTTCGAGATCAGCCTGAGCAAGAGCAAGACCCCTTCTCTACTAAAAATAGAAAGAAATTAGCTGGACAACTAAAAATAGAAAAAATTAACTGGGCATGGTGGCACATGCCTGTAGTCCCAGCTACTCGGGAGGCTGACGGAGAAGGATTGCTTGAGCCCAGGAGTTTGAGATCAGCCTGAGCAAGAGCGAGACCCCCATCTCTACTAAAAAAATAGAAAGAAATTAATTGGACAACTAAAAATATATAGAAAAAATTAGCCGGGCATGGTGGCGCATACCTGTAGTCCCAGCTACTTGGGAGGCTGAGGCAGGAGGATTGCTTGAGCCCAGGAGTTTGAGGTTGCTGTGAGTTAGGCTGAAGCCACGGCACTCTAGCCCGGGCAACAGAGTGAGACTCTGTCTCAAAAAAAAAAAAAGAAGTGATTAAAAGATTGAAAGGGATTTTAGTGATAATCTCATCAATACCACTTATTTGGAGATAAGGAAACAGGTTCTAGGGAGCAACATACAACACATGGGCAACATACAACTCAACTACCAGTTCCTCTTAGAAGCTTCTTCTACTTCTCTTCCTACCTCCTCACCTCATCCTGCCCCCCATCATAGTCAGAATTAAAATCTTTTGCATACTATATTATGGTTAGTCAAGAGTGAGTGGCCTCTACAACAGATACATGAAAAAATGCTCAGCATTATTAGTCGTCAGAGAAATGCAAATCAAAACTGCAATGATACATCATCTCACCCCAGTTAAAATGGCTTTTATCAAAAAGACAGGCAATGATGAATGCTGGAGAGGAGGTGGAGAAAGGGGAACCCTCATACACTGTTGGAGGGAATGTAAATTAGTATAACCACCATGGAGAACAGTATGGAGGTTCCTCAAAAAGCTGAAAATAGAACTACCATATGACCCAGCATTCCGACTGCTGGCTATATATCCAAAGGAGGGGAATTCAGTATATCAAAAAGATATCTGTACTCCCATGTTTATTGCAGCACTATTCACAATAGCCAAGAATTGGAATCAACCTAAGTGTCCATCAATGGATGAATGGATGAAGAAACTGTGGTACATATATGCAATGGAATATTCTATAGCCACACACAAAAAGAATGAAATCCTGTCATTTGCAACAACACAGGTGGAACTGGTGAACATTATGTGAAGTGAAATAAGCTAAGCACAGAAAGATAAATTTCCCATGTTCTCACCCATATGTGGGAGCTAAATATTAAAAACACTTTATCTCATGGACACAGAGAGTAGAATGATGGTTACCAGAAGCTGGGAAGGGTAGCGGGGAGGGGTGGATAAAGTGGGGATGTTTAATGGGTGCAAAAATATAGTTAGATAGAACAAACAATATTTGTTAGCACAACAAAGTGACTGTAATCAACAGTAAGTTAGGATATATGTTAAAATAACTGAAAGAGTGGAAATGGAATGTTCCTGACACAAAGAAATGATAAACCCCTAAGATGATGGATACTCTAATTACCCTGATTTGGTTAATTCACATTGTGTGCCTGTATCAAAACATCACGTTCCCTATAAAGATATACAGCCCTTATGTACCTATAATAATTAAAAATTAAAAAATTTTTTTAAAAAGTGAATGGCCTGTGGAACCTGGATTTAAACCCCTGATCTACCACTTATGAGTTGTGCGACCTTGAATAAGTTATTTAACCTCTCTGAGCTTTACTTTCCTCAGTATAAAAAGGGAGAGAGTCATAGTGGTTGTGATAATTAAATGAATTAAGGCATAAGAGCCCTTAAAATAGGGTGTAACATGTAAAAAGTATCTTATGAGGATTGGCAATTAGTTTTTGTTATTATGCTGCATAATATTAATACTTTTCTCTTGATTTATGGTTACAGGAGTACAGGCTTTTGTCGTGGTTGACATGGAGATGGTGTCTTGCATGTCTTTGTAACGCAGGCCTCTTCCTCCCCTCCCCTCCCCTCAGCGCCGGGATCAGTGCTTAACAATTCTAGACACTGAGCAAAGGCCTATCGGATTGATTTGGTTTTCCCACTTAATGACTTTCCAAATGTTCCACATTTTCCAAGTTTCCCATTAACGACTCCATCAAGTACAGAATTCAAGCCTCCCAGACCTTAATTTGCTACTCTTGAGGATCCTAATTATTGATTTCCAGGCTGGCATTTTCCCCCTCTATTCCCCATTTCTTTTTGAAATCTGAAAGTATAGAGGTAGTCGCAATGCCCATGATTCCATTCAGGAATTAATTATTTCCTCATTGTTGCTTGAGAACAACGAGCGTAGACTGACGTTTTATCTTGGCATTACGTAGTTGGTGCACACCGGCCTGATGTAACAGGTAATCCTAACGTGCGCTTCCCCCGCAGCCGGTAGCTTCAGCCCCCCTACCAGCTGCACAAGAAAATAAGGGCTGTAGCCTTTTTTGCTTTCCTTGACATTTCCCCTCTTTAGCAAATATTGCCATCACAAAAATGGCAGGTTTAACTCCAAGGTTTCCTTTCCTCAGGTTGTGTTGAGACTGTGCAATCCTGGGATTTCCTGATTTCAGGGAAGGTAGCTATTGTTTTTTGATTTCCACTCAGAGAACTTAACCTCAGCATTTCAATAGCACCAGACTATTGTTTTCAAAAGTATGGTAAGTAGAACTTTGTGACAAGCTTTCTAAAATTCTGGACCATAGATATCAGACTTTAGCATTCCATTCTCTTTTGGCAAAGTTGTGGATTTTTTGTTTTTTAAACCCACAAATTTCTTCTGCATTATTCTAAGACTCAAATATTGTTCAGCATCTAATATTTGTAAATATGGTGATATTATTCCACTGTGAACTTTGTAAATTGTTCTTTTCCTGACAGTCTCTTCCTTATTAGCAGAATATGGGGGATAAATGTATGTATTTAGAAAATGTCTCTGAACTTCGCTAAGGTTTAGAGACTTTTGTGTTACTAAATGTAAGTCTTTTAGTGTGTCAGACTCTATTTCTGGAGATATAAGTTGCCTTTAAGTAAGACAAAACTCAGCATAGTAAAGTTTCAATGTGTAAAGTTATGACCAAAAATTTAACCTTATTGAATACTTATTTTTACACTAAGATGACTTTACTTTAAACTGTATTACATTTTTTTCCCTGCTATCCCTTTCCTGAGAGTTTAAACTTTGTAAAGCTTGGTTCATTGTTATTTTTGTTGAGCCCTTTATTCCTAGTGCATACTATAAGTACTCAATAAATGCTTCTTGAATAATACATGATGACAATTAATTAGGGAAAAACACTGTGTATTTCAGGCAACATCCAACTTACAAATGCGTTATGTTTTAAATGGCATTTTGTAATTCATTATTGGAGATGCAAAATATATTTTTCCACATAAAGAGTAATATGAAAAGAACTTAGGTCCCTAGGTTTGCTCATAAAATGAGTTTATCCTGTAAATTCTACTGTTTTAGCTATTCCAGGACCAAAATTTTCTAGGTTGACTTGGGAATCAAATCATTATTTTAAAGCTTATTTATATGGAGAAAGCACTTCTTATCCCAAGGTGACCTTTCCAAATAATTCAAAAATAGATTTCCTTGTATATAGTCTCTTTCCTGGCTGAATGCTAGTCAAATGGTATCCAGAGAGATGAGGATCTGGCTGCTCAAGGGGGCTTTGGAAAGACTCTGCCCTAACTCCTGGCTCCATGAAAGTACTCTTCTCTCATTAAATCCCCCCATGAAATTGTGAGGACTTCTAATTCCTTATGTAACCTCCTTTTAGCCATACATCCTGCATAATTACCTCACCCTCTGAGGAAAATAGTGAAAGGAAACTCTAGAACTAATTTTTAAGTTACTATAGATTCCTAGGCCTTTATCCAAAACTCATAGGGCCAGATGTGATTTGGAATTGAGAGATATTTTTGGGCTTTAGAAAGGTAATATGACACGTATGTTACATGTTACATAATGTCCCTGGCCTATAATTCAACACAATAATATTTCTTTGGCTAAATGTATGACTATTCCTACTAAATCAGAAAAATAAGCACTGCTTATAGCCTTATGTCACTTCAGTTCAGGTTTTGCTAGCAAAATGATAAAAGTTATTTGCTGTTCAAAGCCCTTTCTATCTCAAATTGTGGGTAGGAGATTGTGGACCTTTAATACCGAAGAGATTGTGTCTCAAAGAAGAAAATTATGAAGGTTGTCCCAGTCCCTAGACTGTGTTCTTGAACTGCAGTGATGCTACTTAGGGACAGAGGGGAATTTGAGGAGGCCGGTGCAGCACCTGGAACAATGACTAAGTGTGTAATTCAAGGTGGTATTTAACATGGTATTTGCCTCCTAGCTCAGCCAACTCTTGGGGTCATTGGCCTTAAGTGTTATTAGTGGTTCTATTGCTTATGAGCCACAATTTCTGAATTGGCTGAAAGAATTGTCACACTTGGAGAGAAAACTCTTCCACTTTCCCTCTTTCCACTTGGGGTGGGGTGACAGGAAGGCATAGTGATGGCCTGGAGTCCCAGTGGGGATGCTGGCAGAAGCCCCACAGATACATCAAAAGGAGAGACGCCATTGGAGGCACTGGAGGGGAGGGCTGATACCAGAATAGGGAGGGGGAGTGGAATCCAATTCAGCTGGGACCCCCACCTAGGCTTTTGATTTTCCTGTGGCTAGTTTAGCAGTGACAAAATAGTGACTCTCAGCTAAATATGACCAATCAGTATGTTTCGTTAGAATTTAAAGCCTAAGAGTGAACCAAGCATTTTCTATAGGCCCCGTTGTCCCTTTTCTCTTCTGTGATTTATATTTATGTCACTCACTGGGGTCATAGAGTTACCTCAACATTTAATTGTTTAAGCCTAATCAGCAGCAATGATATCTTTTTTTTTTGAGACAGAGTCTCACTCTCTTGCCTGGGGCGAGTGCCGTGGCGTCAGCCTAGCTCACAGCAACCTCAAACTCCTGGGCTCAAGCGATCCTCCTGCCTCAGCCTCCCAGGTAGCTGGGATTACAGGCATGCGCCACCATGCCCGGCTAATTATTTTTTCTATTTTTAGTAGTTTGGCCAATTTCTTTCTATTTTTAGTAGAGACGGGGTCTCGCTCTTGCTCAGGCTGGTCTCGAACTCCTGAGCTCAGAACGATCCACCTGCCTCGGCCTCCCAGAGTGCTAGGATTACAGGCGTGAGCCACCGCACCCGACCAGCAATGATATCTTGACTATGCTGAGCAGATGTGGTCTACTCAAGACACAGTGGTTAGACAGTTGTATAATAATGTAAGCCATCATTGTTCTATTTGATAGTAAAATTTTGTAAGTACTAGGTAAAGCATATCTGTATTCAGAAGTTTCCATAAAGCACTCCATGTTGGAACAAGAGAAGTGAAGCAGGTACATCCATAGAAAAGATCTGAGAGCCCCCCCAAACCCCCAACATCCCTAACCAGGATGACTGATAAAGGTTTTTCTCTCCTTAAGCCAATCAGTAAAGACCAGAGGAGCTGACTACTTCTTTAAATGTGAAGACAGCAAGGAAAGACTTCAAAGAACAGAAAAAAAATCAAGGAAACATGATATCACGAAAGGAACACAATAATTTCACAATAACCAACCTCAAAGAAATGGAGATCTATCAGCTGCTTGACAAAGAATTAAAAGTAATTGATTTAAGGAAGCTCAGTGAGCTACAAAACAACACAGATAGACAACTCAATCAGCCAGGAAAGCAATACATCAACAAAATCAGAAGTTTAATAGAGATGGAAATCATAAAAAAGAACCTAACAAATTCTGGAGCTGAAGAACACAATAACTGAACTAAAAAATTCAGTAGAGAACTTCAACTTGAACTTCTGCAGACTTGATCAAGCAGAAGAAAGAATCTGTGAACTCAAAGTCAGATCATTTGACATTATCTAGTCAGAGGAGAAAAAAGAACAAAGAAAAAAGAATGAATAAACTCTATGGGGTTTATGGAAGACCATCAACCAGACCTATATATGCACTGTGAGAGTTTCAGAAAGAGAAGAGAGAGAAACGGGAAGAAAGCTTATTTAAAGAAATATTGACTGAAAATTTCTCAAATCTTAGGAGGCATATGGACATCCAGGTTCATGAAGCTCAAAGGTTCCCAAACAGAATCAACCAAAAGAGGATTAAATGGAGAAACATTACAATTGAAAATCAATGGCAAAATTTTGAGAGCAGCAAGAGAAATGTGACTTTTTACATACAAAGAAATCTATATAAGGCTATCAGCAGATTTATCAGCAGAAATCTTGCTGGTCAGGAGAGAGTGGGATGATATATTCAAACTGCTGAAAGCAAAAGAAAACTACCAACTAAGAATGTTAGACCTGGCAAATCTGTCTTTCAGAAATAAAGGAGAGACAAAGACTTTCCCAAACAAAAGAGGAAGTTCTTCACCATTATACTTGCCTTATAAGAAATGCTTAAGGGAGGTTTTCAAGTTGAAATGAAATGATGTTAATTAGTAACATGAAAACATATGAAAATACAAAACTCACTGGTAAAGGTAACTATATAGTCAAATTCAGAATACTCTAATCCTAAAATGGTGGTCTGTAATTCGTTTTAAATTCTAGTATAAAAGTTAAAAAACAAAATATTAAAATAACCATAGCTACAATAATTTGTTAATAGATACACAATATTAAAAGATGTAAATTTTGACATCAACAACATAAACTGTATGTGAGAAATAAAAGTGTAGAGTTTTTATATGCAATTGAAGTTATTATCAGCTTAAAATAAACTGTTTTATGTTTTATGTAAACCTCATAATAATCACAAAGAAAAAATCCCTAGTAGATAAACAAAGGACAAGGAGAAAGAAATTAAAGCAAACCACCACAAAAAAATTTATCAAATCACAAAGGAAGAAAATAAGAGAGAAAGAAAGGAACAAAGGAATCATAAACCAGAAAACAATTAACAAAATGGCAATACTAAGTCCTCACTTATCAATAATTACCATAAATGTAAATGGATTAAACTCACCAATTAAAAGACATAGAATGGATGAATGGATTAAAAAAGAAGAATCCAGTGATTTTTTTGTCTCACTTTAGATTTAAAGACACACATTAAAGTGAAAGGAGGGAAAAAGATATTTCAAGCAAATGGTAACCAAAAGAAAGCAGGAGTGGCTATATCAACACAAATATATTTTAAATCTAAAACTGTCACTAGAGACAAAGAAGGTCATTTATAATGATAAATTCAACAGGAAGAGATAGAAATTATAAATATATACACAACCAACATCAGAGCACCTAAATATATAAAACAAATATTGATAGATTTGAAGATAGAAAATGACAGTAATACAATAATTCAATACCCCACTTACAATAATGGATAAAACATCCAGACAGAAAATCAGTGAAGAAGCATCTGACTTGAAAAACACTATACAACAAATGGACCTAATATTAATAGACATATATAGAATTTTCCACTCAACAGGACCATAATACTCATTATTCACAAGTGCACATGGAACATTCTCCAGGATAGATCACATGTTATGTCACAAAATAAGTATTAACAAATTTAAGAGGGTTGAAATCATTCCAAGTATCTTTTCCAACCATAACAGAATGAAGCTAGAGATCAATAAAAGCAAAAATACTTGAAAATTCACAAATACATGAAAACTAAATTACACACTCTTGAACAACCATTGAGTCAAAGAGGAAATTTTTGAAATTTTTGAATACTGATTCAATCTCCTTATTTGTTAGTGATCTGTTCAGGTTTTCTGTTTTTCTTGATTCAGTTTTGGTAGGTTGTATGTTTCTAAGAATTTATCCCTTTCTTCTAGGTTATCCAGTTTGTTGGTGTGTAATTGTTCATAATAATCCTTAATAATCCTTTTTATTTCTGAGGCATCTGTTATAATGTCTCCTCTCTCAATTCTGATTTTAATTATTTGAGTCTTCTCTCTTTTTTCCTAATGTAGCTAAATGTTTGTTGATTTTGTTTATCTTTTCAGAAAACCAACTCTTAGTTCCATTGATGTTTTTTCTATTTTTTAAATTTTCTGTTTTATTTATATCTTCTTTAATCTTTATTATTTCCTTCCTTCTGCTAACTTGTGGCTTAGTTTATTGTTGGTTTGTTTTTTCTAGTTCCTTGAGGTGTAAAGTTAGGTTGTTTATGTGATATCTTTCTTCTTTCTTAATGTAGGCATTCATCACTATAAACTTCCTTCTTAGAACTGCTTTTCCTGCATCTCATAGGTTTTTGGATGTTGGGTTTTCATTTTCCTTTACCTGGAGATACTTTTTAAATTCTCTTTTGACAAAGTTCAACATCCATTCATGATCAAAGTTTTCAACAAAATAGGAGTAGAAGGAAATTACTTCAACATAATAAAGGTCACTATGAAAACCACCCAACAGCTAACATCATAATCAATGGGGAGAAACTGAAAGCTTCCCCTCTAAGATCTGGTATGAGGCAAGGTTGCTCATTCTTGCCACTTCTTTTCAACATAGTACTAGAAGTCCTAGCAAGAGCGATTAAACAAGAAAGAGAAATAAAAGGCACCTAAATCAGAAAGGAAGAAGTAAAATTATCTCTATTTAAAGATAATATAAATATACATAGAAAACCCTAAAGACTCCACCAAAAAACTGTTAGAACTGATAAATTCAGTAAAGTTGCATGATACAAAATTAACATACATAAATCAATTGCATTTCCATATACAAACAATGAACTATCGGAAAAGAAAATCAAGAAAACAGTCCCATTTTCACAATAGCAACAAAAAAGAATAAAATACTTAGGAATTAACCAAAGAGGTGAAAGACTTGTATACTAAAAATTAGAAAACACTGATGAAAGAGATTGAAAATAAGATAAATGGAAAGATATTCTGCATTCACGGATTGGAGGAATTAATATTGTTATGATGTCCATACTATAAAAAGTGATCTACAGATTCAGCGCTCTCCTTATCAAAATCCCAATGGCATTCTTTACAGAAACAGAGAAAACAATCCTAAAATTCATATGGAACCACGAAAGAATGCTAAAGCATTCTTGAGCAAGAAGAACAAAGCTGGAAGTATCACACTCCCTGATTTCAAAATATATTACAAAACTATAGTAATCAAAACAGTACGATATGTGGACCAATGGAACAGAATATAGAGCCCAGTAATAAATCCATGCATCTGTGGTTAACTGATGTTTGACAAAGTGCCAGGAAAGGATAGTCTCTTCAATAATTGGTGGTGGGAAAACTAGACATCAACACATGGAAGAACGAAATTAGATCCCTATCTCACTCTATATACAAACATCACCTCAAAATGGATTAAAGGCTTAAATGTAAGACCTGAAATTTTAAAACTACTAGAAGAAAACAGGGAAAAACCTTCTTGACATTGGTCTGATCTTTATTATGTTGAGGGAAGTTCCTTTTGTACCTATTTTATTGAAAGTTTTAATCATGAATGGATGATTTTTTGTATTTAATTGTAAAGCACAGGCAACAAAAACAAAAATAAATAAATTAGATTGCATCAAATTAAAAAGCATCTGCACAGTAAAAGAAACAATCAAGAGAGTGAGGAGACAACCTAAGGAGTGGGAAAAAATATATGTACCATATACCTGACAAGAGGTTAATATTTAAAATATATAAGGATCTCACACAACTCAATGGCAAAAAAAGACGCCCAATTAATAAATGTGCAAAGGAATTTTAATAGATATTTTTCAAAAGAAGGCATACAAATGGCCAACAGGTAGATGAAAAGTCGCTCAACATCACTAATCATTAGAGAAAAGCAAATCAAAACCATGGTGAGATATTGCCTTACAATGTGTTAGGGTGGCTATTATCAAAAAGACAAACAATAACAAGTGTTGACAAAGATGTGAAGAAAAAGGAATACTTGTACATTGTTGGTGTATTGTATACTTCAAATTTGCTAAGAGAGTGGACTTAAGGGTTCTCATCACACAAACGAAATCAAAGGTAACTGTGTGAGGTGATGGATATGTTAATTAGTTTGATTGTGGTAATCATTTCACAATGTATATCTATCTCAAACCATCTCTTTGTACACCTTAAATATATACAATTTTGGCTGGGCGCGGTGGCTCATGCCTGTAATCCTAGCATGCTGGGAGGCCAAGGCGGGTGGATCGCTCAAGGTCAGGAGTTTGAGACCAGCCTGAGCAAGAGCGAGACCC
>NW_012155062.1:4482578-4488485 GCF_000956105.1 Propithecus coquereli | reverse complement strand
AAAAAAAAAAAAAGAAAGAAAATGAGTGTTTGTGAATGCAAGCTAATTTTCCATGAAGACATGTTTGTCAATCCTGTGTTGCCTGGAGCCACACTGGGAGGTTCAGTGCGACTAATCTCTGGAATTTCCCCATTGCCTCTCTCCCCGGCCTCCTGTCAAGGCAGGCAAACTTTAAGACGTCTTTCAGCTACAAGAGACTGTGATTCCGAACCAGACTGGAAGTTCAGTCTGGGATCATAGTTAAATTTAGATGAAGGTAAAGTGATCATATCTTGAAATATGCTGATTAGGAAAGTGAATATAAAATGAACTTCACTGATTATAATTAATAGGCAAGAATACATTGTACTTAACCAGTTTTTTTTTTCAGAAAGCCTTAAAATCAATTTATTGCTGTATGTAACCATATCACCGTCAGAATCTAAAAAGGACAAAAGCACATCTTACATAGGGGCTAAACAAACACTCAATATCAACAAATACTTAGAAGCTAAATAAACACTCAGTATTAACAAATAATTTGTTTTCCCATTTTTCAGCTCTTATTGAAATGTTTACATGAAAGTCTTTGAAAAGTCTTTTCATCCCAGTGGCTCCACAGGTGTTCACTTTGAATGACTTTGCAGCTGGCCAAACCTGACTCTCAATCAATTTTTGTGAGTACAAATTCTTGAGCTGATGGCTGGATCTCCAGCTATATCACTCACATAATACACACTCAAAAGTGTTGATGAGATTCACCTTATCACCAGAGCAGTTTTGTGCATTAAAGAATTCAATTCTGAGACCAGATGCTAACCATATTTTAAAATCCTTTCTAGTATGTTTTTTGATAAGCCTCATGCTTCTTTCCTAATTATGAATCATTGTTATTCCATTTTTCTGAAGGAAAAGTATCTTCTAATCATAAAATATGTGTAACTCTAAGTTATAAGAACTGCAACTGAAAGAAAAAGGATGATTTTAAGTAGTTAACTTTAGGAGAACGGTTTGAGTCTTCTCCATTAATATACTTTGGAGACCCGCAGTTGATCCTAACAGTATCCCAAACATTCTCTGAACTAGCCTTAGGCTGTTTCATAGCTAAGGGTTATTAATTTGGTCAGTTCACTCTTGGTAAGAAAAAAACTGGGCTGGGCATGTTAGCTCATGCTTGTAATCTCGGTGCTTTGAGAGGCCGAAGCGGGAGGATTGCTTGAGGCCAGGAGTTTGAGACCAGCCTGAGTAACACAGTAAGACCCTGCCTCTACAAAAAATAATAATAATAAAAAACCACAAAAAAACCCCAAAACCGAGTGCAGTGGTGTGCACCTGTAGTCCCAGCTACTTGGGAGGCTGAGGTGGGAGGATGGCTTGAGCCCAGGAGTTCAAGGTTACATTGACCTATGATTGTATCACTGTACTCTAGCCTGGGTGACAGAATGAGACCCTGTCTCTATTTAGAAAAAAAAAGAAAGAAAAAGAAAAGAAAAAAACCATAAAACCATATTTGGGATACTCCAAATGTGGAAAAACCTGTGTATTTTATTTCATAGAATTATAGTTTCCTGGGATTAGGAAACACTTCACAGTTCTTACCTGTATATATATTTGAATCTCCTCTAAACATCTGAAATCACCCCACCAGAATCTAAGTTGGTTGAGAGCAGGTACCATGACTATTTCCTTCACCTGTTGAGCCTCCAGAGTAAGCCTTCAATAAAGGAATGCGGAATATTGAATGAATCAGTCAAAGACTTGAACACCTCTGGCTACAGGCAACTCATTATGACTCAAGGCAGCCCAGTCCATCCTTGAGCAATTCTGTTCGCTCCGAGTTCTTTTTTCAGTAATAATTGGACTGCCCATCTCTTTCTACTTGTTTGTTCCACTTTTAGCCCTTCAGGCCATGTAGGCTTGCTCTATCACATGACAAACCTTTAAATATCTGAATTGACCCTCATGCCCTTCTCTCTCCACCTGACCTCTGACGTTTGCCTCTACAGACTAATGTCTCTAGTTTGTTAACAATTGGCACAGATACGAGAGTCTCCTGAGGCTCTCAGAGTTCCCCTGTGAGCAGGTACCAGGTTGTCACCTTTACATGGTCCCCAGGGTAGTTCAGGGAAGGCCCAAGCCGCATGGGATTATTACTTTATGCATTCTAGGTCTGTTTATGCTCTTCACTATCAAATTAGCTTTTTCACGTTTTGGAGGAAGCAACTTTCTTTCAGTTTTTTAGAGGGAACTTCTATTTTTAATCTTAGCAAAGCCCTGTCTCAATAGAAGACAATTGAAGTGGGAGATAATTATTATCTTGGAGGCTGGTTTAGCCAGCTAATCGTTCATATATTGTGTCTTGTTTTCAAGTTGATTAATTTGGAGATTCAAGATAATCTGATTCTTTGTGAAGATTAAACCTGGAAAGTTATGTGAAAGGTGCCTTCTTAGATAATCTCTGAGAGGAATGTTTTCTCCATAGCAGCAAAATTGATCACTGGGACCACCAAGTCTGAGTCCAGTAAAGTAGGGTTTCCCCATCTGTCTGCCTGAAGGTTAAGGAAAAACTTTGAAGATTTTGAAATATGTAATGTCTCAATGCTGCTGCTAAAGAAGAATTTACTATATACTTTTTCAAAGGACTCAAGTTAAAATTCAGCAAAAAAAAAAAAAAAAAAATTACTAGTACAACTTCTATGGAAATCAGTATGGAGATTTCTCAAAGAACTAAAAGTAGATCTACCACTCAATCCTGCAATCCCACTAATGGGTATCTACCCAAAGGAAGAAAAATCATTATATCAAAAAGACACCTGCACTTGTATGTTTATTGCAGCGCAATTCACAATCACAAAGATATGGAATCAACCAGTGAATGGACAGAGATCATGTCGTATAGGTTAAATATCTACCATGAAGTACTACTCAGCAATAAGATAGAGTTACCTCAACATTTAATTGTTTAAGCCTAATCAGCAGCAATGATATCTTTTTTTTTTGAGACAGAGTCTCACTCTCTTGCCTGGGGCGAGTGCCGTGGTGTCAGCCTAGCTCACAGCAACCTCAAACTCCTGGTCTCAAGCAATCCTACTGTCTCAGCCTCCCGAGTAGCTGGGACCACAGGCACGCGTCACCATGCCCGGCTAATTTTTTCTACATAGATTTTTAGCTGTCCAATTAATTTCTTTCTATTTTTTAGTAGAGACGGGGTCTCACTCTTGCTCAGGCTGGTCTCGAACTCCTGACCTTGAGCGATCCATCAGCCTCGGCCTCCCAGAGTGCTAGGATTACAGGTGTGAGCCACCACGCCCGGCCGTCTTTTTATTATTGAATTGAAAGAATTCTTTATATATATTCTGGATACTAGACCTTTATGAGATATGTTATTTGCAAGTATTTTCTTCCATTCTGTGTATTGTCTTTCACTTTCTTGATGGTGTCTGTGCTTTATTTTGATGAAATCCAATTCATTCATTATCTCTTTTGTCACTCATGCTTTTGGTGCCATATCTAACTCTTGTATCAGATTTTAATCACCCCACTATGGTAGGTGATCTACATCATGTACCCAATTCTGTTGCTCCACAGCGGGAGGAGGTTAAAGGTGGGAGGAGTCGCAGTATAGCGAAGTGGAAAGGGTATGGGATTTCGAGTGTTAACATTGAGTCCAACTCTTTTATTATGGGAATTAGGCACGTAATCCTTCCAAGCCTCAGTTTTCTGCCTAGAAAATGTGGCAATAATGGTTCCTATTTCATAAGGTTATTGTGAAGCTTGAATTAACTAATTTGTGACTAGGGCTCAGGAGGAGACATCTAATAAACTTTAGCTTATTGTCATTTTTATTAAGAGATTGCAGAACTGGGGCTGGAGCTAGTCAAGAAAGAATTGCTTAACAAAAGTAAAGTTATCACTCTGTGCCTAATTATGAATTATAAAAGGCTGCCAAAATTACTTTGCTTATGGTTATGTAGCCTTCTGGCATCATCAAAAAAACTGATAGGCACACAACAGAATGATTTTCTTTCTTTTGATTTCAGAAATAAACAATGCTATTGCTCTTTGGGGCAATAGCCCCAGAAAACTCTGGGGTCAGCATAACCAAACATTTCATCATGATGTATGCTTATTATTTATCATTAATTAATGGCCGTTTATATAACTACATGGAAAATAACAAACACAACTCCTCCCCCGTCTATTAGATATAAGACTTTAAGAAAGGTCACTTGGTATTTCAGTTAAATATCTACCATGCTTTACAGCGTTACCTCAGAACTTTCGTGTACACATCCCGATCATTTGGTGTTCATAGGTACAGAAGCAGGTTAGGGCCACAATAAAACACACTTGGTTTTATTATTATAAACCCAGACACTGGTGAAAGTTCAAAGTCAAATCATCTCAGTTCAGCCTGCTCCTACGTGGCAGGTAGACTAATAAATGAGGAGGCACCTTCCGAAAGAGATACGCTTATTAATACATAATGGAAAAAGACCTTTCTACGATTTTTATTTAAACAACTCAACCTAAATAAAATGTTGCCACTGTATTCATCATCACGAGTAAAACTCTTGGTCAGTAATTGGCATAATTATATTTCCCAATGTGGACAATTTAGAAAATATTAAAACACCATTTGAAAAAACACATAATCATCTTACGCTGTGAAACATTTACTTTAAGTTAAGCCACACAGCTTTCTTTAGTTATTCCTATATTCACCTGCAATCCCCCCAAAATCATTTCAGAAATCTTACTAAGGAGAGAAGACTAAACAATACCTTAGGAAGATATAAAAATGAATATAGTCTTTTCACTAAAAATTGGCAATTTAGTAGGTGATCTAGAAGCGCGATGTCCTTACTAATGGGAGAATGACGGTGGGGTAGAAATTTTCAGTCCTTACCCAGGTTGATGAAGTAGTTTGTGACATGACAGTCTAAGTTAGAAATCTGCCAAAGGTATTTTCATTAATACTTACATAGTGCTTATATATGCTAGGTAGTTTTCTAAGCACGTCACAAATGCAGTGATTTAATCCTTACGACAACTGTGTGAGGGGCGAACTTTCACTCCTCCTTTGACAGGAGGCAAACTAAAGTGCAGACGTGCTGAGCAACCTAGGTGAGATTGGAGCCCAGACAGAGCACTTGGTTCTCTTAACTATTTTATGCTACTTCTCAATTTAAACAGGAATTATTGTCAGTAGAGTAACTTTTGGATTTCTGGAAGCTCTAGTTCTTCAAAACCCCCAAAATATAGAATATGATAGTGTGGATAAATAATATTCAATAGTTTTTTCTCTTTTAAGAAGGAAACTAAAGATCTTATCACCTTTATCTATGGTTTAGTCTAAAATAAAATTCTACATTAAAATGTTATATAATCTGTTGTGCTGAATTATATGGTTTACATAATAATAATATGAATGTTCCAAAAAAAGTTATGTCTGTGTAGAGGATAAATTTCATTTTCATATTTTCCAGGAACTAATCATTTTGGAAAAATCCTTTTATAGCATAATAATAGCTTCTTATATAGGTTTGTTAAACTACCTGTTAGTAAATAATATCCCATTTGCTGGCATAAAATCCTGATTATAATATTTAGAAAATTAGTCTTTGTTAAAAAATGCATCTTTAACAATAGCAACTGGGGTAGATTCAGTTTTGTAAGGCCTGAAGATTAAACCATATGGGAGACTTCTTTAAGAAAAAAAATAGAAAATTAGGTGTAAACAATGAGTGTTGAATTAGAAGAGGCTCATTCAAGTGATAGACTGTGAAGTTTCAGCTTCATTAGGTTCATGATAAATCCACCACTTCAGACAGTAACTAAATAAAATCTTTAAAAACACCATAAGAACGTAGTAATCCCTGAAAAGAATTCTTCAGTTTTTTCTCCCAGAAGGAACTTATAATTTAA
>NW_012155062.1:4456838-4482305 GCF_000956105.1 Propithecus coquereli | reverse complement strand
TAGCATCTCATTTGATTTTTTTTCCTTTCATTTTCTTTCTCCATTGTCTGGAAAAAATCCTGTTTGCAATGGATCTCTTCATTGGTGAGATGAGGAAAAAGGGAAGAGTTAGTGATTTGCTCCAGGAAACAGAAGCCTGCCAGAGCCAGGTCTGGGCTCTTTCCACTTATTCTCTTAGCATATGAATTTGGAGAACTAATATTTTGAGTATGCAGATGAAGAACTCTCTTCTCGTGTTTTTATTGTTATTTTACCAGGGAAGAAACTAAGGTCAGAGACATTTAAAACCAAGCCAAAGCACAAACTCTCAAATTCCAGAGTATAGAACATTGTTTAACCTTTTAAACCAGTAGCAACGTTGGAAAAATGTTTCGTTTTGACGTGAGACAGAACTTGACCATTTGAATTTGTCTTTTTTTTTTTTTTTTGGAGATAATCTATTTTGTTTTTTTGTTTTTTTCAGAGGAGCTATAATTTTGAATAACCCATTTAGCTCAGTATTGGTGTTTTTCCCTTCTTGTCTTATTTCCATGTTTCTGTGAGGTCATCATATTATAATATGAACTTCAGCCATGTGAAGGAACTGAAATAGCTTCACAGCTATCTGACTTCAAGTTTGGCTCTTAAAGTCCTTATGGTTTCTACATGTATTCAAATACATGAAAGTAAATAATTTCCTTTTTTAGCTTCATGTACCTTTTCTTCCCCCTGTGTTTGGCTCCCACTATGTTATAAGAGAATGTGTGGTGATAATAAAACAAATGGAAAAAAAAAACCTTAGAATTTGACATAGGGTTGTATGGATAAAGCCTTCCGACTGTGTTTCCATAGTAACAATTCACTTGTAGCTATAATAGCAGTTCTTCAGTGCCTCCTACTTGCCAGCCACCATAATTATCCATACTTAATCCTCAAAACAAGGTAGGTGTTATTAGCCCCATCTTACAAACAAGAAAACCGGAGCTTAGAAAGATTAGGTAGTAACTGGACTAAGGTGGCATAGGAAGTGGCAGAGTTGTGATTCAAACACAGATCTGAGTAACTCCAAGGCTAACACCCATCACCAGATAGCGCCTTTCAGATTAGAAATATTCAGTAGCTTTTGTGGTGGCCAGCCTCCAAGATGGTTCCCAATCATTCCCCGCCCCCTTGGTATTCTCAGCCTTGAATTTTCCCTGTCCACATTGAATACACAGGGCTGACCTGTGTACCCAAAAGATAGTGCAGAAATGATGGTGTATGACTTCTGAGACTGGGTCATAAAAGACACTGTGGCTTTCACATTACTGTCTCAAAGAGTTGCTTGCTCTGGGAGAAGCCAGCTGCCATGTTGGAAGGACACTCAAGCAACCCTCTATTCAAATGGGGAGGAACTGGGGCCCTCCTGCAGACAACCAGCACTAACCCGCCAGGTGTGTGAGTGAGTCACCTTGGAAACACATCCTCTAGCCCCAGCCAAACCTTTGGAAGACTGCAGCCTTAGCTGGTGTTTGACTGCAACCTCATGAGAGTCCCTAAGCTAGAACTACCTAGCTAATTTGCTCCCAAATTCAGAATCTGCAGATACTGTGTGAGATAATAAATGCTTATTGTTTAAGAGGCTAAGATTTGGCATTATGTGCTGCAAAGCAATTGACAACTCATACAGCTTTTTGTCAGCCATTCTTACTCAGTTTGGAACGTGCTTCCTTGGTGATTTCATGCTGTCAATGACGGACTTGGAATTTGGGTTTGCCTTTGAATGTTGGGTAGCATGGAATCATGCGAGGGTCAGTGGGCAGAGCTTGGGTAGAGACAATGCCGCACAGCTACACGTGAGAAATGAATGTCTTTTGTTCCCAAAAGACAGCATGTTGCAAGAGTCACTGCTAACTTAGCTTCTACATCAACTGGATACAACCTCTGAAAAGAGAACAAATAGGATGATATTATTTCTGGAGAGTGTTTTGTTTTGTTTATAGCTTGGGACATGACTAAGCTTTGGAGTTTCATATTTACTCTTTGAGGAAGGTGTACCTGGTCTACCTCGTTTCCTCTGAAACGAGCCCCCCTCCCTCTCTCTGCCCCAGAGATCCAGCATCCTTTCAGCATCTAGAAATGTTTTTTCTCCTCCACAGAGAATAGCAGATGCTATTTCTTCAATGAGGGATTCTTCGTTTTCTTCTTCCTCTCTTCTAGTCACCCCTTTGCCTAATGTTCGGATCTCATCTCCTGCTTCATATTTCTTCTGGGACTGCTTTGCCCCCTGGCTCCATCTGCCTTCTGCTCTGTACCCCCAAATGCAAGACACTCAGAACCCTCCTTAACGGCTGTCTTCCTCTGACGGCAGGCAACATAACTTGTGTTTTTCACCTCTGGCTTTCTAGTGCCTTATTACACAATAAATACTTGCTGATTAAATATTGTTTGAGGGAACTGTTATTCCAGGCAGAAGGAAAACAAGAGCAGATGCATGAAGATATTAATATGAAAGTGTGTCATGGATTATTTATTAAATTAAATAAATAAATATAAGTAAAATTTAAGAAATTTTTTAATTTAATAAAGAAACATTGATGTTTTCTTAAAGTAAATGCTTATCTCTTTCACATGTAGTTTAATTCAATTTTACAGTGATTAAATTTGTTTTAAAACTTAAATTAATTCAATGTGAAATTAAGCTAAAATTAAATTTACATTTAAATTTATGGACATAGAAATTTCAGCCTATATTGCTCCCTGTAGCCTTTTTGTTGTGTAAGTTTTCCTTCTCTTTTCCCAGTTGCAAGGATGAAATATTTGGGACCACACAGAGTCAAACACCAATTCAGATCTCATACTAAATCCCGGGGGAGCAGGAAAAGGTCCTGGATCGCAAGCCAGAAGGTCTGAGGTGTCACTGACTTTGCCACTAGCTGTTCTCCCTGCACCGTGCAAGTTAATGACTTGTGTGCCCTCGGTGTTCTGCTGAGCTCCAGCCTTCCTGGGGTGAAGTCAGCAGCACCCCCAGCAAGGCTCAGCCTTTCTTGTTGACTCAGGGGAACTCTTCATGCATCCATCACCCACCCGACATTTGTTCACCGACGTAACATTTATTGTTGTCTACTTTGTGCCAGAACTGTGCTGAGTGATTGGTTAGAAACAAAAGGCAGCACAGTGAGGAAGAAAGGCAAACATAACAACAAGTAGAGTTTACTGTGTGATGAATGTTATGCTAGAAGTAACCAAAAAGCGTAATGTGAGCACAGAAAAAGGGAGATTGGTGCGAGGTAGGCTTTCTGAAGGTAGTGATACCTGGTCCAGTTTCGAAGGACAGCTCAGAATTTACTCTGCCAGAGTGTTGGAGGCAAAGAAGACAGTGCAAAGGCCCTGAATTAGTGTACGTGCGTGGAGTGTGGACTTCCTGGGGCATAGGAAAAGGCGAGAGATGAGACTTGGGGAAGCTGACCAGGATCCAGAGTGTTCTCCTTAGAGGCCAAATAACAGCTCTGGGAGAGCAATGAAGACACTCGTACTACTTCACCTTTCCTGCTTCCAGGTTTATTTCCCCTCCACGCTGGAGCATGTTTGGAGTGAGGCCTGTTCATGGCACATTATTTTGCCCCTATGGGGCTATCGGAAAGACTAAAATAAAAACTTTGGCAGCTGTTAGTTTTTTATATTAGGCAGTGTTTATTTTATTGCTCTAAGCATTTGAAATGTGCAGTTTATTTCGAGATCTAAGTGTTGCAACATGAGGATGAACAGGAAACATGCTCTGGGAAATTATAGTTTGGGGAGTTAGGCTAATAATTTAATTTTCAAAGTTCATGTGCATTGTTTGACTTCTATATTAGCCTGGGTCTCTGTCAGTCACCAACAGAAATTTTAACCCCTGGAAGTAGGAGCTGGGTCTTCAGCCATTTGTTTATTTAACAAAAATCTCTTCTCAAATTAGAGTTTCTTCTATGTGCTAGGTGTCAGGGGTAGAGAGGCAAGGATGTATTCATAGCCTCTAGGAGCTCTAGGTGGTAAGTAAATATGCCATTATTCCTCTGGGGATCTTCCTCATTGTCCTATAACACCACAGCTAGTTTGCTGTGTGCCAAGCACTTTATGTATGATCTAATTTAATACAATCCTCTGATTATTCCCATTTTTCATTCAAAGAAAGTAAGGCACAGATAGAATGCAGTTAGTAAGTGACAAAACCAGCTGTGCATCAGGGAGTCCTCCCTATACAAAGCATCCTCATATGGAGGTTACAGAAAACATTCCATAAATGTTCAATAAGGTTATCCATTATCCTGGTTCTTTTACTACTCCTTAAAGGCACAGAGGGTAAATAACTGTTGTCTTTTTACAGACAAGTTTAACTGAATCCCTTGGAATTACATCATGAGTCAGTGTAGAATTGGGAATCCCACGTAAGTCTCTTTGACCTTCTCTTTCAAACAGTACCAGATCCACTTCTGAAACCACTGTGCCCTCTGAGGCTTTAAAAATCACCTGGGTGAGATAAGGAAATGGAATTAAATGACCTGTGGAAATGGAGTTGATTTTTGGAAATAGCCCAAATAATTTGAAGGCAAGCCAGGTTAATAAATTGGTCCATGAAGTTGGATAATGCCATTTTGGTCATGTATCTGGCTATGCATTTACTATCTGAACTAATTTTTTTGGCTTAATTTTGCTATACAGTGACAATAGAAAACTTTTCTTTTTCTGTTACTTGCTTTTTTTCATCTAATCAATGTAGAAAATAACTTTAATCCATCTACCATAGTGAAAAGCCACTGTGATTTATAAGGTCATGCCTGTAAAAAGTTCCCATGAGTAAGCCACTGTGCAATTAGAAAAGATGATTATTATTACTGCTGGGCTATATATAAGCACTCATTCATCACTTATGTGCTTCTTGGCAGGGCTTCCCAATTTGCCCTCATATAGCTCCAGGCTAGATCTTCTACACAGTTACACAAGGAGGCAACTCCTAGAACCTTCAATGCAATTACATTTGCCTGGTTTCGTTTTTGTTAAACACAAAAGCTAAATGAATAATAAGCAAATAAAGATGAAGGCATATAAATAAACAGGATTGATATTTTTATCTGTTAAAAAATAAAAAGCTTTTAATGAAAGTGGGGACTTTATGTTGAATTCATCCAAAATAGATTTCCATGAGGTCTTAAAATTTTATTTAAAAAGTGACTCAAGAACAGAAACATAGACCAATGGATCGGAAGAGAGAACTCAGATATAAAACCATCCCCATATAGCCATCTGATCTTTGACAAAGCAGACAAAAACATACACTGGGGAAAAGAATCCCTATTCAATAAATGGTGCTGGCAAAATTGGATAGCCATATGTAGAAGACTGAAACAGGATCTGCACCTCTCACCATTCACAAAAATCAACTCATGGAGGATAACAGATGTAAAACTAAGGCATTAAACCATAAGAGTTCTAGTAGAAAATGTTGGAAAAACTCTTATAGACATTGGCCTAGGCAAAGAATTTGTGAAGAGGACCCCCAAAAGCAATCACAGCAACAACAAAAATAAATAAATGGGACCTGATCAAATTAAAAAGCTTCTGCACAGCTGAGGAAACAATCATTAAAGCAAATAGACAAACTACAGAACGGGAGAAAATGTTTTCATGCTATGTATCCAATAAAGGGCTGATAACTAGAACCTATAAAGAAGTCAAGCAAATCAGCAAGGAAAAAATCAAATAACCCCATTAAAAAGTGGGCAAAAGACATGAACAGAAACTTTTCAAAAGAAGACAGACTAATTGTCAAGAAACATATGAAAAAATGCTCAACGTCTCTAATCATCAGGGAAATGCAAATCAAAACCACAATGAGATATCACTTAACTCCAGTGAGAATGGCTTTTATCAAAAAGTCCCAAAACAACAAATATTGGCATGGATGTGGAGAGATAGGAACACTCATACACTGCTGGTGGGACTACAAACTATTAATAGTACATCCTCTATGGAAAGTCGTATGGAAATTTCTCAAAGAACTGAAAGTAGACTTACCATTTGATCCAGGAATCCCCCTACTGGGTATTTACCCAAAGGAAAAAAAGACATTCTATAGAGAGATACCTGCACTCAAATGTTTATAGTAGCACAATTCACAATTGCAAAGATGTGGAAACAACGCAAGTGCCCATCAGTCCATGAGTGGATTAACAAAATGTGGTATATGTATACCATGAAGTACTACTCAACCATAAAAAAAAAAATGGTGAACCTAATACCTCTTCTACTCACCTGGATGGAACTGGAGACCATTCTTCTAAGTGAAGTATCACAAGAATGGAAAAACAAACACCACAGGTACTCACCATTAAATTGAATCTAATCGATCAACACTTATGTACACGTAGGGAAATAACATTCATTGGAAATCAAGCAGCAACATGGATGGAATGGAGGCCATTATCTTAAATGAAACATTCAGACATAGGAAGACAAATGCTGCATGTTCTCACTGACAAGTGGGAGCTAAATAATGTGTACACATGGAAGCAGAGTGTGGAATGATGGACGATGGAGACTCGGTGGGGCTGGGGGTGGGAGGAGGTGGATGACGGGAAGTGCTGGGTGGGTACAATGTGCATTGCTCCAGTGATGGATGCGCCCAAGGCCCTGACTTCACCGCCATACAATACATTAATATCAATGTAGCAAAATTGCACTTGTACCCCATGAATATATACAAATTAAAAAAAGGAAAAAAATAAAAATATATTTACAATAGCAAAAGCGTAAAGTACCTAGCAATAAATCTAACAAATAATGTGTAAGATTTTTGTGTAGAATATTTTAAAACTTTATCAAAAGACATTAAAGACCTAAATAAATAGAGAAACATACCATGTTTATGAATGGGTATTTTTAACCCCACGAAAATGTCAAATTTCCTCAAATCGAGCAATAGATTCAATGCATGTTCAGTTAAAAAAAAGTTTTTACTCAATGACCTGATTCTAAAATTTAAATGGAAGGAAAAAAGGTCCAGAGTAGTCAAACACCTCTAACTATGTAAGGAGTCTTGTCATACCAGATTTTTTATTGTAAAGCAGTAGTAATGAAGACAGTGACATATGACAAAGCTGGCATTACAGTTTTGTGAGGAAAGGACAGACTATTCAATACATAATATGGGGCAATTTATTATCTATATAAAAAATTAGAATGTTGGCCTGATTCACACTAGGAATGGAAATAAATTCTAAACACATAAAGAACCCTAGTTTGAAAGGAAAACGTACTTTTAGAAGAAAATAGATAAGAACATTCATATGACCTCAGGGTAGGGAAGGTTTTCAAGCCACAGAAAGCACAAATCATTAAGAAAATAATTAATAAATTAATAATTTAAAAGAAGAATTCGGACATAGCAGAGCGTGTAAACTGCCAAGCCGTATGCTGGAATAAAACATTTGCAACACCTGTAACTAACAAAAGATCAGTGTCTGGAATATTTTATAAAAACTCTCTCAAAAGAAGAAAAAGATAGAGATCTCCCTCCCCCAAAGGGCTATAAAGTTATAAGCAGGCATTTTACAGAAGAAGAAACAAGAATGACCAATAAACATGTTGAAAATATGCTTCTCCTGATGGCTTAATGCATGTAAAACCCACATCGAGATGCCATTTCTCACCTTCCAGACTGGAAGAATTTAAAGCCAGACAATTCCAGTGTTGAGGCAGAGAATAACTGCTAGTGGTGGCGTAAATGGCTCAAAACTTTGAAACACAGCTTGACATTAACAGGGGAAGTTGATCACGTTCATAATCTATGTTGAGTGATTCCTCTCCTAGGTAGGTACCTTAAAAACACTCTTGCACAAGCGCCCCAGGGACACAGGCAGGAGGTAGCATTGCTTGAATGAGTACAACGCTGGAAATCACCCCTGGCTTATTCCAAACCCTCAATGGCTTCTCGTCATCTGCTGCTCTCTCTGATGTCATGGGTGCCGCTCACCCCAGGCTGCCCGAGACGCCAGCTCTTTCCCACCTCAGCTTACCATGCTCCTTCCCAGTCTTACCATGGTTGGCCCTTTTCATCCTCTCAGTCGCCTAAATGTCACTTCCTTGGAGAGTCCTTTACTTGCCACCCCATCTAAATTAGTTGTCCCTATCTTGGCTTCGATTTGTTTCCTTTAACGAATATTACGGGCCCAGCAACTCTGCTATCTGTGTTGTTTCCTCTAGCATATATTGATTTTTGAATTATGTATTTATGTATATGCATATGCGTTTGTCCATTTTTTTAGCCTATCTTCGACATTAGACTAATAACCTCCATGACAGCAGGGTCTAAGTCTGTCTCGCTCGTGATAGTATCCCCTGCGCCTGCCCCATAGCCTGGTATATAATAGTTACTCAATAAACCTTTGTCGAATTGAGTGATTGAGTAAAAACACTGCATAACTTATATCTGTGACTATTTGAAGTGGTTTGTTGATCTGTGAGTATATTTTATTAGCTCTAGTTCATGGAAAGGATAATGGGATACCAAAGCAAACACAAATTCTTAATAGTTATTTAGAAGGTAAAGGAAAGTGTTTACGTGGTCTTATTTTTGACCTCAAAAACTTAACCAACATATGCCTGAATGCTTCTACAAATTATTTTCAATGATTTTATACATAATACATTAAATAAATCCTTCAGTGCTCAAAGTATGAGCATTTGGAGATATGCCAAGTGTTTTTAGTGTGGTTCCAACACACTTTTTTAAAAAACCACTTATAGATGCTTATAGATACAGAGATACACTTATAGGTACAGAGATTCGATGTTGAATATTCAAATATGCAGGATACACAGGTCTGGGCTCTTTTTGAAAGAGGCTTGAACTTAGAATGATGCAGGTTTTTATTTTATTTTTATTTATTTATAATTATGAAATTATATTTATTCACATTATACTTTATGTATTTTGTATTTGTTTTAATATTTGTTTGCTGATACATTTTAATTTAATTTTACTTTTCCTGGTTAGAGCTTGAGGTTCAGAGAAGAGTTTGCATGACAGTATACTTAAGAGATGAATGAGCAGACAAAGCAATTCAAGAGACACTTGAAGTTCAGGAAAATATAAAAATAATGCAAGAGTTTACATTTTAAATCACGGGATTGTACTCTTGCTCACACAACCACTAATGCAAATAAGATAGACTCATTTTAATGATGCATAGGAAAAATTAAGCTAACTTGAAAACAGATGTATTAAGCAACAATTTACATAAATTCAGTCTCTTGGTCTCTAAAATTTCTTTTCAAAATTATTTAATTTGTTTTCATAACCTGACATTCTAATATGTGAATGCCATTAAGTAAAACAGAATTTCTTTGTTTTCTGTGTAATTTCTGAAAGCCATAATTTAAAGCACTTTTTTGGGTAAATGATTTAAAATGATTTTTAAAATAAATGATCATGTTTAACCCTTGGCTTTCTGAATATGGTGCTATCAAAAAGTAAAGTTTGCACATGCAGGTTATTCTTTTGCCTTCACCTGAAAAGTCTACCTGAATGTTACATTAAAGTTTACACACAAGTTGAATGAAAAACTTTTTGTTTCCATTTCCACTTATATTTAATTTCTACATTTTATAAGTTGCTAGAGAATTATTATGAGACAGAATGAATAAAGAGTTAATAAATAAAATTTCATTAAAAGCATGTAGTTATCAGAGTTACGCTGATGTGGATATTAATGTTCCAAAGCTGCCATAAATCGCTATGCGGTGAATACTTGAACCAGAGCACAGCTAGTACTATTTTAATATTTAATTTAGAAAGGCAAAAAGAAGGCAATTATCTTAATATTGTAATAATTACTACTTTAATAACAACCCAGGTAATTTTGATACCAAAGTATGTTTTTGGTTCAACTATTTGGCTTCACTCTCTATGAACCTGAGAGTAAGTCAAGAGTTGAGGAACTACACAATGGCCACTTATCCAGTACTAAAAAAGTACTAAAAAGGCACTAAAATTATTTTCCTTTAATAGTGATGATAGTTTTATTGGCTCAGAAGATTATATTTCCTGTTATTTACCCACTTCCAACCCCCAGCTAAGTTGCTCCTCCCTTGGCAGATTGCCACCTCAGGAAATGAGTAAGGAGCTCTCTGAGGGTCACGGGTTGGGCAGCCACGGTCGCCAGGCGACAGACAGGATGGCCAGGCCCAGGCTGTACCCACCTGAGAAACGCCCAGCTGGGGCTGTCCGTGGAGCTGTGGGGGGCCTCCACACTGGCCTTCCTTGGGCTGCCTGGACTCGCAAACCGGAGCACCGTGTCACTGGAAGACGGCCTCTTCTTCACCATTGTGCGCTTGTCGATTGCTGAGTCCAAGAATAAGCTCAAAGAGTCATTTCCGAATCTCCCAAGTAATATAAAAATCTCCACGTTTCAGCTTTGCTCAATTCTCACATTGCAGGAAACTTTCTTCACATGACTCCTAATCTAGCTGAGGCTTTTTTTTTTTTAAAGCCAGTTAATGAGTAACGTATCAGCATGACACAGGGTGGTTTTCATCCTACCCATATTTGCTCCAAAGGAGAAATAAACATGTTTGGGAGATTCAGCTTTTAGTTTACTAATATGAACACCACTAGATCTGGGAATTCATGCAGGAAACTCTATGGAAAAGTGGACACTGAAACAAAACAGAACAATGAGGTGGAGAGACTGGCAGCAAACACCCAAGCCTGAGCAACAGGGCGAGGAACGTGGATGTGCTCTATGCCTCTAAGCGTGCAGGAAGCCACCAGCTGGCTTCATGTGTTGCGGCCAGTGTTTGGAAGATGCACAAGAGGTTTAAGGCTGCACTCCCTGGTCCTTGGGACTTGGAGGGTCCTGGAGTTTTTATGGAAGTGATATTACGAAGTCAAGGGAGTCTCGACATTCAGGTCGTGTGTTTTGCTGGTTACAGAAGGCTGTGACCTGCGCCAAACGACAGCAACAGACACAGACAGACCTTAGGTGGCGAGAGCTCGAGCTCCATCCCTGTTGCTGGCGCTGCAGCGATCCTAGCCACGCTCGTCTTGAGACCTGCCGGGCCTGTCTCACAGATCACAATGAAATTGCCTGGGAGAATATGCTATGGAGATTTGCAGTTTTGCTGTGTATTATTATTATTATCTAGATACACATTTTACTTAAAAAGCAGGAAGTTCAGAAAATGAGTTTCTTTGTGTGACAAATGATCACGCACGGGGAAAACATCAGTGTCCCTCCACCAGCGTTGCAGCGGCAGTACAGGATTCGTGCCACGGCAACTGCGCTCTCTCTCCTTCTCCTTGTGATCAGTACGTGGCGTTGGAGAATGGCTGCTTTAAGAGAGGTGCACAGATTTGCATTGTGGAAGAGAGCAAGGTTTTCTGGGAAGTCAAACCAAACCTTTAGCCTTGGCCTCGTTAGCATTTTGCCCTAACCAACCGATGACCGGCAGGGACAGGTCTGTACTGCTCTATGGGCAGTACTGACGCTAAGCACACTTTTGAAATTAGAACTTTGAAAGAGTGTCTTTCAGTGGGATTTTTCTGCTGCCTAATAGGGTGACCAACTTATCCTGGTGTGCCTAGGATTTTCCTGATTTTAGCATGAATGCCCTGAACCCTGGGGAAACCCTTAGAGCTGGGCAAACTGTGCCGGGGGCCACCCTAATGCTGACTGCCTCATGCTACAATTCTGACGATGCACTGCCCCCAGCTTCCGTCCTTCTCCTTCTCTGACAGAGCATAATCTGTGTTTCTCTTTCCCTCCTATTTCTACGCTGCAATCGTGTTGGAAATCATGTTGGAAAGACATTAAATAAGCTAAGTTATACTAATGTGTTAAATTAAACCAATCACCATACCCCATATAATAGCACAACCTGCTGGTAGTTTCTGCTCCTTGTAAAAAAAAAGTCTGATGAGCACAGATATTAATAACCAATGAAATATAGTATGTTTCTCTCTCTCATGCAGGTTTGGATTTTAACTGGGGCAATGCTTAACTTTGAACAAAATGTCTCTGAAGGAGGAAATTCCAGTGTTAGCAGCCAGTCTTCAGGCATATTTTTTCATAAGTAAGCTTTCCTAGTACTCACTCAATCAACAAGTATGTATTTATTAGCAAAGTTCTATGCTAGCTGTAGTGAGGGATACCAAAAATTTTAAGAAATGGGTCCTTACTTCAACGATGTAGCTGGGAAGAGACGACGTGTGTAACTGAAAAGCTAACTAAACACTTAAGAGGTAGGGGTAGAATGGCAGTAAGTCGGGCCAGTATTTCTTGAGTCTCTGTACTAGCTAATATCTATCAAATCTATTTATCATCTCAACTATATAACTTCATACATAACATCTCATTTAATCCTTGCCCAAATTACATTTTTATAAATAAACTATATCTTAAAAAGGTTAAGCAACTTGGCCATAATCCAGTAGTAAGAATGTGGTCATGCTGGAATTCATTCATTCAGTCATTCAACAAATATTTATCAAGTATTTACATATAAATGGAAGCAAGACCATTTGAGACTAGGCTCAGTGAGGAAAGTGTAATGGAAAAGGTGGGGTTTGAGCTGAGTTTCGATGAGGGGACATTGGAAAGGCAGAAAGGGAAGGGAACAGTACAGTGCTCATGAGCACGTAAACGGGCGTGGGTCAGGCGTGTGTGCGGGAGTGGAGAGTTTTTGCTGGTGACGTAGAAGAGTAGGTTTGAGCATGTATATGGAGGCTGAATTATGAAGGATCCAGTGAGTATGGATGCCAGTGTGGGTAGTTCAAACTTCATCCTGTAGGTGATGGAAATAAAATGATGAAAGGTTACTTGATGGCCGTGTGAACGATGCTTTGGGAGCAGAAGGCGAGGAGTTGGACCCAGTACCGCAGGCATCTGGGTGACATGGTTATTTCATCTAGGCAGCGACTGACCAGCCTATGGGAAGTACTCTGAAGTAGTTAAAGCAGTATTGACTGAACTCTTGTGTAAGATGCTGAGTTAATTCCTTATCATAAGAAATTGTGTCAAAGATGAGATTTGCTGGAAGTCTAGAGCACAGGTCACAAACTCAAATGCCTTCAGGGGCCAGAAAGGTAAATAAAACCCTGAGGTGGGGATAGAAATCAGCAGTGTGGAAGAAAACTGGAATGCTTGTGCCCTCCCTAGGGTCATTCGAGTTTGCAACACAGCAGATGCCGGTGGGAGGAGGCAATTTACACCTGTCTGAGGGCTGGAGTCACCCGGGCTTGCCCTGTGAGTTTCCCTTCTTGATGTGAACTGCCTTTGATAAATTTGACAAAATTACCGAGTAGTTATGTTGACCTTTATGTTCAGGGAATAAGGTTTTGGTGGCATACGGAAGAAAATGTGAATTCTGCCTGCTTTAACTTTAGGGCTAATGGCAGTTGGCCGCTGCACAGTAGCGAGGTCTTACCCTGCCTGGCCTCTTTGCCCGGATGCGCCCCCCGCCTGTGCCACAGCTTTCATCTGTAGTGCGAAAATTAAAACCAAGACCAGGTGATCGAAGACAAACAAATGGAGCAGGACGTTCATGTAAACATAGCTATAAAAGGAGCATGCGCGCTGGCCAAAATGAATAATACATGATAGGAACTGGAATACAACTAAAATAAAGGTAGCAGAGACCCTTTCGAATCCTTTCATGGAAATTGAGATAAACAAATAAAACCAAACAAGACAAAAACTGACAGCTAGCAGGCAGTTTTAAGTCAGACGAGCAATGATTCAAATACCTCACTGTTATGACACGCTGTATTAAATCACACTGTTGCACTTACAAGGTGAGTTTGTAAAAGCAGGGGTGACACAGAAAAGAGCAAGGAGCCGGGGCTCTCCCACCTGGTAAGTCAGTTAACATCTCTGGACTTTACTTTTGTCTTCTACCAGTTCAAGAAATTTTAGGCTGGATGTGGCCTGCTAACATGTTCTGTTTGGCCTTTAGTAAGTTTTGTAAGTAGAACTTTATAAACAGAAATTTCTTATACATTTCACGGAAAACATGGTTATCTGGGCTTGCTTGACAATCTGGGGGAGGGTATGCAGCCCTGGCTGGTATTAAGTGCCAGTGCGCCCTGTGGCGCGGCCGGACCCGCAGGCTGCCCCAGTCTCCAGCCCTCCCCGCTGTCGCTCTCGGCCTGCTTTGCTTCACCCGTTCTCGTCACCTGCACTGGAGGTTGAAATCCTTGGCCGAGAGGGTGTTGGAAGTCTTCTCAAGCTCAAGTTTGCCTTGCTTAAATCCTACCAATTGAAGTTTGAACCATAAGAATTTTTTATTCAATGAAACAAGGTCCATAGTTCAAAGAATTTAGTCTTGTGTAACGATGCTAATCTTCGGTTATTATATTCATCAGTCTGAAGTCCACACATAAGAAACAAATATGCCCACTGGTGCTATGCTAGATAGGAGGTGGAGAATTCATGCCTGTACATCCCCCGTCTTCCTTCTCCTCCTCCTTTTTCTTCTAGAGGGGTGGGATTTGGATATTAAGGTGAAAGACCAAACCAAAACACCAAATAAACAGAGCTTCAAAACTGAGCTTTCCAGAGGCATGGAATATACATTTTCATTTATAAATAAACTAGATTTCCCCTACAAATAAGCAAAGTTAGGAATATTTGTGCCTTAAGATTTATTTGGTGGATTATGCTGTGGTCAGGCTAGTATTAATAAAGTTAACTGTGTACTCTAAGCACATACTACTGTCATTTGGTAAAGAAGCCTTGGTCTGGTGAAGTCACCTGGAGTTTCAGACTTCACCATGGAATCACCATATATGGAAAACTGCTGTGTTGGGTGTAAAGTGAATATACCCATGTTCCTGGGGTAGGCTGTGTGATTTTATGGTTTAGAGTGTGGGCTTGGGGGTTAGGTTGCCTGGGTTGAAAGGGAGACTATATTATTTCCTCGCAGTTACTTTAGAAAGGCACTTAACCTCTCCAAACCTTTGTGAAAATGGGAATAACAACAGTATCTGCCTCAAAAGGGTGTTGTGAAGACTTGATATATAGTACATGTAAAGTTCAAGTATGAAGCCTGTAAGTATTCAGAAAATGCTATTGATGGTGATGAAGATTATGATTTTGCAGCTAGTCATATTTTTACTAATGTTGAGTGGAATCTTAATATAATATAATTGAAAGGTATGACTTGCTTTTCTCAACGGTGTCAGCTGTGTGTCTGCATGTGGTTTGTGGAAGACCTAATCCCAGAGGGAGAGTGAGTGTTAAGAATCTGGGCCCATGGAATGTGGACATTGGTGACAATGGCCCAGCTAAGCAGTCTGGAATATTCCAGTCTAATTCTTGGACTATCTAGTCCATATCTAAAATCCCTTCCTCTCTCCTCAAACTCCTTCATTCTGTGGATTCTATGATAAAAAGGAGAGGAGGCTAATCCCTTTCCCAAAGTCATGAACCCTTCTCTGAGAGGATGCAGAGAGAAGATATATGTTACCCTTGACAGAAAACTATTACAATCTGCAGCAAGTCATGACTTCAGGGAGAATTTTACCCCTAGAAAGATTAGAAAATTGGTCTTGCAGGTCCAGTAAACACGACAAGATCAGATAAGGCAAACTTTCTTTTTGTGTACTTGGTCTTTGTGATATGGGGGTAAGCAATATGAAAACCCAAGTTCCTATTCGAGTCCTGGCTCTAACTTGGGCAAGTCTTTTAACTGCTTTTAATTATATTTGTGTAAATTTATAAATTGAGTTGACGTAGTTGATTTTAAACATCCTGTTTGTAAAAATTTCTGTTGATTTATTGACGTATCCTAGTCCCCACAGATAATCACAATTAACATTTTATCCTCATCAAAATTATGTTTTATACTCTAAAGGATTGTTAAAATCATTTGATAATTCTGAAAGTATATCCAGTATTTACTAAAATATGTTTTCATTGTTTTCAAGAGGCCTCACCATTCAAAGTGAGGCACAAACAGACACATCTTTTCTGTTCCCTCCCAGCAGCGGGAGCATCAGAGGCCGGAGTAGTTCACATAGAATGAAAGATATGTTTGGAGAATTCCAAGAAACAGATTTGAGAAAGATTTGTGCGGGAGTAAACATACCACTGGCCAAGATGTTTTTGAGATTAGTCTAGAAACTAGATGATAGATGATGAGATTTTAGAGCCAATAGGGACCTTAGAATTCATCTACTTAAGATAATTCATGTTATGGATACATCATTTGTGATAATTCATGTTATGGATACATCATTTGTGTCTAGAAAGGACAGATGACCTATGCAAAGTCACACGAATAATTAGTGGCAGAGCTAGGGCTGCCTCCTGACTCACCCTTCACTCCTGACCTGGTAATCTGGGTCCTGCTATGTAGAATTCCTCCCCAGTGTGAGGCATGAGAGAATGGAAACATACCAGGGACTTCCCCAACAGTCCATATGTGGTTTAATATTGTCTTTATAGAAGAGAAGAGAGGGAAACGATCACACAACCTACAGTCTTTCATTTTCCACTGCGATTGTGTGAAGTGATACACATGCATACATATATGTAACACACACACACACACACATACATTTTACTCTCAGGCATTAGCTTTCTTAGGCTCTGTCATTAATTATAATATTTAAAAATTTTCCCAATTCTCTGAATTTCAGGGATTTCCTCTCCATATTTTGGAATTGGATTCTAGGCCCAGTACATATTTTGTTTAAAAAATGCAGACTCTTCCTGTTTGAACTCTTACTGTGCCATTTAATAGCTGGGGGACTTGAAAATCTCTAGGACTAGTAGGCTTTAGTTTCCTAATCTGTAAAATGGGAATAATAGTACCTATCAAATGGGTTTGTTAAGAAAGTAAATTAGCTAATGTTTGTGAAGACTTTGAATATTGCCTGGAACATAATAAGTATTCAACAAATTTTTATATTTATTTTGACCAATATTTGTAATTATTTTTACTGACATTTATAATAAAAGCATGGGGTCTTATTTAAAGTAACCGATTACCTGTTTTTAGAGTTTTTTTAAACAGCTGTATTAAGATATAATTCACATAACACAAAGTTCACCTGTTTAAAGTGTGTAATTCGGTGGCTTTTGGGACATTTACAGAGTTGTGCAACCATCACCATCATCTAATTTTAGAACATTTTCATCACTCTCCAAAGAAACCTTGTACCCAAGAGCAGTCACTCCCATCCCTCTTATTTCCACTGTGCCCTAGGCAACCGCACATCTACTAATTTACTTTCTCTGAGACATTTCATATCTCATATATATATAGAGAAAGTACCTCTTCTGGACATTTCATAAAAAAATAGGATCATACTATATGTGATCTTTTGTGACTGGCTTCTTTTACTTAGCATAATGTTTTCAAGTCTATCCATTTAGCGTATATCAGTACTTCATTCCGTTTTTGAACAAATAATATTCCATTGTATGGATATGTCACATTTCATTTGTCTATTATTCAGTTGATACTTTTTGGCTATTATAAATAATGCTGCTATGGAAGTTTGCGTACAAGTTTTTGCCTGGACATGTGTTTTCAATTCTCTTGATTACACACCTAGGGGTGAAATCGCTATATTTAACATTTTGAGGAAATGTCAAACTGGTTTCTAAAATGGTTGTAACACTTTACGTTCTGACCAGCAATAGATAAGGGTTCCAATTCCTCTTGCCAACAATTTTTGTTTTCTTTTTGATTATAGCCATTCAGATGGGTGTAAAGTGGTGTTTCACTGTGGTTTTGATGCACATTTTCCTAATGACTAAGGATGTTGAACATCTTTTCATGTCCTTATTGGCCATTTGTATATCCTCTCTGGAGAAAAATCTATTCAAATCCTTTGCCCATTTTAAAATTAGGTTGTCTTTTTATTATTGTCTTCTTTATATATTTTGGATATGAGTTCCTTAAGACATATGATTTGCAAATACCTTCTACCATTTTATAGGTTGTCTCTTCACTTTCTTAATGGTGTCCTTTGAAATACCAAAGCTTTTCATTTTGATAAAGTCTTATCGATCTTCTCTTTTATCACTTGTGATTTTGGTGTTATACCTAAGAAATCATTGCCTAACCCAAGATCATGAAGATTTACTTTTATATTTTCTTCTAAGAATTTTATAGTTTTAGCTATTACGTAAGTATAATGTCTATGATCTACTTTGAGTTAATATTTGTGTATGTTGTGAGGTAGGGGTCCAACTTCATTTCTTTGCATGTTGTCCTGGCATTAGTGTTGAAAAGACTACTCTCTTCCCATTGGATTGTCTTCACTATTTTGTTGAAAATTAATTAACCATAAATGTTAGGGTTTATTTCTGGATAACTAATTATTTTTAACAATATAAGTAGAAACTTTTTCAAAATTGGTGAATTTGATCATTTGTGTCCCTTCTGAAGACATTCTGTTTTTATTCCTTTTTATATATGACTACATAAGTCCAAGACCAGGACTTTTGGTATTTTCCTTTAATCCTTCTTGATAATCCTGAACTCATAAGTTTCTAGGTAGTTGTTTATTTCACCTGTTTGTAACAATGGCAATAACAAAGAACACTGATGATGATGATTCTCTACAAAATCTTCAGGCATTAAGAAGGCATGAACTTAATTAAAGATAAATATGTGAAAGAATCTTATATACTAATGTGTATCTGTGTTGCTGTTGATTATATACGTGTCTTCAATTTAGCATTCATCCTGCAATATTTTAAAACAGTGAAATGCAGTGAGGCCAGATAAAATTCAGAACAAGTGACTGAGATGGTGCTTCCTGTGGTAGTTTGATCTTGAGAATTGAGCTCATAGGATCTTTTAAAATGTGAGTCAAGTCATACGCATGCAATTTATAGCAGAAGAAATGCATGTGGCTAATAAATGAAAAATATTCTCTACTAGTAATAAAAAATAAGGAGAAGACTCAAGTGGGTAACGAATCGGCAAAGAGTTTTTTAAGGTCACCACATTTGTGGTGATGATAATAGGCTTCTTAACATGTTCGTGGGCAATGCTGGGAACGATTCTGGAAGGAAGTTTTTACACTCATTTTGCAGGGAGGAGGCTGAAGCTCAGAGTGTCTAATGCACTGATCTCTTGTCTCACAGCTTGTGAATGCCAATGCTGAGACTCACGGACGCGGATGCTCACCAACTCCTGGATAGCCATGGTGAGCATGAATCCACACAGGGAAGATGTCATTTTGAGATTTTTGGTAAACCAGAGTTTGAATTTGACATCTTCCCTATGCACCTGTGGAAACTCCATAGTGTGAGGTAGGGTTTGATGAGTGAGCCGGGCCGTCATGGGAACTGCAGAGCCACACACAGTTTCTCCGAGTTACCATGTTTCAGTGTTTCTTGCGAGGTTTTCAGGGAGGGCAAATGAGGAGCAGAGGGAATTGATTTATTGTTAATTTCCATATGCCTGACACTTTACATATAGAAGCTTATTGAATCCTAAGAATGCCAGGAAATAGGTATGTTTTTCACCATTTGGAGATAAGAAAACTGAAACTCAAGAGAGGTCGTCTCTTTTCCTGGTCTGCACTTTGAGTTAAGTGGCAGCAGAGCTGAGATTCAAGGGCAGGTCTGTAAAATCCAAAGCCCTGTCTCTCTCCACTGTCGTACACAGTCTCCCCAAAATGGAAATAAAGTTCCTAATTTTCTCGCCCATTTACATTTTATATCAGTTTCCCATTACTCCCCACAGACAGTGTTTGTCTACACAGTGTTCATGGGTGCCCATGTGGTGCCTCTGAATGTCTTTCTCGAGACATTCTCTTTATTGCCTCAGGCGTGGGCTGACTCTACTAACCCTCCAATAGAATTCTTTATGCTTTGAATATGGGATTCTTTGAGAGATTTTAAAGCAATTATAGTTTTAATCATAGAGCAATTTTTAAACGAATTAAATATCTCTACACATATATTTGGTATTCTGCTAATAATTTTACAAAATTTAAACTAGAAAACAAAGTAAAAGCTAAAAAACCAAAAGCCTAACTATAGTGCCTACTTACAAGGAACTCAAAGAAACCTAACCTAAAACCAAACTTGTCTTTCTAGAATAAAAGGAACTGAAAACCCACACTTACAGAGTTGCCAGAGCAAGTGTGACTTAGTGCCTGTGTATTTCAGCCCCATTTTCCCTTAGCTGAGATGGGAAGTGCTGAGTTCTCCCGAACAAATTGTCTGGATTGCTACAGCGCCTTCCGAGCCTCTCCTAGCACTGCTCGGGTCCCTCCGTGCTTGAATTCCTTCCTTCAGCTTGAGTGCCATGAAAAGCCTCAGACTCTGCCCGTTCTTCTAGGCAATAAAGCTATGAGCAAAATGTGCTGTGTCAGAGCTCCAGAGTACATGGAAGTATGTGGGTTTGTTCTTGCTTTTGCTCAAGCTCCTGACGATAAGCAAGGAAAGTGCCCCTGTTTGGCAACCAAAGCCATTCTCCACGTGGAGACGCTCCGTCCTTGGGAAACCAACAGACCTTTTACATAGCGAAGAGGTAACACTCCACTCCCAGCTGTTTTTTTCCAGGTCTGAGACCTGTCACTTACAATTTCAGGTCTGGGTCCACTGGCGTCACTTCCCTCCCTTGGAGCACGCTCTTCCAGGGCATGCGCTGCGCTTGAAACGTCTGCTGGATGCTCCTCTTTGCTGACAGGGCCTGCTGTTGTCCCCACATCTTCTGGAGGCCAGCTGCTCTTCACGAAGCTCTGGGGAGTACCAGGAAGGAACTTTGCGTTTAATCCAGACCCGGCCAGTGATGGCCCCTTCAGCCAGGTGGACTGCTCTGCCTTCACACTTGCTATGCCAGAAGCTTTCTCTTTCAGAGTCTGCTCAGAAACATTCTATGTGACTCCTGAGATAGCATTTCCTCCTCACCTCAAGAGCTTCATCTTATCTTGATGTTGACTTGGGGTCGCATTCACTGACCCTTTCACCACAATGACCTGTGTCTTACTGCAATCCTGACGTCTCTCTTCACTAGGAGACAGTGAGCATGTCCTACCTCAAAGGTTCCACCCTGATTCACTCTAAATGGTCCTCAGCCTACTCCTATAAGGTCGTGACTATATATTATATAAAGTGAACACACCCAGCACAGCTTTGGCATTCACTATTAAATTCTGTTACCAGTGTCTTATCACCCATGTCTCATCTGTGCTTGCTGTAATCAGAATACACTTTTCTTTTTAAAACATGTTTTGCATTATACTCTTGATGGTTCTTTCCTCACTGCGGAGACTCAGTAAATATTTACTGATGATAAATCTGTTATGCTGGAAGGAAAATTCACAGGGAATTTGATCTTTTTCATTCTTTTTTCTTTTTAGCTCTTCCACCATGTCACTAATGCAGACACTAAAGTTGCTCGTTAATTAGAAGAATGATGAAATGCCATTAAAGTCTTTTTTTTTTCCACTCTGTATCAAACAAAAATCTGCTTGGCTGGATTCAAATGATTCAATATGTTTAAGGATTTCCTTCAATTTAATCTAAGACCATTGCAAAAAAAAAGTAAGTGAGGAGATGATTTACTTGCATAGGAAATACTAAGATCAAGATTTACAAATGAGAAGGAAGAGTGCAATTTGCTTGAGTTCAAGACTAGACAATGGAATCAGAGATTTCCATGCATTATTAAGAATGCAAGTAACATTTATTCTCTATGCTCTTTTAATCAACATTTGCCCTCAGATTGTGGCAGAGTGAAGGCATTGATGACCCCAGTTAAATTAATGACCTCTATGCATCCATGCCCTTTGCCCTGCAGCTCTGTAGTCCCTGCCCACTCTAACTTGGGCTGGCCTTGCCTTGTGACTTGCTCTGGCCAGTAGAATGTGGCAGAAGTGACCCTGTGACAGTGCTGAATGTAGACCTCAAGAAGCCTTGTGTGTTTCTGCTGCTTCTCTGGCTTCTGTGGTCACCATGACAACATGTGTGAATTAAAGGTCCCCTCCGTGTGAGAGCGCATGGAGCAGAGCCGAGTCGACCCAGCCGTTACAGGCCGCCCAGCTCCAGGTGCCCTGCCACGTCACCACAGACCCAGGAATGAGCCCAGACAACACCTAAACTGGTCAAGACCAGCAGCACTGCCTGCTAACCTGTAGACCTATGAAACATAATAGTTGTATTTTAAACTCCCATATTCTGAAACTGTTTGTTACACAGCAGTAGCTAACTGCTTCAGATCCTATATTCATGTCACTAATAGGGTAAGGTGATAATTGCTCCTCTCAGGAGCAATTGCATTTTAACTGTTGTCAACCGCTTGAACTGAACAAAGGTAACTTTGAGAATGCCTTCGGATTCAGTAAGTGGGCAGGGGGAGCTTAGGGAGTGCAGTGGATCTTCCTAAAATAATAGCCTGATCCGCGTAAGTGGAAGTGGCTTTAGGGTAGGGTAGGTGACAGCTATTGAAGGTCTCAAAATCATACCTGCTACACCTACAGACTGTTGCCACCACGTCCCCACATCCCGCCCCCATCTCCCCTTCTGTACTCTCCCTCCCCTTCGTGGCCTCCTAGGGCAAAGGTCACAGTAGTACCCACTGCTCACTCTTCTCTCATCTGTTACCTGAAGCCCCTCTTGTCACCCCTCTATCAACTGCACCCCAGCTTTCGTCACTGAGCTGTAACACACCTTTAGTGCGAGACGAACCTGGCTTCCCATCCTGCCTTGTGCCTAGCATGTTAAAGGCCCTTGAGCATGCTAAGGTTTAGTGTCTGCATTTTCCAGTTTTCTTCTCTGCAAAACTGTGATGAGAAAGGCACTCGGCAAGCTCTGATCTTTCTCCCCACTGCGTAACCCCACAGATAAGGAAAGAAATTAGGACAAAACTGAAGCTGTTGCTTTAAGAAAGCTAGTCCAGGGTTCTTTTGATGTCTGGTAAAGATACTTTCTGCTGACTTAGAAACTTCGAGTTATAGGGCAAAGGTTTAGCAAATACGAACCCCACTTTACTGCCTTTGTTAATAACACCCGGAGATGGATCCAAGGTCGCACATGTGATTGGAGGTGAGGCCACAAATAAGTTTGTTTATCTTGTGCCTTCTTTTTTTTTGAAAAAGAAATAATAAGCATCTATTGATATTTCCTACTCCATGTTATGGATATGTAACAAAGTCATTCTTGCTTAGGCAACTCTCATAAACTACATGGTACTATTTCAGAGAAATAAAGGAACTTACAGCCCTCTGTAGGCATCTCGTCAACCTGAAAGTCCGCTCCAGGCACTTCATAAACTCAGCTTTTAGGGAAAAGCAGGAAGAGGCTACTCAGAGGGGAAGGCTGGTGGGAGCGTTGAGGTAACTTTAGAAACAATAAGCAGTATCATAATGATGGTATATTCCAGAATAAAGAGCTCCAAGCTTGGCGTCAGAACCCTTTACTGGTTCTGGGACTTGGCTCAAGTCACTTTATCTCCCTTAGCCTCGGTTTCCTCAAAATGTGGAATGTTGGCTTGGGGTAAATCAGCGCTTCCCTAAACTATGATCTGAGGACGATTTCTCTAGCCTGTATGAAAGTTGGAAAATGTTGTATATTAATGTGATTTCTGTCCCTTAGAGACCTTTCTGAAGGTCTGCATTCAAGAAATCTATTCAGCTTTATTAACTGAGATGGAGATCATAGAAAATTGTTAATACCCTGTAGGAAAAATCTCATTTTGAAAATTCAGAGTGAGATTTCTGGCTGCAAAAACATCTGAGCCAATAGAGAGATTTTAGTTCTATTGCAACTTACTGCAGAGTCTACTTTTACCAAGAAAGGAAATAGAGGGAAAAAAATCATATTTTATTGATTGCCTACTCTGTCAGGCACTATCTTAGATATTTTATATATACCCCATTTACTCCTTGCCATAACCGTATGGAGTATTATTCTCACCTTACCAATACTGATTTTAACCACATTACTTTCTTTGATAGCCTTATTGAGAGAGTAACAGTGGAGCAAAGCTGTAGAGTGGATGGGATCAGTGCTGGATACTCTCTCTACCCACACACATTCTCTAAGTCTGCGGTCTCCAAGCCCTGGGCTGTGGCCTGTTAGGAACCAGCTACACATCACTCCCTGCCACTCCCTGTCCATGGAAAAACTGTCATCCATGAAACCGGTCCCTGGTGCCGAAAAGGTCGGAGGCTGCTGCTCTAAGTGATATTATCCAGCCCTATAACTTTAAATTCTATTTATATGCTGACAACACTCCAATCTTATAATTCCCTTCTGACTTCTCCCTATTAAATAAATATCTCAAACTTAGTGTGACCAAACCAGAATTTCTATTCACAGCTTCCTCCAAAACTTTTCTCGTCCCATTTTACCCGTTTCTGTAAAGGGCTTCCCCATCTTCCTGGCTGATCAGACAGCAGGTTAGGCGTTGTTAATCTCTCCCACCCCCTGGTTCCCGGCTTGCCGTCCATCAGCAGCTCTCACCGGCTGCGCCTGCGGAGCACATGCAGAGCCCGGCCCCTTCCCTCCACCGGCACTGCCGGCCCAGTCCAAGCCGCGCTGCCTCTCAGCCGCACTATGGCAGCGACGCCCCCGTCGCTCTTGCTCCTTTCACCTGTGTGTGCTCTACGATCAGGAGCCAGGATGAAATTTTAAAAATATATTTAGACCAAGTTACACTTCTCCTTAACATCTTTTGATGACTTCCCCTTTCACTAAAAATAAAATCTCAATTGCAACCTATGGCTCTGATCAGGTCTTGGCCCACACCTCCAAACTCGTTTGGCTCCTGTGTCCCTACGTTGGGCTTTCTTCCCAATCTGCAGCATGCCAGACTCGCTCCTGCCCCTGGGTCTTCGCACGTGCTCTGCCGTCTCCCTGGATGGCTTGACCTCTGGCTCTTCTCGTCATCACTTAATCTTGGCTTAGATGTCACCTCCTCAGGGATGCCTTCCCTTGCCACAATGTCAAAAATAATCCCATCTTTACAGAAGCTATCACATCTTTCTGCTTTATTACTTATTAATAAAAGGATTGTTGCTATCAGTATCTTGCTAATTTATTTGTTTTCTTTTTTTCTCCACATGTTTCTCCCAACTAGAATGCAAATCCATGAGAGCTTCTATTTGTTTGTTTTATTCAACCCCTTATCTCTACACCAGAGTGTAGCACAACACCTGGTACATACAGTTACTCAGTAGATATTTGTAGGATTGCTATGGTTTGGAGGTTTGAATGAACCCTCCAAAATTCAGGGGTTGCCAATGTGATAATATTAACAGGTGGGGCCTTTAAGAGGTTATTAGGTCATGAGGGCTCCTCCCTCATTAGTGGAATTAAGGGCCTTATAAAAGAGGCTTCATTGAGCGCCTGGGTAGCTTGCCTTTCCTTCCTCCATGTGAGGACACAGCAAGGAGGCTCTTGCCAAATGCTGATGCCTTGATCTCGGAATTTGCAGCCACCAGAATGTTGAGAGAATAAGTTTCTGTCCTTTATAAATTACCCAGTCTCATTTGTTATA
>NW_012155062.1:4425498-4456463 GCF_000956105.1 Propithecus coquereli | reverse complement strand
CAGTAGAGATGGGGTCTCGCTCTTGCTCAGGCTGGTCTCGAACTCCTGAGCTCAAACAATCTGCCCGCCTCGGCCTCCCAGAGAGCTAGGATTACATGCACAGGATTTTTAAATGTGCAAAAATCTGAGGACCAAGAAAGGATAAAACAGAGAAGTCGTCAAATACTTTTGCACCGAGTCAGGGAGTTAGAAAAAAATAAATGGGCAGTCCTGGTACATTTTAAGTCATGACTTTTGGGAAAGGAAGGGGTCAGACTACAAATGGTTAAATGTGGCTTTTAGGGACTTGTCATGTAATTCCTATCCAGTCACTCGTTGCTGATGAGTGAGGCCACTTGCAGTGGATTTTCCTCTTCTGAATATTTGCGCTCGGAAAGTGAGAAGCTAAGGGGAAGAGGAGTGCTGAAGCAGCCTCCTCTCCAGACCCCCTCAGGACAAGCCTTTCCGTAATAACCGAAACAGATTCAAGAAAAAGTCACTAAGCTGATACTGAGCAAAATACTTATTTTGGTATGATATAACCCTCTTCTAAAAGTTGGAGAGGTACGAAGGTGGTGGGGAAGAAAATGAGTACACTGTATACTCAAAGGGGAATATATTCTGTACCAGAAAGTTCCATCTTTGAATTCCTGGCACCACCTAGTGGATAACGAATCCGGGTTTAGAGACCGGTCATCTTAAACGGTGGTTCTCAAACTTTGTTATGAATAGTATGCCCCAGAATTACACAGTGAGCTTGCACAAACACCTCGCTCTTATAGATTCTGATTTTATAGGTCTGGTATGAGACTTGGGCATCAGGGTTTTTTTAAAAAATAAGTTTCTCAGGTGATTCAGCTTTAACTGATTTTAAAACTCAAAACTCCCTCTCTGGAAATCAGCCTCTTGTTGTTTGCATGACGTTCACCCCCCCCCTTTCCTTTTTCCCTTGTGAAAAGTATTTATACAGAATATTTTATGTTGTAAAATTAAAGTGAATCGTGAGCAATAGTGCTCTTAAAATTTCTAAGAATTTCGTGACATAAATAAAAATAGATGGACGTGTGTGTGAGAATTGCGGGGGAGGTGGCACAGTCTCACACTGGTGTTGCGAGTCGCCGCTCTAATCAGACAATAGCCAACTAGATATGACAAGCGTTATTTGTAATGTCTAATTTCGGGCATCCTCTTTCTTTCTCTCCTTTTTTTTCTTTTTATAAGGGCAGAGTCACGGAATTAAGCGTGCTCTTCCAATTGCTCGTCTTCCATCCTGTTGGCTTTAACAATTTAAAGAAGACATTTAAACTTCTCATTTTGAAGACCCACAAAAGTCATTTTGCTTACAAAAGTTGCTACCCTACAAAGAATTTTCAGTTATCTTTCATCCAGAATCCCAAATGATAACATCTGATAACCATAGTACAATCATCAAAATCAGAAAACTAACATTGATATAATACTAGTACCTACTATGGACCTTATTCAAATTTTCCCACTGCTCCGCTAGCGCTGTTTCCTGGTCTGCAGTCTGGGCCAGGGGCCACGCTGTATTTCACGGGCGTGTCTCCTCAGTCTGCAGTCTGCAACAGTTACTCAGACTGTTCTTTGGTCAATAAATTCGGCTCTTTTGAAGAGTACTGGTCGGTTATTTTGTAGGATATCCCTTGGGTTTTCTGATTTCTCTCGATTAGATTCAGGCTATAAGTTTCTGGTCAGAATGATGTAGAAGGAACCTTTGTGTTCTCAGCACATCAGATTAAGAGGCACTAGATGTCAATTTGCCTCATTGATTTTAATTTCCATCACTTGGGGTAACGGAGTGTCCTCTGGCTGCTTCTTTTACAAAATAATCATGTCATGTGGCCCTAGAAATGTTTCTGGTTGTTTTGTGGTAAGTTTGTCCTGGAAAGAACACCTGGGCCACAGATAAATCAACTGAGATAATGTTGTCTGAAAAAAGTATCTAGTGATTCAGAGATGCAGGGTTTGCATAACCACCACAGAAGCTCTAGACTGTCTGGGCACTTCCCAGGGGACCTTTTACATGAAACTACTTGAGGCTTCCTCAGGAAATGCATTTTCAGTATGACCTCAGGCACGGAGCAGCAGATACAGCTGGCATATCTAGTCATGAGTGCTGGACCGGCCCCCGATTTCAGCTGTGGCTGTATCGCATAATTCTCTGCACGCTTCCTTTTGTTTCTAGCTGACGGTGTGTCCTTTTAAGTGCTTTACCTAATGCCCTAGAAGCTCCTTTGGTGCTGTAAGGGCTGTGAAGAACTTTCTAGGCCATGGCATATGCCCAGCTTGGACGCATAGGGGAGGTTTACGGTTCTGGGAGTAACCCTTGATCAGTGGTGCTGGGGGCCAATCGGCAAGTACCCCGATGGCTTCCCCAAGTCAGGCAGAGCCTTGTTATAAAGGGTTAAATGCTGGGCTCAGATTTTGTCCCATAGATGGAAGTGTGTTTGAGAGGAAGCGTGGTGGCAGGGAGAACTTTATTGAGATTCTAGCTACTTTGGATAGTGTGGAGGTTAGATTGGTGTGGGAAGTAAATGGGGGCAGGAGCAGAACCAGGAGTCAACTACAGTTGTCCTTTTTCTAATTTTAATTTTAATTTTTTTGGAGACAGAGTCTCACTCTGTCACCCAGGCTAGAGTGCCGTGGCGTTAGCCTAGCTCACGGCAACCTCAAACTCCTGGGCTTAAGCAATCCTCCTGCCTCAGCCTCCCCAGTAGCTGGGACTACAGGTGCACACCACCATGCCTGGCTAATTTTTTTTTTTCTCTATTTTTAGTTGCCCGGCTAATTTTTTTTTTCCTTTTTTTTTTTTTTTTAGTTGAGATGGGGTCTCGCTCTTGCTCAGGCTGGTCTTGAACTCCTGAGCTTGCACGATCCTCCTGCCTCAGCCTCCCAGAGTGCTGGGATTATAGGCATGAGCCACCACGGCCGGTTAAGTAGTTTGAATTCTAGTTATAAAACCAAACCCAGGTATAAGAGGACACCTGAAGTCCATTTCATCAGCTACCAAAATATACTCTAGTAAACTTAATGTGGTCATAGACTGTATTGGCTCCTCCCATCAAGAGATGGAATCTGTTTCCCCACCATGTGAATCTGATCGGCCTCGTGGCTGCTTTAACCAATAGAATAAGGTGGAAGGGACATTGTGTGACTTCTGAGCTTGGACTTCAAGATGACTTGCAACTTTCCTGTCACTCTCCTGGACCTGTGGCATCCGTGTGGGGACGCTAAAGCCAGGCTGCTAGAGGACAGTGTGTGGGGCACACTCTGCTGAAGGCCCCGACCAACGAGCTTGTCCTAGTCCGTTTGTGCTGCTGTAACAGAACACCACAGACTAGGTAATTTATCAAGAACAGAAGTTTATTTCTCACAGTTGTGGAGGCTGAGAAGTCCAAGATCAAGGTGCTGGCATCTGGTGAGCACTGCTTCTGCTTCCAAGATGGTGCCCTGTTCTCTGGAGGGGAGGAGCACTGTGTCCTCACATGGCGGAGGAGGAGAGAGCAAAGCCGCTCTCCCAAGCCCCTTTTACAAGGGCAGTAACCATTCATGAGGGCAGCTCCCTTATGACCTAACACCTCCCACAGGACCCGCCACCCAGCACTGTTGCAGTAGAGGTTAAGTTTCTAACATTTGAATAGTGGGGGACCCTCAGACTATAGCACAGGCCCCTGATAACAGCAGCTATTTGAACACACTCCAGGTGAGAACAACAGCAGAACTGCCCAACTGACCCCTGCCCAACTTTATGAACAAATAAGTTGTTGATTTAAGCCACTAAATTGAGGAGAGTTTTGTTATACAGCAAGAAATAACTGAGACAGGCACCCAGAGCCTATTTCATTGCTCACCAAACATAACTCAGTAAGGGAAATGGGCTACTGCAGTTGGGGTTTTGTCTCCGTCTTTAAATTTCTATAGCACTGTTCTGCCTCATTTAAGCTCAATTTATTGCTAATCAGGACAGCTAGGCGGGCGCCGTGGCTCATGCCTATAATCCTAGCACCCTGGGAGCCCGAGGCAGGAGGATTGTGTAAACTCAGGAGTTCGAGACCAGCCTGAGCAAGGATGAGACTCCTGTCTCTACTAAAAAAACAAAATAGAAAAAAAATTAGCTGGGCAACTAAAAATAGAAAAAAAAGATTAGCCGGGCATAGTGGTGTGCACCTGGGGAGGTGCTGGGGAGGCTGAGGCAGGAGGATCGCTTGAGCCCAGGAGTTTGAGGTTGCTGTGAGCTAGGTTGACACCACGGCACTCTAGGCCAGGCAACAGAGTGAGACTCTATTTCAAAAAAACAAAAACAAAAAACTACTTATGGGCTGACAAACCATTCCTTCCTTTTGCTTATAGCCTGGTAAATACTCCAACACCCTTATTCTTGTTCCTGTTAAATATTTTTAGCCAGGACACTTGAAATATATCATAAGTTTAGTTAATTTCCCATCAGAAGAAAATGTAGGGAAAAGCTTAGATTCTTGAGATAAGTATTTTCCAAATCCACTGAAATGAATATATATATACATATATACTGTACATACATATATATACATACATATATATATATATATATTTTAGACAGTCTTGCTCTGTCACCCAGGCTGAAGAGCAGTGACCTGATCATAGCTCACTATAGCTGTGAACTCCTGGGCTCAAGTGATCCTCCCATCTCAGCCTCCCCAGTAGCTGGGACTCTAGGTGTGTATGTAGACATGGGGTCTCACTATTTTGTCCAGACTGGTTTCAAACACCTGGCCTCAAGCAATTCTCACACCTCAGCCTCCCAAAGTGCTGGCATTACAGGCACCCCTTGTCCTGAAATTAACATCATTAAAAACTATATTAAGTACACTTCTGGCCGGGCGCGGTGGCTCACATCTGTAATCCTAGCACTCTGGGAGGCCGAGGCGGGTGGATCGTTTGAGCTCAGGAGTTCAAAACCAGCCTGAGCAAGAGCGAGACCCCGTCTCTACTAAAAATAGAAAGAAATTAATTGGACAACTAAAAATATGTAGAAAAAATTAGCCGGGCATGGTGGTGCATGCCTGTAGTCCCAGGTACTCGGGAGGCTGAGGTAGAAGGATCGCTTGAGCCCAGGAGTTTGAGGTTGCTGTGAGCTAGGCTGACGCCACAGCACTCACTCTAGCCTGGGCAAAAGAGTGAGACTCTGTCTCAAAAAAAAAAAAAACAAAAAAAACTATATATATTAAGCACACTTCAAATGAGTTTTATGAAACTAGATAGTTTTTTTAAATTTGTTTTTTTTTTTTTGAGGAAGAAGATAACTATGCTTATATTTCTGGAATATGGCATGAATATTTATGGGACCATTTTGATAATTGCTCTAATAAACATCTTCATAATAGAATAAAAATTTGTTTTAAATGCTGGTAGTTTTATGAAGCACCAGTAAAAAATTTTAGTACCTTAAATATTAGGCTGGTCTGAGTGCAGTGGTGTTTACAACTAATTGATCACAACCAGTTATAGATTCCTTTGTTCGTTCTCCACTCCTGCTTCACTTGACCAGCCTTAAAAAAATTGAAAATTAAAATTAGCTAGTAACAATAGTTACTGAGAAAATTTCATAAGGTGATCTCTCACTGTAATGGAAATAAACTAAAAAGAGGGCTTTCGACGACAAAAGAAGTAGTGTTTAAAAGAGAAGCAGAACGCTAATGCCTTTGTGCGTGAGGAACCGTCTGGCCCAGCACCACAGCACGTGGGAGGCTGTGGCACTCACTGCCGTCAGGACAGCTGGGGACACGGAGGCAGAACTAGAGGGGCGGAAAAAGGAAAGATTTGCTAAAGAGATGAGCACAAAGACAGCGTAAATCAAAACCTCTTCAGAAGCCTAAATTTTATTTTCCTTTGTGTCAAGATCCCCGACTCAGTTCTGGGCATTTCTTTCTAAAACAGTTTTATTGGTTTATCTCACAGAATTCTCTTTTTATAAATTTTATTTCTGATTGGCAATAGCCATACATATTTATGGGGCACCATGTGATGTTTTCATACATGTACACATTGCAGAATGATCAGATGAGGTGAATTAACACCCCCGCAGAGCTTTCTTACCATTCCACCCTCTCCTGAAACAGCTGCTTCATAGCAACTGCCCTCAGGCTGTGTCGAGAGGTGGTCTTATTTACTGTTTGCTCTTCTGATTAAAGCTTTTATATTCTAACACTGAGATCCACCTATCGCAAAGTAATTTCCTCAGAATACTTGTTTCCTTAGATGCTCCTGAAACTACAAAAGGAATTCTATCTAGCCACGATAATGAACAAATTGTTGCCACATGCAAAAACAAAGATGGATCTCACAGATACAACGAGGAACGAAGGAAACCAGACACAAGAGTGCACACTGAATGAATCCGCTTACGTAAAGCTTGCAAATAGGCAAAACTGACCTAGAGTCAAAGCAGGATGGGGCTGCTTGCGGAGGGTAAGCTGGGGAGTGAGCACAGCGAGGTTTGGAGGTGCTGGTTATGATCTACTTAGTGCTCACTAGTTGCTTTGGTAGGCTTGCTTTGTGAGAATTCATTGCACTGTGCATTTATGACTTGTGTACTTTTCCATGTCTTTGTTATAGCTCATTAAAGATTAAGACAACAAAGAACAAATGGTTTTTCTCATCGACTCTCAAGGGAAATCTGAGATCTGGTATCTCTTATGCTTAAGGGAAAGAATTGTTAGGGTGGAAACGTTTATTTTTTCACACCTAGTTTATTGCAGTGTTGATTTTTTTAATTGGGTTTCAGTCTCCATATAAACCACATTTAAGGGGTCAAATATCCAACCCATCAGTGGCAATCAACAACAGAATGAAAACAACACAAATCAAAACAAAACACTATTACAATTGCAGTGCTATAGGACTGCATTTTATTGAAAAAAGAATTGTCATGCTCTACTAAGCCAGAAAGAGCTACCAATATAAGGTAATAGCCACGAAAACTTAAGAGGAAACTGAACATTGATATCACTGAAGACAATGTTATCTAGACAACTTCTTTTTTTTCCCCCCTTGGGAATATCATCTAGGAATGTGTCACTTGGTCTGTCGTGGAGAAAAGTTTTCAGCAGAAAAGATGTATATTACTCCTTGGGAGGGGAGGGAAAATGGAAGTCATAGACTGCTAAATTAATGAAATGTTTGGCATTTCCCAAACTTCACATTTAAGTGTTATATGTTGATGGCTTTGAAATAGTCAATGGATTTCTTTGCTCAGCAGGCTGAATTGGGTGGACTTTTATTATTTTCCATGACAACACTGACTGCTCTCACAGTTGGTGTCTCTGCCAGTAGAAGAAGTTGAAATAGTGTCAATGATGTGCACATCTGGGATGTTACCCTCAACCTGGAAGTTAGAGGAGGAACAATCAGCCTTTTTAATTTCTGCTGATTTATCACAGACACAATTGTAATGGGTGGAAATGGAGCTTCTCCTTGGGATCCAGAATTCAAGCTGACCTAATGCCTTAGCTCATCTTACTGTAAGGACCTATGGACCAGGATTCACCTCGACATTGATTGAGTGACATTTGCTGTGCAGAACACTAGGGATGAAACGAGGAATAAGGTGGGGGTTCCCAAAACTGTGGGAAATAAAAGTGTGCAAGTAAAATTATACAATATAAGCGCCATTCTCCATAGAAATGGCTTTGTGTACAGAGAAAGAGCAATTAACCAGTGGCAGGGAAATCTACAGAGAAGAGGAGGATGTTAAAACATGAGTGGGAATTTGCCAGGTAGACAAGGTAGGGAGAGGACATTCCAGGAAGTGTGAGAAGCAATAGCAGAGGTGCATGAGCTTTGATTTCCATGGAGTGAGCAGAGTGGCGAGAAGTCTGGGATGTTTGGGGCTGGAGGAGAATGAGAAGGCAGGGAACGGAGCAGGAAATCTAGGCTACAGCCAGGTTTTGGAGGATCTCAGACACCCTGGGAAGTAGTTTGGAGTTTAACCCGAAGAGCAGTTAAAGGATTGCAAAAAGGGGAGGAGCATGATCCTCCCTGTGTTTTAGGAAGGTAGCATCAATGATGTGCATAGTGCGTTATAGGGGGAAAAGCAGACAAGGAGGCTAGTTAGGGAATGATTAGCATAACCAACACTCTGAGCTAGACTAAGGTTGAACAACTTCTTGGAAGGCAGAATTCATCCTGAATTTAAATGCTATTACATGCATATAATGGAATACTATAAAAGCATGAAAACAATGTTGATCTATTTTAATGATGCAGAAGGATGTCCAAAAGGTATTGTTGGATAACAGCTTACAAAAATATGAGCAACAATATTCTAAATCTATCTACATAGAAAAAAAAGAACAAATAGCATACTAAAATGCTAACAGTAATATTTACTTGCTGGGAGGCTTTTGGGTAATTTTGGGGAAAAGCAACTCAGATGCCCAATGAAGAATATAGTATGTAGGAGCTTAGAATTTTTTTTTTTTTCATATTTAGACCTTTATTGAAACCTAGTGAATAGTCTGGCATTTCAGGGTGAGAGGGGTGTATGTGGAACCAAGAGTGTAGAGAAGGGTCAAAAGATAGCAAATGAAAATAGGAAACAAAAATATGAGAATGGAAGGTGGAAATGAGATTATTGAACTGAGAAGAGAAGGCAGGGGAGCAATTTTATTTTAACTGTGTGTTAAAGCTTATCTCCGGATGCTTTTCAAATTGATCCCTACTGTCAGAGCCAAGAATGTTGCTCCAAGAAGGTGGTGGTGGTCTGAGTGATCTCTTAAGGACCCTTCCAGCGATGATTTCTTGTATTGCTGGTTCCACTGAACCAGCTTATGAAGGGAACTAACTAGTATATAAGGGAACTAACTTATATTATCTCTTGTAGTATTTCAAGTATTTTTTTTCTTAAAAATATATACATAAATAAATATTTAAGTATTTCATTTCAATTTTACAAAACAAAATTGGCCACAGAGGTAAGACTGGATTGATACTCTTGGAAAATACGATTTACATGCAGTTGTGTGGGACCATAGTGATTTTACTCAGAATCAAACCCCATAGAAAGGTTGGGGTTTGAAGAGATGGTCAAGGAAAGGAAGAGGAGTTTAGAATTGAAAGAGAAGAATAGGAAAAGAATGACCTCAGGTTACTTTGTAGGAGGATAAACGTATTTATGATGAAAGATCAATAATCAGGTGCCAACTATTTTCTCATCACAAGAAAATGAGGTTCAAAAAAGAGGACCAATATTAAGTCAGTCAACAAAGTCCATCTTGGGTTTGTATTCTGTGCTCGTGAGGAGTCACCTTTTGTAAGTGCCCACCTTTTTTGTCCTAGGACAATCCAAGGTCACCTCCTTTTTCCCTTTAGAGGCTAGGCACTGGCTACCTGCCTTAGACCTTGATTTCCACCGCCCGTTCTTTCATCCATCCTTCTCTCTAGTTACTTAACTTCTTTTTGCTTCTGTTTCTTCATTTTTAAAGGGATAGGGCTAGCCTAGATTGTGTAAATACATATTGTTGTAGTATGGAGGGCGCAAACAGACCACAGGAAAATTCAATGAAGCCAAATTGAGAGTCTTTATTAGCTGGCCAGCGACCACCTCCGCCCGCATAAAAGCAGTACGAGAGGATGGCACCATCTCAAGTTTCTACGAGGGTTTTATACTATTTTTGAGGGAGGCTATGTGGCACAGTGCAGGTGTTCAGGGAACAAAAGCGGGGAGTGAAGTCTGGGTTGTAAGATACAAGGTCACAGGGCATAGTTGCCCTCACAGATCTCTGGCGCCCGAAGGCAGATTATAATCCTTAAAGCAAGCTGCAAGCAGGGTTACAGAAGCAGATGGCAGTTATTAGACAAAAGACTATTCTTTCAGTGTATCGCTTCAACTATGTAGCTATAATTTAGCTAGCCCCTGGTTTTCTGCTTAGTTCATTTATTAACCCCTTATTGTAAAGCTCTCAGCTCACCACACATATGTGTTAAAAGCATGGGACCCTTTAAGCGTAGAGGTTTAGAGCTTTCCTGGGTGACGCTGGGGTGAGAAGGCAGGGCTCCCTCTGGCTCTTGTCACTCCCCCTAGTGCTCCCTGAAGGGTTCCCCAGTGCTGGGTGTGAAAACCCCTGAACCTGAATCTGTGCTTCCTGGAGTCAGGAAAGCTTAGTGCGACCTGGACTGTCCTGAGCACAATAAAGACCCTTGTGAAGATATTTTGCTTTTTCACATTACATTTTCAGTTGGTGTTCCTAACAAGAAAAATTTGTATGGCTGTGGTCATCTAGTCATTGGGTACCCAGGATCAATTCTCGTGTTGGAGAAAATGAAATGTAGCTGTCACAATCGGGAAAACTGTTTTTCCTACCTGCCGCCATCTTGCTGAGTGATCTTTTAAAACTCTCTCAGGAGCTCCAGACCTCATTTCCCCCTCATTTTTCTATCAGGATGCTGCGAAGACCTCTGACCGAGATGTACACCACTCTGCGATGCTGGGAGACGAGAGGGAGCTGGTGTCTGTGCTCCAAAGTGCTGTCTTTGCGAGTACTTGATTGAGTGGAGGTTCGAGCTCTTCTGGACCTGGACGTCTCTTTCTGAGTATCTCCTTGTCTTGAAGAATACTCTTAGCCACTTGCCTTCCAAAGGCTTGAGTGAAGGAGATCTGTTATTATGTCTTTTGTCGAAAGCATTTCCTGCTGCCATTTTGGTCTTTCCATCTGAACACACTGTATGAAAGAAGTACAGAATTATGTTCCTTGAAGGAAAAAAATCATCTGCTCTGCTGCTGTATCAGAGATGCAAGTCATTTCCAAAGGATGACCCTTCCTTGGCCTGGTGAGGCTGCTGGTTAGCACGGATTGCAGAGAGCTTCGAGGAACACTTTATGGGATTGATTCAGGCAGCAGAAACCTCTCACGCTACAACCTTACTGACCTTTCTTGGGATTCACTGTAAAGCTATTTCTGGGACCTCTATTCTGTGGCTTTTGAAGTAATATATCTTCATTAGGACTTAGAAGTAAACAACTTCTTTAAAGCTCTAAGAAGGAAGTAGTTTGTGTTGAACACAGTGGATTTGATCTTTAGAGAGAGGTGAACAGCTAACTTTTTTCCAGCAAAAGCTAAAGATGAATGAAATGCCGAGGGCTAAGAAGGCCTCTTCACAACAGGAAGAGGAAGGATTTTAAATCAACTTACACATAATTACCAGGCTAGGAGCGCTTGCTTAGCTTTGATTGGTGACTTTTTCATAAATGGTTTCACCAAAAAAAAAAAAAAAAAGAAAAAAAGAAAAAAACTAACAAAAAATAAATAAACCCAACATTGTATCTTGCAAACCTGAAAGAGTCAGTATCCAGTTATCAAAGGAATATATCTTGCAAATTGTAATCGCTGGTAAAATCTTTACCAGGTGTCCTTGGGAATCTGGGTGCAGCCTTGGGGATAACCTGTATGGATGCTGACACAAGATCCATGGGGCCCACCTCTCAAGGCCTTGGCTTTAGATAACTCTCCCAAACTTGGCTATAACCAATGAAAAAGAAGGAATTACAAATAAACTGAAATTGAGTATTTACCACCTTAGCAAAATGGGAGCTCCAAATATAAGTCAAATTATTGTACTTGTATCTTTGACATGGAGTTTTTGGTCACAGCTATTATTGTCACGAGATAGACTTCAAGTCATGCAAATGAGGAATTCTTGAATTTTTGAAAAGTTTTGTTGATGTGGTTTGTGGATCATCCCTGCAAAGTTCTGCTTTAAGAATGGAGTCTTGGGGCCAGACGCAGTGGCTCGCGCCTGTAATCGTAGCGCTCTGGGAGGCCAAGGTGGGAGGATCCCTTGAGCTCAGGAGTTCGAGACCAGCCTGACCAAGAGCAAGACCCCTGTCTCTACTAAAAATAAAAAATTTAGCCAGGCTTGGTGGCGCATGCCTGCAGTCCCAGCTACTCAGGAGGCTGAGGCAGGAGGATCTCTTGAGCTCAGGAGTTTGAGGTTGTTGTGAGCTAAGACATCACTGCATTCTACCCGGAGTGACAGAGCAAGACTCTATCTTAAAGAAAAAAAATAAAAATAAAAAAATAAAAAAACTGGAGTCTTGGATCCCTTTAGCTTATTGCAGAAAGGCAGACAAGCCTGGAAACATAGAATACAGGAGAAAAATCAATTGAGGCCTGCAAATCCAAGAAACCTATTCTGAGTCTTTAACACGTGTCTGAGTTAAATGTGCTCACACAAAGGAACAGGTTCAAATATTCTTACATGAAACAAAGTCCCTTTGTGAAAAGCGCAATTGACAGAAAAGCTGGAGCCTGCTATTAATCTTTCTTATCTAGGAAATGGCTGGGTTTTCTCTTCCACACGTGTGGCAGTTTCTCCTGGACTAGGGCAGGGATGTGCATTTGAAAATAAAAATCTTCTTTCCCCAAGGCTATAGATATTTAGAGCCACTATTTATAAAGCTATAGACTTGGATCTATTTCATCATTGGCTTTACGTAAAAGAGCTTTATATATCAAGAATCACTTTATCATCTCTGCAAGAAGGTTGTTCAGTAAAAAAAAAAAAAAAAATCACTGTAGTAGAAGGCAAAAATGAGGGAATTGAGTGGGAGTCAATATCAGCCTCACCTCGCCTGTCTACTGTAGCATTTCTGGTCCCTGACATGGCTTAGTCACCCCTCTGAGGGCTCTGTGATTTTTCCTTTCTGGAATCAGTCTCTACTTTGAAACTCTGTGCTGTGATAGGTGTTGCCTTAGTTTCAGTTTTGTTGTTGATGCTCATCTTGACCTCTCTGGCTTTCCAAATTTCCTACTTCTTCTAGCCAGTGACCTTAAAGAGCAAGGATTCTTAGAAAGCTCCTATGTCTAAAACTGACATTAATTTTTCCTTATTACACAGAAATATCTAGTAGGAAAAATACATGAGAAAAAAGAATGGAAAAAAGCGAAAACATATAAAATCAACCATAATTCTATAATCCAGAGGCATCACTATTAGCCATTTGGTGTATATCGTTGCAGGATATATTATCACAATAGATATTATAAAAATGGACTCACACAGCACAGACTATTAGAATCTGCTTTTTCCACTTAATATATCAAGCATATTTCAATATTATCACTAATATTTACAAAGCTAGTATAAAGCCTGCATATTATTTTGTTTAATGGATGTATCATTAAATGTTTAATTTAAATGATTTAACATTGCCAGTGCTGTTAGCTTATTTTTAAACAACACTGAATATCCTTTTGGCTGTATCTCTGGGACAGTCATGATTATTTCCTTAGGAAAAATTTCTAGAAGAAAGATTGCCAGGTCAAGGCATGTGCAGCATTTTAAGCCTCTAGGTAGATTACCAAATTTCCCTGCAGAATGTTTGCCCCAGTTTATTCACCTGCCAATAAAATGTGTGAGCCTGGCACCTCGCCTTGACTTTTCTGGATATGTTTTTTTGACCCTCAGATGCTCTTGTCTGGAGAAAGCAGAACAATTACAGAGTAAAATGACAAATGAATAAAAAAGCCTGCTAGGAAGTGGGTATTTTGGTTGCAGGGAGATTGTGGGTCCCATTCTGCTGGACTTAATGTGTTCTGGCCCTGTCCTGTGTGCACAGCTCTCACCCGGAACAAAGGTCGACAGTGCCAAAGGTTCTTCACCTTGAGGGCCAAGTGCAGGTCCTCGGTACCCAAGTCCTCTGAAAATGTATGCTCTTTGTTACAGTGCAGATAATTTTTTTTTTTTTTTTGGTGGAGAGAGTGTCCATAAGTACTTTTAGGTTTTCTAAGGGTATCGTAGGGCAGGTATCCCTAAGGGACTGAATGACCCAACGTATTACCTTCTTGTCTCATTAAACGAAAAGAGTAAAAGAAGAAAAGAGAGACGTTTTTCCTTTACAATGAAAATATTACTAAGCTTGTATTAGGTGCTCTGAGAATTGCCTTTATTATTTCTGAACTCGTGATTGCTGGAATCAGGGATTAAAAATGGCTATTCTAAATTTGCTTCTGTGCTGCCTCTAAGAATGGAGACGGGGCAGATTTGCCCCATGTTGGGAAGGGATACAGGGTTACCACGGGGTGGGCTGTCAGGGTCAAACAGCCCAAGTCAAAGCCCCGGCTCATGGACGTCAGCGCCGCTCCTCCCAATGAAGGGTTCCCAGGTCCAGGGGCAAGGACTCCAGCCCAATGCAACTGAGGAGGGAGGGGCCGGGAAGAATAAAAAGTATGGGAAGTTTTTTTCCTTAAATAATTGAGGACATTTGCTATGACCTGGATGTGTTACCCCCAAAATTCCTATGTTGAAACTTAACTGCCAATGTGATAATATTAAGAGGTGGGGCCATGCGGGGGTGATTAAATGACGAGGGTGCAGCCATCCTGACTGGAGCCAGCACCCTTATAAAAGAGGTGCGAGGTGCTGCTTGTCCTTCCGCCACGTGAGGACAGCAAGAGGCACCATCTCAAGCAGAGAGCGGCCCTCCCCAGGCACCGAAACAGCCAGTGCTTTGATCTTGGACTTCCCAGCCTCCAGAACTGTGAGGAATAGATTTCGGTTCTTTATAAATTGCCCAGTACGAGGTATTTGGTTATAGCAACAGGATTGGACTAACATTTGAGACAACCGAAAATTGTAACTTTTTCTGAATATTTGTGATATTAAGGAATTATTGACACCTTTTAGGTAGGGAATGGTATTATGGATCTATATCTGTGTTTATACATACACACATATATTTAGTGGTAAATTTTTTTTATTTCAAATTGTGAGGAAATGGCAGTTTCTTGCGGCAGACTAAAGTCAGCTGATGTGCGAGTGGGTGAAGGGGGGATGGAGGAAGAGACTGATTCTTAGCTGGCTGGGGACTAGTTTGTTAAGCATTACAGTTGAGATCTGAATGTAGGTTTTTATTTGCAGAGTACACAGAGAAGCGATTCCTGTATTTTAAAAGAATCTTTGCTTATTGCCTAGGCTGCCTCCTGAGCTACTTACTGTACAGCACTACTGGGATTCCAGAAGGCAAATCTCACTATCTAGGGTTTCTCTCACAAAATGCAGTGCTCATCACTCCCGGGAGCCAATACTATTTCATACAAGCAGGTTAATGATCAGCAAGGACACTACTTTAAGGAAACGTATTAAAAATTCTCCTTGTGTAATTTTATGCCATTTAACCACAAAGGTATTAGTAATTCTAAACATTTAAAAAATATAAGGCCTATTTTGGGGTGTGGCTTAAGCCACAGTAATAAATTTCAAATAATAATAATTGATTGAAAATGATAAATCAATCAGCTAAGAAGAAATCTAGGAGACATGTAGTAGATTGATTTGACATTGTGCCAAGACAATTTTAATAAACATACCTCAAGCTCAAGGTCTGAGCCTCTTTAGTGATATAATGCTGCCACCTGGTGTTTATGTTCTTTTACTGCAGGAAGATTTGTGGAGTCGCCAAGTGAAGTGATACTTCAGTGAAAGGTTTGACTTTCCTCGGCAGTAATTATTTGCAGTTTTATCTGAGACTAAGTTGAATAGTGTTTCTCATAAAACACAAATTGTAGTGAATCACAGAAGCTTGATTCCCTTCATACTTGACTTCTGCTCGTAGCATCACGAATGATGAGAGATTGGGCATCTGTCAATTACCTTAGGTACATCCTGATGACTTTCTTCTCTGTTCTAGTTATTAGAAACAAAGCCACCTTCGCAATCATGGTCATGTCATGGCTTGACCTAACACTCGACATTTTAATGTAAATCATGTTTGGAGCCCTGCAAGGGAACTTAGAAAGATAAATTTAAACTGAGAACAATGTGGGAGCGCAGAAGAGGTTAGAAAATTCTGGATGTGGTTGCAACGGCCAAGGTCACTTGAAGGACGGAGTTTGAATACTCCAGGTTTTTAGCTACAATCTATCGGAAGCAATCTGTCACACCCTGCCCAAGGATAAGTTTTGCTTACCTCACAGAGATTTTCTTACAAATTGCTCCAGATGCCAACGGTGAAAGAATATCTGAGTCTCTTTGAAAATCACAGTATCTAGATGATGAGCTAACATTCCCAGTTGTATGATTGCCTAGGGCCCTGGCTCTCCACAGGTATATGACCCTGGGCAAATCTGGTTTTCTCTCTCATTCCAAGCAGGCTAAACACCATGCATGGGGGGGGGGGCTCTTTTCTAACTCTGAAAGAAACTATAATAACACAGTGACTTCGAGTACTTGATGAGCTGTTGTGAGAGAGGAAAAGGCTTCATCTCAAAATTCGCAGTGATTCCATTTGGTCCCAGGAACAAGGAAGCAAATGACTGCCCCCCACCGTGCACTCTGTTTCCAGTATGGTCTTCCCACCACTGGGACATTCTTTCAATTTTATCAGCCGCATGTTAGTCTGAGACCTTATTACCCCTTTGTGCCTGTAGAGGCCCCACAATGGTCTGATTGTCTTCCCTTCAGTCTGTCCCTTCTCTAAGCTTACCTATCTGTATTACCGAATTAATAACTACCACTCAAGCATTTGCTTATAGTTTTAAACCATGACCTCTCCCATGCACTCTGGGAAACTCGGTATTTATAAGTCCACTTTGGATTTTTAGGTGAACCAGGAGGTATAAAAGTAGATCACTCTCCTTGGGTTGGGGTAGTGAGGTGAAAGGGTGGACTGGCCAAAGCCAGGATACAGACAATGGAAAGCTCTTAATGAAGGCTCTGGAACCACTAATGGCCCATCCCACTCGTTGACTGAGTTGTATTTATTCCCTCAAAGCCGTCCACTGTCTTTTCCTGCTTCCTGAAACTCTCCGAGTTTTATTGTGTTTCTGTTGACTGCCAGCATCTTTTCTAACCAGGGCAGAGGGGTCTGTGGCAGGCTTGACTAGACATTTCCAATAAGCTGTTAGTGGCTGCAGCAGATGTTTCAGCATTTATACCAAGTGCAACAGTGTTTCCTATTAGGAGCCAGCACACAGACAGGGGAGACCTTCAACTCCCTAGTGCACCAGGATCAGCGAAGGACATTTCCAGAGTTTCCTTGAAATGCCGCTTAGTCAAATTGCAGTGAGTTTTAGAGGGGCGTGGACGAGTATGAATGCATTCACATAGAATTGTTGTGGGTTCAAGTGTTAGGTCGTTCGCATACTGAAATCTCATACAGAGATTTAGTGACCTTCTGATTTTAAAATTAGTAGTCCTTCTGTCTCCATCACGACACTCATCGATCACTGCACACAAACAAACAACCCCAAACCAAACAGAATCTCCTATAAAGAGCCTCGCCAATTTGCACACGAGTTTCTGAGCCCAAGCCACACCGCCAGAACCTCGCCGCTGTGTTCCCACTGAATTGTTAATCTCTTTTGCTTTACTGATTTTGAAGGACAAACCAGGAAAATATGTTTTAACTTGTGCTATGTGAATTATAGTTAAATCGAGGTCACGAACGTCAGTAAACATATAAATCAATAAAACTGAAGGATTATTTGAAAAGGACCACTTCGGGAAAGCTACTGACAATTATTCGATAATTCCAGCAGGAGAGCCTGCCTCCCAAACACATATACAAACACTTCCAAGTACTGTGTACACGCTCATATGATTTTATTTTGAGGTCTGAATGTCAATATGTACGATTCGGCTCTAATCACTACTTGAATGCACTGCTTGAATAAAAGAGAAAATAAAATTGAGAAACATGGAATGGGGTAGAAACCCTGATTCCATTGTAGGGAACCGTCCCTGAGGACAGAGTTGTTCATGTCCTCGCAAGAGGGGTCTGGGATTCTGAAGCCCAACTCTTTACCTCTAGTGGGTTGTATTTCTCAGATGTCAAATCTGCGGCTAGAAGACAGCTGATCATGGACTGTAGTTACATTAATTCTTAGCGCTGAGAACACTTAATGGCATTGGACAAGGACAGCTGCAATATAATGTAATGTTCCTGTCCTCCATTTCATGCTGTACCTGATTTTTTTTCCTCTCCCTGAAACATTGATTGATTCGGTAACGTAGAATGTTTGCTTTCCAGCTGGCAGATCTAATTGTAAATAAACAGCTGCTCGCTGCGCTTAGACAGTGGATGATGTTGGCAGGTACAAGAGCAGGGAGTGTGGGATGATTTAAGGCCTGCGCAGCGGAGTGTGTGGGCGGCTGGGGGAGGAGACGTGGGCGGCAGGATTTCAGGTACAAAGTCCTCTGTGGCTTAGTATAATATCAAGGCTAAGTTCTCCAAAGTTTAATGTAAAAGAAAGACTAGTATGTAGATTGTAAGGGCCCATGATGACCACAGCTGTGGGCTAAATATGAGAGAAAGACAAGTTCGCTATTATTCAGGAATCTTTTTCGTTCTTGAAAAATGGAATCCAGTATTAGGTTAATTCTTGAGGATTATTTCCCTGAAGAATGTAGATTCGAGAATTCTGAAGATGGATGTGAGGAGGGGAATTCTTCCTGGTCTATGAGATGACGTGAGAACATCACTCGGTACCTTGGCACATGTCCCTGCCCTAGTCATATAAGGATTGGGTGGCTCGACCCTGACATCCTCAGACACAGGATGTTTAGCACAAGGGAACAGAGTGTTTCCAGAGCCACTTGTGTTTTAGAGTCTGGACAAACAACTCTTGTGCCTAGGGAAGAACACTGCAAGCATCAGCCGTTATGATTGGTATTAGCCAAAGTCGTGAGCTCGCACATCACCTGGGCCAAAGATCTGCAGCGAGTGTCCTTCTCCTTGCTCTCGGGAGAACCCTGGGTGGACAGCAGCCTGCCTGTCAGTTCTGGTATCAATCTGCGCCCCCAGTTGATCTTTCTGGAAAGGAGATGCCCCTTTCCCTGGCTCAGAACAATCTTAAGACCCCTCATTCTGTCTCCCTTCATCCCCAGACGGGGAGTAGGATCCTGGACAGTTAAAAGACGGACGTTGCTGAGGCCGAGAAAATGCCCATGGCCAGCGGAGGAGGGACCCGATGGAGCCAGGTCGAAGTGTCCCTCTGATCAAGGACAGTGGTGAGACAACCGCTCACACCCCGGCCTTGCCCATGAGAGAAATAAGGATGAGAACTGTGCTTTAAAACAAGGAAAATCTCAGCTATGCGACTGGACCGGCAGCAAGAATGAGCGAACGAGCAAAGACATAGTCAGGCACAAAGTACCTGGGGACATCAGGAATGTTTCCAGCAACTCCCAGGACCGGCCTTCACTGGCCCCCTCAGCCCCAGCGTGCAGCCAGGCTCTGGGCAGAACGGCACCGAAGTCACGGACAAACAAACGTGGGGGTGCGACCTGCGAACGCTCCTGTTTTCTTTCTGGATTCTCCTTGGTTTCCGTCATAAACTCGCCCAGAAGTTGGCCCTCTCTTTCGTGCACTTTACGTCACAATATCCTGGATGCTTTATGTTCTCTTTCTTGTCCTTCCTCCCTCCATGGCCTTTTCTGTTTATTTTTTCTTACAAGCAACACTTAGGTCTTCACAACCTTTCCTCGATTTTTTTCATTCTTACCTGTCTCAACAGAAGGCCCCCTCCGAGCCTGTCTTCCTGCTCGTCTGCCCTCGCAGAGCCTCCCACAGCACCCTGGCACGTTAAAGGCCGGCGGCAGCTTTCCCTGGGAGGAGCTGTCTTCTCCCCACGACATCCCACGGGAGGGAGGGAGCGCTCGCTGTTCGGTCCCCACCACCCCGCAGTGGGGCAGCGCCCCTAACCTGCAACCTGGATCGAGATCAAATCTGCCGGGCTCCGAAGCCCACATTCACTTCACTACCATGGGGAAGGGTTCGGACACTTTCTAGAAGCAGAGTATCTTGCCACATGCGGTCTTCTCGGAGTTCAGAGGAGCTGCATGCATGAGGATGGAGAAGGAAGATACCTTAAACGGTGAACTGTGCCATGTTCTGGCTTCTAAAAGGCTGTTGGCCTGGGCTTAACTTATACTCCTGAAACAGCCCAGTGATCTGTAATGATGAGGATTTGAATCTATAATCTGAATTTACCTAACGAGACAATGAAATATTTAAAGTCGGTTCATTCGGAGGCTGGCAGGGATTATAGGTGGCGCACTCGTAGATCTCCATCCCGAGATTAGTGTGCCCAGCAGCACGTTCTTGATTTTGGTTATAGCTGTTTTCCAGTTCTCATATCTCTGCATTTGCCATGGCAATTAAGGCTGGAAGGAGCTTGTGGTGTCCTTGGAACGGAGGGAGGAGAGAAATTATGACACTAAATAATACAAAATGGGCCTCGTCCTCGTTGCAGTAGAAGCTACTCAGAAAAGTTAATTAAACTCAGGAAATAAGCTGCAAGATAATTAAGTTTAGGCCTAATTTTACACTGCAGGCGTTCTATATTGTTTTTGCAAGGGTCCAAAGGAACATGAGATAAAAAATCTCAGGTTGTGGGCTTGATTCATAAAGGATCATTACTTGTAGTTAAATGGCCAGATAAAATGGTAATGTGTGGGTGGCAAATGGTATTTTGAAAATTAAAAGTGGTAACTATGCTACACATATGAGCCATCTATAATTTCTTTTAATCATCGGTGAAACAGAGTTGTCAGTATATCTGATGTGGGAAATAATAAATGTATAAACCCTAAGTCTAAGACATAAGACATTATGTTTTCTAAAATAATAATTGATCATTTTTTATTGGAGCTTGCGTACATATATTTTACTCTGATCTATTTTTTAAATCAATAATTTTAATTGACAAATTATAATTATATTCACTTAAAGGTACAGTGTTATGTTTTGATATAGGTATACAATGTAGAATGATTAAATCAAGCTAATTAACATTGTCTGTTACCTTGCTGACTTATCATTTTTATGGTGAGACATTTGGAATTTACTTAGTAATTTTGAAATACACATTTTTAAAAACGTTTTTCAAGCACTAAGACATTTAATCCTCACAACAACTCTATGCAAGAGGGTTATTATTAGCTCCCTCTTATAGAGGCTTAGAGAGGTTTAACTAACTGGTACGAGGATGCAGACCCAGGAAGTGAAGAACTGTCCCAATAAACCCGATGTGTAGCTTGGAAGTCCACATGTGCAAGTTCTTTGCTGCCTCTTGACTACAGTCACCGCACTGTGCGACAGAACTCAAAACTTACTCCTCCTCCCTCCTGTCCGTCTGAAACTTTGTACCCTTTGACCAACAGTTCCCCATTCCTTCCTCCCTTTTTCCTCCCACCCCCACCCACTCTCAGGCTTGGGTATATTTTAAATCCTAAGGCTGGAGGCAGCCTTGATCACTGTCTTATTACCTTGTGTGCAGCAGGATAAAAAACCTGTCCCAAGTTAAGAGCAAATCCATCATCTCTCCTTGGTCCATCTCCATCAGAGAAGATGTTTGCATTCCGATAGGACTTGCTTTTCACAAAGCCCTTACGGCTGCTACTCAGTACCTGTGGCCTTCAAAAGCATTGATAGTTATGTTTTCAATGTCTAGTGTTTAGTCTAGTTTTCTTAATGCCTCATGTGAACTTGGCACTGCTTCTGGACAAAATAGAATTTATTTAAATTGACCTAGGATTAGCCCTGTTCCTTTCACCTATTTCTTTTTTGTTTTAAAAACAAAACAAACAAACAAACAAACAAAAAATACACTCTGCAAGACAGGAAGAAAATAAACCAAACTCTATTTGTTGCCAAAATGAATCTAGTCAATTTTATTTCTTAATTTATTCCTTCTGGAAAGTTCTGAGTCAAGACAACTTGCCTTTGGCTAAACTTGATCAGTGAGCATTCTTAACACTCAGTGCTGGAATATTTCTCCTGCCGTCTGACACCAGAGTGGCCTCTCAGGGTTCTTTCTGTGTACAGCTTTGCTGACATTTTGCAAGTGACTTGAAGTTTCCACATGCATTGCGAGGTAAGAAGTCACTAGGGCCAAATTAGGTGTAAATGTAGCAGGGATGTTAAATGGGTCATTTCCTATTGTCTCATAATTTTGGTCTAAAAACCTAAAGCTGAGGGCAGTTGGGACTGAGTGCCCCCATGTTCTACAGAGAGTGACAAGGAACAGCCAGACGCCACCTGCTCTAATATTTATTAAGAAGGGGCTTTGACTCTGCCGCCCAGTCAGGTTTTGGAAGTAAAGATGGAAGTTCACTGAAGGAGGGAATCTGTTTGCATCATGAGCTTACTTAATGAGGAGTGTGTGGTATTTCGTTCCCTACCCCATGCATTCAAACTACTTATTTGGATAATGGGAACAAAGAGAGAATAGCAGCCACAGTTAGAGAATGAGTGAATTCTCCCTCCCCGTTCTTAGAAAACCACCTAGGATGGAATGAGAGGAGGAACTCTATGGGCTGTTGTATCTTACCCGGCCTGTTGGGTTGGATACTTTCATTCCCAAGGCCATATACCTACTACCTCTTTTCCTTGAGATTGACAAGCTGGGGACCATACCATCTAATCCAAGAGACCTCCCAAGCATAATGTCAATATGAGTCAGAAAGCTTGTCTCATGTTGTGGCCCTCCTGGACTTCTAAAGAACCAAAAGTAATGTAATGATAGCTATTATTAATTATACTTTTATTAAGTAGCTACTTTATGCCAAGCACTGTTCTAAGTACTTAAATATATGAACTCATTTAGTGCTCTAAAACAACTCATGAGTTAGGTATTATCCCCACTGCAATTGAGAAAACAGTAAGCATCAAGATAACACAGCTGGCAGGCAGATGACAGAAGCAGTCTGCTGCCAGAGCTCCTAAGTGGACACCTTTCTACCTCTTCTCCTAAAAGCATTCCTGCTGCCTCTGTTCCTCTGCTGCTGGAGGCCAGCACCAGGTTGCTCACTCACAGCATCTTGAACCCCCACTGACAGAAAGTCCCCTGGCTGCTTCCCATCCTGATGAGGCAATGGCTTCATCTTAACCCCAGGCTTGACTCCAAGTGACCTTGTTCATCTTTGCCAGGACACCAGACTTTGTACCCATGTTTGAGTTCTCTGGGCATAGGACATTGTAGCATACTTTCCTTTGGTTATAAGATTAGAATCATCTGGAAGTCACCAGGAAAGCCTGATAAAGTCTGAGAGAAAGAAATACCACTGGTCACTTATATTTGGGGGGTGGGTGGGGTGATAAGCCTAGGAAAATAGGTACTTCGTATCCCTGAAGTAGGAAAAACAGAGCCTTTAAGTTTCCTTGACATAACTATCTTTTCATCTGCTAAAGTAGTGGAGAATGCCAGTTACCATACAAGAATAGTCCCGAGTCCCTGAAAACAGCTATGGGTGGAAATGCTAACAGGGTAGGACCAGAATTTAAATTACTCACCATTAGAGTTACATGCAGAACAGCACAGAGTACTGGAGGTAATCCTAGAGACTGCTAATATCATTAAAGACCATATAGGCAACTATTGATATATTCCCTTTAACCTCTCCATGTGGTCTTTTAAAATGATTTTTAGAGATGAACTATGGATTGCCATCGATATAACAAAATTCTTTCTACCATTATTAACACAGGACATGAGACAGTTTTAATTCTGGAAAAGAGATTCAGTATTCCTCGCTAATGTTTAGTAACTGATTTGGCCAAGTTCAGATTTATTTTTAAATCTGTGCTTAAGAAAAAATCGCCAACAAAGCAACTCGCAACTGCATGCCCTGGACAGTGCTGTAATATATCTTCACCATTTTGTTCAGGGCTGTGTAAATTTTCTTGCTCTTTGTCACGCTGTTGATAAAGGGATTTTTTTCTTTTTGAGACAAGAGTCTCACTCTTTTGCCCGGGCTACAGTGAGTGCCGTGGCGTCAGCCTAGCTCACAGCAACCTCAGACTCCTGGGCTCAAGTGATCCTCCTGCCTCAGCCTCCCGGGTAGCTGGGACTACAGGCATGTGCCACCATGCCCAGCTAGTTTTTTCTATATATATATATATATTTTTTTTTTTAGTTGTCCAATTAATTTCTTTCTAGTTTTAGTAGAGACGGGGTCTCACTCTTGCTCAGGCTGGTTTCAAACTCCTGAGCTCAAGCAATCCGCCCGCCTTGGCCTCCCAGAGTGCTAGGATTACAGGCGTGAGCCACCGCGCCCGGCTGATAAAGGGATTTTAAATCACATAGAAACTTGAAGGCTTTACTTTCATCTATTACAGAAATAATGTTTCAATTAGGAAAAACAGAGAAGCTGTTTTCTGTGTTTTCTCCTTTATCGAGCTTGACTTTTAGCATGGGTGACTGAATGAAAGAAGGTTCATGAATCCTCCTAGATAGTCAACTTCTTGGACATTCAACTATTTGGAGCCTATAGAGAAATGCTCACTCAGACTAAAACCAAACTACTCTGGCTTAAATCTCTCTCTTCTAACACGCATTTCTGCATTTTTACAAAGGGCATTTTATTGCTAACAGTGGACTTGGAAAAGGGGGAGCAAGTGGAGTTTCTCCTCTTTCCTTACTAGACAGGGACGTGGCCTCCCCTTCCCCTGGTGTGCGAAAGCAAGATTCAAATAATGTATAGACAGTAAGGTCTTCCCTTGTTATTGACTTGAAGTTGTTTCTGTCATGTTTTATATCTTCTTAGTAATTCCTGAAAACGTTATCGTATTAACAGAGCTTTGGTAGTATAAAGCAAGAGGGGCCAGTTCCCAAGCTCCTGGCAGTGACCCCAGTGAGAGAGGAAGCTGAGAATGCAGCACGCACAGGTGTGTGGCCCTCTCTGTGGCCTGGCTTAAGGGTGGATGGGAAATGATCCCTGTCGTCCTAAACACTTTAGAAGTATGGCCTTGGGAAGGAGGAGAAGGTGAGGAGGCTAGACTCTATGATCTGGGGAGGTGCACAAACCATTTGACTTGGTTTTAAAGAAAGGGCGACTCCCAAATGCGGGAGGACTTGTTATAATCCGGATGATTTGAGTCACATAATGGGTTTGGGTTTTAAAAGGAAACAGATATTTCCTTAGTTCATTTTCTATAGGTAGGAATAAGGCCAAGAGAAACTAAAATTAGTTGTAGAGCCAGGTTAGAATGCACATCTCCTGACTCCTGGTCTAGTGCATTTCTGGAGACTCCATTTGAATATCATCTTTAAAATATTTTAAGATAATGCCACTGAAAAAAACCACTTCTATTATTGATAATTATTGACTATCATGAAGAGTGAATAATCACAATTGTGTCTCCTACCAAAAATGTCATTGCTGTCACTGTATAGTTGCCAAGTGGCAAAGCATCTGGCTCGGACCACCCGGGTGATACTGCAGCCCCACCTTTGACCTCTGGGAGGACAGTAGCCCCGTTCTCGGCCTTCCTGGGCCTCAGTGTTTTCATCGGTGAATGTGTGAATCACATAAAGTAACGTGAAACAGTAGAGTGTCTAGCACAAGCAAGTTACTCAGTGGCAGCCAGTATCGTTACTCTATACTATCTTAATTTATTTTAATAAGTAGCACATTAATGTGGGTCAAAAATAAAGTTATAGAAATGCCCGGGTGAAAAGCCTGCCTCCCCACTCTGTCCCTCAGCCACCTGGGCTTGCTCCCCCTGGCAGTTATGTTTGTGTAGCTCCTTCCAGTAATTTTATGTGCACACAAGCAAAAGTGAATATATATCCTTTTCTTTCTTAATCCAATGGTAGAAGAGTGTTCTCTCTTTTTTTTTTTTACTTAATATGCCTTTGAGCACATATACGTATATGAAAAGAGGTTCCTATTCACTTCAGTAGCTGCAGCACACTACATAGAATGGATTTTCTGTAACTTTTTTTTTTTTTTACTTCCATTGAAGGACATTTAGGTTGATATAGATTTTTGCTATTATTTACTATACTGCATTGAATAACCCTGGACATATGTTATTTGTATATATCTGTAGGGTAAATTATCTAGAAGTGAAATTGCTGAATCAAAAAGTATGTGCATTTTTAATTTTTGTAGATATTGCCAAATGGCCCCCCAAAAGGTTATATCCATTTAGAATCCTAACAGCAGTGAATGAAAGTGACTTTTCTCCCTGCTACGACAGTGTTATCAAACTTTAGGGTATTTTGCCAATTTGACAAGTCAAAAGTGGCATCTCTACCTAGTTTTACATCTCTACCTGATTTACATTTATCGTAAGTGAGGTTGAACACTTTAAAAAATATTTGAGGCATTTTGACTCACTTTTTCTGAGAACTATTTTTTTCATATCCTTTGCTCATTTTTTGAGTTGTTTTTATTTTTATGTTAAGTTGCATTTGTTTTCTTTGAACATGTAAAATATGTGATTATAAAAATGAAAACATGTCATGAAATCCAAAAGTTATAGAAGGGAATAAAAAGATAAATAAAATTTTGCTTTTCTCGTCACCAGCCTAACTCTTTTTCACAGAACTAATTATTCCTAAGAGTTTCTTTTATGATATAATATAAACTTTATGTGTGTGTAGATGCATATATGTGTGTGTTCTTTACAAAAATGAGATCTGCTTATACATACTGTTTGGCATTTTGCTTTTCTTACTTGGGCACCGCTTCCTGTCTGTATACATAGAACCACTTCATTTTTTAATGACTGCATGGATTTCAATGATCTCTTAAATGAGCACATTCATCTCAAGGGGTTTAAGACGATTCATTAGGGTGTGAGAAGAAAATATAGATCTTCCACTTATTTTTCTTAATCTCACTTAGAATTAAAAAAAATTTTTACTTATGTAGCATACATTATATTAGTCAAGTGCATATGCATCTAATTGAGAATAAATGTTTTTTATATTTTCATCTTAGGATTGTGTGTTTAATTTTTTTCCGGCTGAAGGGGTATGCTGTAAAAAATATTTCATACTTCATTTACCAGCCCTTTATTAATAAATATTTAAGCTTTTTCCTGTAGTGATTTAAAAACATGTCCACAGATTCCTTGACATTTGTCTTTTCAAAAGGCGGAGTCTCAATACTAAATTGGAACTGATCAATCAACATTTATGTGCAAATATAGAAGTAAAATTCAAAGGAAATCAAGTAGGTGGGAGGGGTAAGAGGTGATGGGCAAATTCACACCCTAATGGGACTGAACGGCACATTCATAACTTCGACTCAAACTGTACAAAAGCAAATTGTGTAACCAAAATGTATGTTCCTCCATAAAATTCTGGAAAAAAAAAAGTGGAGCCTAATTTCTCGTCCTTGAGTGTGGCCCAGACTTAGTGATTTGCTTTTAAAGAATAGAATGATGGAAATGGCGGTGTATGACTGCTGAGACAATAGAATAGACGTTGTATTGTGGCATCTACCTTGGTCTCTTGGATCACTTTCTACTGAGGAAGCCAGATGGCATATTGTAAGGATGCTCACTCAGCTCTGCGGAGAGGAACAGAACTTCTCACCAAAAGCCAGCACCCATGTGCTTACCATGTGAGGGAGCCATCTTGGCTGCAAATCCTTCAGCCCCGGATGACGTCTTGGTTGCAACCTCATGAAAGATCCATCCATGACAGATCCAAGAACCATCCTGTTAAGGTTTTCCCAAATTTCTGATCCACAAAAACTACACATGACAATAAATACTTACTGTTGTTTTAAGTAGCTAAGTTTTTGTTATATAGTAATAACTAATACACTTCATGATTTTTCTTATAAACATTGCTGTAAAGAAATTTGTGTGTGTTTATTTATATATATCTATTTGCAGTCTTATATATTTATAGAATAAATTCCATGATGTAGGATTACTGGGCCAAGCGGCATGTATCTTAAACATTTTGATATGTATTGACACATTACTTTCCAAAATGTAAATCCATTTATACCTCCTTTTGCCCATAATCTTGCCAATACTAGATATTAAGTATTTTTAAGTATTGCCAATTTGGCAAAACATTTGTTTTAATTTGCATGTCTGGTAAGCTGAATATTTATGTGGTTATTTGGTCATTTGAACTTCATGTTTTATTTATTTTTCATTCTGGTTCTTGACTTTCTTATTGTTGATTCATAAGTGTTCTTTGTATAGTCAGAATATTTGGTTTTTGTTATATGTTCAGTAAATCAATTTTTCCAAATTTTCTGTGAAGATTTGTTTTGACTTTAAACCAAGTGTGTATTAAACTTTTTTTCTGTATAAATTTATTTTTCCCAAATAGGTGACCAAATGTTTTTTATTTATAGCTTCTGAAGTTATGACTTGTTTGGAAAGACATTCTCCATCTCCAGATTATATTAGAAACTTTATGCATGAATTTGTCTGGTATTTCTATTTTTTTAAGCATTTCAAATGTATGATCCATTTGGAATTATCTTAGAGTAAATAGTGAGATAGGTGTCTAGCTTACGATTTTTTTTCCACATTCAAATAACTAAGTTGTCTGAATGCTATCTGGTCTAGCATTTTATAAAAGAAATATATCTTTCATCAGATGATGAATGAACAATAATAAATCTTAATACAGTAAGATCATTTATTCTGTTGATACATCGCTCCCTTCTGGTGCAATGCCATGTTGTTTTAATTACTGTAGTTATACATATGTATATATATATTTGACGAAGCTACTTTCTTGTAGTTAGATCTTGTTGTTAGACTTAGTTATCAATCTTTTTCCTGGTCATTTTTAAACCTTTAGTTTCAAGTAAATTTTAGGATGATATTCTTGTCAAGTTGAAAAAAGAAATAAAAAATAAAAAAAAAATGAAGAAAAGGCAAATTCTGTAGTAATTTTGATTATATTACATTGAATCTTAGATTGATTTCAGGTTTCCTGATCCTCTAATCCCCCTAAAAATAAATCTTTCCACTTAAGACTTTATGTGCACCCATTCTCAATTAAACCTCTTAAAAAATATAGTTCCTACCATCTGTTTAATTTACACCTATTTTTTTCTTGTTTTTTCCATTGCATTTTTTTCCATCTACAAAGTATGGTTTTTGTTGCAATTGATTTTGTAATCAAACAGTTTCTGTTTATAAAATCTTGCAGCTCACTGAGAGCACCAGATCAAATAAGAAATTTGGGGATAGTGGCAGTGGGGGAGAGCTTTCTGGCAGGTGCTATTTTCATTGATTGAAAACTAGAAACCATTAATAAAGTGAAATGCTTGCTGGGTTTCTGAAAAGGTAGAACATTCATATTGAATGAAAAAGGGCTAGTCTTTATTGATTTATAACCAAGGTGAAATAGGATTTGGAATCAAATCATGGAGAAATTATACTATTTTAAAAAGGAAGACTTATAGAATTTCATTTATAAATGTAATTATTTTTCTCTCAATGTATTATTAAAGCGTGTTATTATAGATGTTATATTTTATAATGCAAACTCTACAAACATTCCTTCAAGTCCTTATTTGGATATTTAAGTTGTTTCTAATTCTTTTCTTCTAATACGGATATAATGCTAAAACAATATGATGCATTTACTATTTTATTTGGGAGAATGTCCCGACCCGCGGGGTAGTCAACGCGGACCCTGGAGGAGGGAGCGGGAATTGGGAGAGGCAGGAGACACAAGAAATGGAGACAAGACAGGAGTCTGATCAAGTCTCGTTTATTGGCAGGATGGCAGAGGCTTAAATAACGCAGAAAGAGTAACAATAAAGGGGTGGTGCTTTCCGAGGCTCTGGCTTTCCGGCCAGAGGATTTCTATATAAGGAAACCCTCAGGGGCTTTCAAGGGCTACATAGTTATAATGGGTAAACAGAAACTTACAAGCTCTTCCTAAGGCTTTTGCAAATGCGTGGGCTTGGTAAGCAGCTGCCGGGCCTCATGGCTCCGGACAGGAGAAAATTTATTTCTCCCAATAAACATAACAGTCTCAAATGGTTCAGTATTCTGACACATGACCAGCTATTAATGAGAAATGTGGCTTGGTCTTTGTAAGTGGTTTCTATTATACCTGGCCTGCCCCGCAAATCACATATGTGCACATACTCACATACCACGACTTCCTTCCCTTTTCTTTATTTTCTTAAAAAAATAATTTCTATGGAAAACAGGCTAGTTTCTAAGTCATTTTTATGAATCTCATAATATCTATACAGACAAGTAGAAAAGCTAGAATTCTATTAACTTATGAAATATAGAAGAACAAATAAAAATAGAGAACACCTTTTGTGTTTTGTTCTGTTGTTTTGTTCTTTGTTTTGGGGTAGTTATATTAACCCTAGGAAACATTTTCGATCTTTTTGCAATCTGTGATATATAATAAACCATTCGTATCTTCCTGTGTTTCAGAACCCTAAAGCCTATACTTTGAAATTTTGAGTAGGTCAGTTCTGTGACAAAAATGTATTTTTTTCTGCACTAGTTATATTGAAAACTGACTTTTCTTTGTCCTCAGAAGTATTGCTGCTAAACTTTATGAATTAAATTTAATACTACAAGCCAAAATATCTGTTTTTCCACTTTCTGCAACCATAAAAATATTACTGGTAGAATTACTTTGTGAGTCAAGCCTTGGGCTCTGAATGTCACTGTGTTTCTCCAAGTTGGAGATTTTTTTCATTTTCAATTAGACTGAAGCACAGACACAATACAGGTAGGAAAGCTTATTCAAAAGTAAAAATATAACTACAACCTTTCTCTTTAAGTTGTGGAATCCGTTTTTGCTAAGCTCTTCCATTGACACTGACTAACATATGAAGTTGGAAAGCCTCTTCATTTTTCTGGATTTTTTTTTGTTTAGTTTAAAATACGTCCTCTGTATTCTATAGGACACTGAAATCTCTGTGTACTATTATGGTGTCCAATATATCAAGACAGTTAACGTGCAAAAGCCTTGAGCTTTTTTTTTGTTTCACTGCTACCACACTGTGCAATCATAGGAAATTCATTTTATTCTCCTTACATTCAAATCTCTGCTTTATAGAATAGAAAAATTCATCCTAGGCAAGAACTCTTCACAAAGAGTGGTAATATTCATGGCTCGAAAGAGCTTTGAATTCTACTTAGGCAGTGCATATGTAGGAATAGTAGTTACAGTTTTCTGGAATTCATCTTCAGGTGCTCTGGCCTTGAAGTTAGGAATTTTAGTGATTAATAGGGCTAGGAT
>NW_012155062.1:4423413-4424598 GCF_000956105.1 Propithecus coquereli | reverse complement strand
GGGGTCTCGCTCTTGCTCAGGCTGGTTTCGAACTCCTGAGCTCAAACAATCCACCCACCTCGGCCTCCCAGAGAGCTAGGATCACAGGCGTGAGCCACCGCGCCCGGCCCTGAGAAATTTGAACTTTTAAATTAAAAATTTTGACTTATTTTTTATTTGCATATATTCATGGGCTACAAGTGCAGAGATAATTTGAACTTTATCAGGTAATATTTTTCTTTGTTCTCTGTGGCTGCAATCTAATGTGCAGACTTCTTATACATAATTTTTAAAGGCGGCTTTACCAAAAATCAGTCTTGACTCATGATATTAAACAAGAAAACCATTTTAATTGACAATTCAGAGAATTGTGTGTTTTCATGCGTCTTAGCAGGGATATTTAAATGGATCGAAGCAATCAAAAGAAATCGAGAGGAACATATTGTTTGCCAGGGATACACCTGGTGCCTAGGGTGCCCCAATACTCCTAACTATGGATATTGACAAGTTACTGTCCCATATATTCAAAATCACATTAGATGTGTGGACTAGACATAACGATTTGTCTTATTCAGAGCTCCTTTTGATCATGTCTGTGAAATTACAACTAGATAGCGTACTCAGTACCTGTAGAAGACATTCACATGGATTGTCCAAAATACATTTAGAATTTATTTTTTTGTATTTTATGTTGGATTATTTCTTTTTTCAGTATGAATTTTTCCTTTTTACCTCATTTTTATTTTAAATTCTGATTAGTTCAATATTAGTATTTTTTTCTTAATAAACTCTAAAATTATTAAATAGCTACAGCTCCTGCGAACAAAATGAAAAGCTTCAGTTGTCCTTCAGAAGGCACTGAATGTCAATACTATAGGATTGCTGTATAAAATTTAAGTCCCAACATCTAGAAAGTTAAATAATATCATTGCTGTTATTTAAAAAACCAACACGTTTACATTTGCCAATATGTTTTATCCATTTCTTTGCTGCCTTAATCCCACTTCTACATCTAAATTTCTTCTTGCCAATAGCACTTTCCAATGAAGGTCTATAGATAGTAAATTTTTTGAGCCCTTTAGATCTCAAATGTGTTATTTTTGCCCTCATTTTATAGTGACAGTTTGTTCACAGTTATTTTCCTGTCAACTTTGAAAGTATTACTCTACTAACGTCTGTTATTGAAATTTTTTCTGATGATATTAT
>NW_012155062.1:4419954-4423193 GCF_000956105.1 Propithecus coquereli | reverse complement strand
TAGTTGTCCAGCTAATTTCTTTCTATTTTTAGTAGAGATGGGGTCTCACTCTTGCTCAGGCTGGTCTTGAACTCCTGACCTTGAGCGATCCTCCCGCCTCAGCCTCCCAGAGTGCTAGGATTACAAGCGTGAGCCACCACGCTTGGCCGAGGTACAGATTTTTAAAATAAATTTATCCTGCCTAGCACTTGGTGGGAATTTCAACCTGAGGTTTCATGTCTTTCTTTAGTTTTATATGATTCTCTACAATTAACTCCTTTAATACTGCTTTTCTACCAGTCTCTTCTTGTGGTGTCTTCGATGTATGTTAGGACTTTTTAAATCTCTTTAAATGTCTATTTCTGTATCTCCTAATTTATGCTTTGGGAGATTTCCTCAATTCTATCTTCCACTTTAGCAACTTTCCCTTTGGCTGTGCGCAATCCACTATATTGTCCATTTATTGAACGTTTCAATTTTAGTGATTACAATTTTCATTGATAGAATTCTGTTCTTGATTCATGCCTCTTGCTTTTATTTTATGAACTACACTCCCACCTTTGAGGATCTTAAAAACACACTTATTTTAAAGTTCTTTTCAGTCCATCACTAACTATTATCTTTATTTTATCTTAATAGGTAAGCATTTTTTTTTTTTTTTGCCTCAAATCTTGCTCATTTGCTGAACAAAATCACACACCAAAAAGTGGATCATCTCAGCTTTTTGGTCAAGTAGTTTTTGTTTAAAGGATTGAAACCTCCTAATTCTTCCCATCTATTTTCCTCGTGGGAACCAATAAATGTAATGATTTGTTATAATTGTTGCTTACCTATCTAAGATTTATGCACCTCTTTACCAGAAATAAAAATTTAAATATTGCAACAAAAGAAACATGTAATGAGTTCAGAATTTCTGTAAGAAATATCTCTGCCCCCAAATGATTGGAATTTGCTACTTAATTTTGACACCATAGAGAGATTCGGGCTCACGAACACAGACCAGGGTTATCACTGAATTGTCATTACACGTTATTTCTGCCCTGGAACGGATCGCAAAGTAAGTTAGAACAGTGTTACAATTTGAAGCCATCCCTTGTGGGCATTGTCTGTGAATGTGGGGTGGGTAGGTTCTCCGTTTCTGTTTTACTATCTGAGGCAAAATGCGTCTCACCAACAGAGGGCTGTATCTGAATATTGTTCAAACATTGCTTGATGATAGAGAATAAAAGGCAACTGGATTACTTTTGTATTCATTCTTTGGTTTTCTCATGTTCTGAAACTTTTGCCTCATGTTTTTATTAAATACTCATTGTTTATTTTAGAAGAATCAAGATTAGTTCTAGCTCAATGAACAGAAGCACTTTGGATACTAGCAAGTGCCTGAAGCCCTTCCATCCCGGCCAAAGGGGTGGATCTTCTGTTGGCTGCTCCGTGCGGGGTCTTGCTTTGTGCACTAGTGTGAACATAGGTTCCATACTCTCCATGGGATAGGCCTGGCTTCTGTGTCCTGTAGAAGGTTCTGCTTTTTCCTCGGCCACGACCATGGACAGGTGGGCAGAGGTGTTTGTGGCTCTTAGATTGAACTGTAGAGCCTGGTTTTGAGCCACCTGGCTTGTGCCGGGCAGATTGGATGACAATCCTATCAGACCGTCGAGGGCCCTAGTCTCAATATCCTACAGCCAGACCCAAATTCCTTTGAGCCATGAGATTTAAGTGTTCATATATTACTGCATTCCTCTCTATTTTTAATCAAGGGAGATTTTTCTAGTCTTCAATGACAAATATATATGTTTACAAATCTGTACCTGTATACATTACATTTACTCTATCATTTTAAGTGCTAGCTGCTGGAAGTGGGAGATTTTCACATGCTCTCCATATGCCATCTTGATCTGGATACTGTCTTTTAGTGTTGGCAAAAAGCATTCCTCTTTCCTGTAGTGCAGTGTACTTATTAGGTTTTTTAAAAGGCTTTTTCTATATAATTCTTAGAAGGCATAGAACTTAAAATTTTGACGATACAATAAATCCATTTTTCTCTGTTGACGGTTCTATACCACATGTTCTTTTCGGGGCTGAAATTTTCCTTGGCCGTAAGTGCTGACTTGAGGTGACTATCAGCTGTGTGTTTTCCGGTTTGGTGCGAGGAACTGTGGCGGCTCCGAAGCTTGCTGACTGTGCGTGTGTGCATCAAAGAGCACTAGGACAGCGTATTTGTATTTTTCATTAGAGGGAACTGGCTAATTCACTGGGAGTGGGACCGATTTACATTTTGCCTGTTATGTAAAGAGTTCTATGTGGAAACACGAGTTAATTGGCACATTTCTGACGTCTTCCAGCCGTGTGCAAGGGCCCTTTGTAGATTGGATCCCAAGCAGCTGCCCTGTGACCCATCTTTCAAATCTGGCTCCACTTTCTTCTTCTGGTTTTAAGTCATTTTTCTATGAAGTCTACAGTTTAATGAAAGGAAAATATCATCAGTAACTTTTGCCAAAATGGATGTGAGGAGTCTTTGAACTGCTGGACTGTCCTTGTAGTTTTTTTTCTGGGTAGTAGTTGGTGTAATACAATCTTTTCATTCTGTTAATAATATGTTATGCATGGTCACATCCCTGGTTAATTAGACTTACAGTTTTCAATTAACAGCATTTTTGATGATACATTATTATCCTTATTAGTGAGGTCACAGACTATATTATAATAAAGACTGAAGAATCTATTGTCAGCATAATCTTGAAAGAACCATTTAACTTTATGAAATGTATCTGGCAAAGGAACTTCATACTTTGTCTGATGTATAATTTGACCCCCATAAAGAACCAAAATGATTCTCATCTCCCCCCCCTTCTTAGCATGAAATGTCCAGTGCTTCAGATAGTGTGAATATTTCTCTCAGTTAAGATGAATAACATTGTCAGAAAATAAAATCTGAATTTTTAAAAATTGAGTAGATGAGCAGTCAGATATTCTTATTCAACAATTTATCATGTTTGGATGAAATTTATAGTTTTATGTGAAACTGATTAACTCCATTAGATTTTAATATTCTAAAATCAATACTCTTATGTGCTTCAGGCAATTTCCGTCACTCATCTGAATAAGAAGGTGGATTTGGGGTGGACGCATTCTTTTTTTTTTTTTTTTTTAAGACAGAGTATCACTGCGTTGCCCGGGCTAGAGTGCCGTGGCGTCAGCCTAGCTCACAGCAACCTCAAACTCCTGGGCTCAAGTGATCCTCCTGCCTCAGCCTCCCGAGTAGC
>NW_012155062.1:4414180-4419904 GCF_000956105.1 Propithecus coquereli | reverse complement strand
AGCAACCTCAAACTCCTGGGCTCAAGTGATCCTCCTGCCTCAGCCTCCCGAGTAGCTGGGACTACAGGCATGCGCCACCATGCCCGGCTAATTTTATATATATATTTTTTTAATTGTCCAATTAATTTCTTTCTATTTTTAGTAGAGACGGGGTCTCGGTCTTGCTCAGGCTGGTTTTCAACTCCTGAGCTCAAACAATCCGCCCGCCTCGGCCTTCCAGAGAGTTAGGATTACAGGCGTGAGCCACCGCCCCTGGCCACATTCTTTAAGTTGACATTAAAAATACTCTATTTTGCTTAGATTGTTGTAGTTCATTTTTTACCCGACTATTTAAATACAAAAAAATTAAAACCTTATGGGAATCAGAGATTTTTGATAGGATTTTGTGTAAACTGTCCGGCAGCTATTGAACAATTTTTTACCTCGTTTTGCCTTCCTAACTTGGGAGGCTGTAGAGTGATCTGGTGCTCTGAGAACTTGCCGACGGCCTCCGTGGAGGGTAGGGAGGTGGAGTCAGGTGCAGTTCTGCTTGCTGCGCCCCTATTTTAAATGCCCTGGTTCTCTTTACAGTGAGCCATTGCTCTTAGTTATGTTCCCCCAAATGTTACCACCATTCTGACATCTATCCCCGTGAATTAATCTTGCTTGTGTTCGAACTTTGTATAAATTGAATCACGACATGCATTCTTTTGCGTCTGGCTTTTCACCAGTATGATGTCTGTAGGGCTCGTCTTACTGTGTAGAGCAGCAGTTGGAATATTAATAGTAGGAGCTCATTCTTCTTCACTGTTGTATAGCAGGGCTTGCCAAACTTTTTCTGGAAAGGTCCAGATAGTAAATACTTTCAGCTCTGTAGGCTACATAGTTTTGGCAACTGCTGGAATCTGCCATTGCAGCGCACTTGTGGCCATAGATGTTGCTATGAATAGGCATCTCTGGATTCGAGCCGCAGGCTGTAGCTTGCTGATCTCTGCTGAATTGTGTTCTACTGAAAGACTGTACCACAATTTACTTACCCGATCTACTGCTGATGAATATTTGGGTTGTTTTTGGTTTTGGAAAATTATTCACAAGGCTGCTGTGACTGTTTTTATATGTGTTTTTTGTGCACATTTGTATGCTTTTATGTTGTGTTTATACCTAAGGGTAGAACTGCTGGGTTATGGAGATGCATATGTTGAGCTTTGGTAGGTACTGAGAAAATGTTTTCTGAAGTGGTTGTACTTGCTTATACTCCTACCAGCAGTGTTCCAGATGATTTAAATTTTTACTAACACTCGGTATTGCCATGAAAAAAACCAGAACAAACCAACCCTAACTTTGGTCATTCTAGTGACTAGTGGTGTCTAGTTTTCCTTATGATGAATGATGCTGAACACCCTTTTCATGTACTTATTAGGAAATTTAGATACCTGTTTTTCTGCAAAATACTTGTTCAGGATTTTTTGTCTAATTTTAAAAAACTAGGTTGTCTTTTTTTTAAATCGATTTGTAAGATTTATTTATATATCCTGGAAATGAATTCTTGGAAATATATATTGCAAATCTATTTTCTCATTCTGTGGTTTGCCTTTTTCACTCACATAATGGTATCTTTTGATATATAGACTTTCCTAATTGTAATAAAGACCAATTTATCAGTGTTTTTCTTTATGGTTAGCTCTTTTTGTGGCCTATATAAGAAATCTTTCTGTACACTAAGATCACAAATATATTCTCCTGTGTTAACTTATAGAAGCTTTATTGTTTATCTTTTATATTTAGAGTTATGATCCAGTTGGAAATTTCTTTTTGGATATGGTACAAGGAATGGATCAATAGTAACTTTATTCCATATGGGTATCTAATGATCCAACATCAATTATGCTAAAGACCATTCAAATTGCATTGCAATGCAGTGATACTTTTGTGACCATGTATGTGTGTATCTGTTTCTAAACTCAGTTCTGTACTTCTGTTGTTTATCCTTGTGCCAGTAATGCATTATTTTAATCACTGCAATTTTATAGTTAGTCTTTATATCTCACAAGTCCTCTAACATTGTTCTTCTCTAAAATTGTCTTTGCTATTCTTGGTCTTTTGCTTTTCTGTATACGTTTAAGGATACCTTATTAAATTTCCACAAAATACCTTTCTGAAAGTTTGATTGTATTGAATCTTTAGGTCAATTTGGGGACAGATGACATCTTTACAACATTGAGTCTTTAATCCTTGAACATTTTTCTGTTGTTTACAACATCCTCTTATCTTTTAAAGTCCTCACAACAATATCCTGTGAAATAGGTGGTATTATGGACCTCTCCTTGGCAGTTGAGAAAACTCAGATAGGTTAAGCATTTTGCTCCAAATCATATTGTCTGTAGGTGACAGATTAAAAGGTAAAATCCCTGCCTTCTATAGCATGCTTTCCACATCCTGTTCTTACACTAACAATTACAAGGCAATAAGCTAGAAGACAAGGCTACAAATATAATTAAAACAGTCCTTACTCTTTTAAGGGGTTCCAAGTATATCACATTGCTTTCCAAGAAATCATATTATTTTAAAAAATATCAGATTGAAAATATCCTCAAGCTTTAGCAATATCTAGATTATAAAGATAAATAAGATAAAGATATGAGCAGAATAGGAAAGAATATTAATCAAATTTGGAAAGTTTGGGGAAGGCAGAGCCACGGTTTGCTCTGCTTATATTTTTATAGAATGATAACTCCCAGGTTGGCTTCACGGGAAATGAGACTAGTAACATACATTTTATGGAAGAATCCTCTTCTGTACAGCTTTTAGCAATTTAGGGAAAACTGTGTCATCCTGACATTTTTCAAATTCTTTAAGGCTTATGTGTCTTTTCCTGTTAATTTGTGTGCCTTGGGAAAAAAAAAAGTGACAAGGTTGGAAACAGACCCAGCCTTTGACCACAACAGTCTTGCTCATGAGCATTGCTACAGAGTGACGTGGGGCTTGTCTGTGTCTCCCTGGGAAGGTACCGTCCCCCTAGTGTTTGGAAATAAGGGAGCATGCTTTCAGTTGTCGCGAGGACCCAGGTGGGGGTTACTACTGACATGGAGTCCCCAGGGGCCTTGGAGTGGAGTGCCTTGTGTGCCACATTAAAGAGTTTCGTGTTTTACTCCACCAGCAACGGTGAGTAACGGAGGCTGAAGTTATTTTTGGAGAAAATTTATCTGGTAGTGATATATAGTGACTTTGAGAGGCAAAAGCCAGAGGATGGGCACCAGGTAAAAAGTGTTTACAATAATTGACACAAGCAGAAACGAGTTGTGTAAAATTCGTGAATGGAGGATGGTTGGCTATGTTTTCTTCAAATCTATCTCACGGCATTCGTGAAGGAAAAAGGGATGTGTTCCTCATTCGGGGGCGTGAATGAGAGGAGGAATGAGGCACTGAGGCAAAGGAGAAACTTAGCTAACAGTAGGCCTAGCACAGGGTAAGAAATCCCCCTCCAACCCCACCGAGTCTGCGTTCATTAGGCTCTTGTTTTGACTGTACATGGAAACATTCTCTTCTTCAATCAGTGCCTAAAACTGACCCAAATATTACTTAAATGCCTCCCTTCCTCAGGCCAAAGTAGATCAAATATTGGTCCCTAATAAAAGAGTGAAATGCATTAGTGACTTCTCTGTAGGCAGAAGAGTAACAGCTACACAGAGAAGACAAAAGGATGATTCAAATATCTTGGGAACTCATTTGGAGTTCAGATATTTCAGGTTGAAATACAAACACATTACTTTCTTTTTCTTAAACACATAAAACTTCTCTGAATTTTGGCAATTAAGTGAATAGCACATGAGATGAAATAATTTGGAAATCTTATTTCTTCTCTCAGGGATTTAGGTCGATTAGTGAATAATTCAGCTCAGTTTTAAGAGCAAGTCTAGTAATATTTTGTAGATGGGGTGTCCTCTAGATCGTAAATTCCTTCATAATAGGGGACATATCACAATCGTTTTATATTCCCTAGTGTCTATCCTTGTGTCTGCTCGTAGTAGGTGCTCAATATTTATTGATTGAATTGGTGAGGCTTGGCAAATGTTTCCAGAAGCAGTAGTCTTAATTATGGAACACATTATATGTTATTTGTGAACTGATATGTTTGTAACTCGGCCACACAAATATTCCTTAATTACATAAAATGATCTCTTATTTTAATCTGGATTTTTTGTTTTAACAGGTGTGCATCAGCAGGGCACCGCTTTTAGTGATTTAAATTACTACCATAGTCAGTATTTGTGGCAAAGGAAGCCTCTTCATTCTGACAAAGGCGAGAGCTGACAGTATTTGAGTTTTAAAATCCTTCTTAGAGAAATATAATGTACACAAATGCCCTGCTCATTTTCCAACAGACTATGGGTGGAACTGGACCACAGCCAGGTGCGAGAGAAGCCCTCCTGTGCATGTGGGTCCATTTCTAGTGGTGAAGCTCTCTGTTGGCTTAGTGTTAATGTATTAATACATAGGTATATCTGGGCATATGGTGAGACGTGTGTTTAGCACTGTCTGTACAATTATACAGGTGGTCAATATGGCTTAATAATTTTGGGGATTCTTTAATTCCATCATTGTTACTTGCTTACAATATCATCATCGGTTCTTAACCATGTTTGCAGTATCCGCAGTAGGAATTCTGTACGCAGACTGAGCTTTGGTGCATAACAAAAAGCATCATTTAGGCTTTCTGTCAATTTCCCTTCCTGTGGTGAGAGGTTAAGGTCTTGAGCAGATAGTGCCTGGTATGTAAACAGCCAGGCAGTAGTTGTTGCGGAGGGGCGGCTCAGGTCCTATTTTGAGCTTAGTGTAATGAGAGGTCGGTACATTTTGATGACAGCTCTGAATGAATTTTGTTCTAGTGAGGTGGACTTGCTTCTGAAGATTCCATCTCAACAGTGTTACTAAGGGCAAAGTTCTGATTGTACTTCGGTTGGGCCTGCATAATTTTAGAACATTGATTATTCAGATCCTGGGAAGTGTATGTTTAAGAGCCTGGACTTTGGATTTTGTCTCGACTCCACCAATGAGGAGCCTGTGGTATTGGGCAATTTAAATAACCTCACAAAGCCTCAGTATCCTCACCTGTAAACATTGGGTTAATAAAGCTAGCTGCCTCATCGGGCTGCCTGAAGCTTAGAGCATAGATTAAAATACTTGGGCAGCACTTAGTTTAGGATCTGGCAGTTCATGATTGCTCAATAAATGCTACTTATTATTATTTTTTATATCCAGTAAGTCCACTGGCTCTTATGTCATTTATCTTCAATGGCTGAGATGTCAGATACTTTCATAGATAACATTTTCAAGAGATAAGTTACATAGGGTTGGCTCAACCTTAGAAATACTGCATAAGACTTGACTGATCACCCTTTTCAGCTGAGAACTGGAGGAAACAAAGCATGTGACAAAGCATGTGACAGAGGGACATGTTGGGTGTGTAACTCTATATTTCACAATTAGAAGTTGAGCTCATTCTAATGTGAGCAGTGAAGATAACCTGTGTGTTGATGAAGTGACATTGATTCAGCATAGATACGTGAACAGCTACTAAATGTAATCAGATCTTAGGCAAATCAAATCCCTGGAGGAGCATTTTACTGATGGCTCTCCTGCAGGTGACACTCGCCTCAGGATCCAACTTACTTGCATTAAAACAGCTTGGTACTGGCACAAAAATAGAGCCATTGACCAGTGGAATAGAACTGAGAACCCAGATAT
>NW_012155062.1:4410607-4412831 GCF_000956105.1 Propithecus coquereli | reverse complement strand
AGAGCCTGAGTTTTTTTGTTTTTTTTTTTTTTTGCATTCCCCCAAAAGGAAAAAACTGTCCATAGGAACTCCGAGTCATGTTTTGTACATTTATACCTGTTGCCATGATGGATTGAATGTCAAATATATGTATATATACACACATTGTGTTAAGGAACCAGAAAGATTTCAAGTTTCAGATAAATGAGTGTCCTCCTTGAAAACTACATTGGAGACACAGTTCAAACTCATTTGTAGAGAGAGGTTTAGATGAGGTCAAGATGTTAATTTCTAAGCAGAACCCAGGTTTTTGTTTGGTAAAATTTATTATCTAGAGGAAAAATATCATAATAGAGTTGAAATCAAAACAATTTTCATTTGGCGTTGGGCATGTGGTAACGAAATACTTTTCTTGTGATTCTTAGGGAACTTTAAGTTCCCTGAACTTAAGTTCAGGTTGGTCCTAGTGCAGCGGTGTTTACAACTAATTGATCACAACCAGTTACAGATTCCTTTATTCCTTCTCCACTCCCACTGCTCCACTTGACCAGCCTTTAAAAAAAAAAAAAAGAAAGAAAAAGAAAATATTTAAGTTCTGATCTTCCAGTTTTATTTAGCTACTGAAAATTAGAGTGTACACATATGTCTGCATTTGAAGCAGGAAGTTTAAGCAGTTATTTACACCACGTCTCTTTCATTCTCAGCTCAAGCAAATTACCATTTACTAAAAAAGAAAATTTGTTTGAATTGAACTTTACATCAAGAGACATCAGGTACTGACCATCCAGAAAGCTGCCTTGTGCAAACACGTTCTTCCCCAGTTTGGAAAATCTATATCATCTTTGGCCTCTTGACATAAAACCAGTTATTTTGATCCAGAATTATTATACCTGAAGGTTGATATTTTGAGCACATTTTGATATCCTCTTTAAAAATCTTGCAAACTACCTCCAAAAATGTGAATTTTCCTATGGGAATAGGTGAGTAGTCTGATTCAGAAGTCATTATTCCCACTGCAGAAATGAAGCATTTTAGTAGGGGAAAAATGAGTGACACTTTCCATTTCTTGTGTGAGATTAACCAAGAGTGGGTGTGAAAAATTGCTTCTGAGGAGTAGTTTCATGGGAAACAGAACAACTTAGTTTCTGAATATTCAAGGTGATATGCTGCAAAGGAAATAAAATTCTACCCTTTCAGAAAGAATGTGTACGAGGTCACTCTCTTAACCTTGGTGAACTCTAGCATATCAGGGGCAATGTAATAATTAAAAACTCATTTCACAGAAGCTGATTAAGCTTTGATTCATAATTATACTGTCTTTCAAAAGTCTCCTCTATCTGAGCATTTCAAAAATATGATGGCTTCATTATTTGTTATATTTCCAAAGTTAGAGCTTCAAAGAAGCTGCAAAAACTTTCTCAATCGTGTAGAAAATCATGAATAAAACATGCATATCCAGAATTTTAAATTAGAGTAATTAGACCACATTAGAATCTTAAAAAAAAAATTTAACAACCATGTGAATATGGGAAAGATACCTTTCATTTAATTACATCTTCCTGTCCAACATACTAAACTGTCACTTTTAGTGTAAAATTAGAAAAATAATTACTGTGATCGAGACAATTTTAAGAAGCAAATGTTAGAAAAATCCAGACCACAACATTTTCAGAGTATCTCATTCCAATAATTTTTTTCCTATAAATTATTTGAAATTAGCTAAGCAATATCCTGAAATTTACACCAGCTTTCTGGGTCCAAGTTATTTAAGCAGTAGGCTGATACTGAACTGAAGACCCAGATGGCTCTGGTGTGGGCAGCAGATACGGACTGTCTGCAGAATTCCTCTTTGGGACATAAAAACATCTAAGGATAGGGTGTTGAAACATAGTATAGCTCCATGAGAGGCAGCTCTCCAGATAAAAGTGGAAAGCTAAATTTGAGACCTGTGTGTGCTCATTCAAGAGACTTCCAAATATAGGGAAAATTCTAGCAAAGCAAGAAAGACTGAGGTATGTACAACGAAGGAAAATGGTGATCGGTAGAGAGGCAATCTGGTGGCTCAAATATCACAAAATCGTATTTCTATTTTTTTTTTTTTATTATTCCAGGGTTTTGTGAGGGTACAAACATTATAGTTACACTTTATGTCTTTACCTCACCCAAATGCAGGTTAAAGGCATGCCCTTCCCTCCCTTTAGTGCTCCCCGTGTCCTTTAGTTGTAGATTTGCCCCCCCATCCCCC
>NW_012155062.1:4336104-4400612 GCF_000956105.1 Propithecus coquereli | reverse complement strand
GAAATATGTATATAGAGAAGGGAAAAGAAAAAAAGGAAAAAAAGGAAAAGGAAATGAAAAGAAAAAGAAAAAAAGAAAAAGAAAAAAGAAAAGAAAAGAGAAGAAAAAGAAGAAAGAAGAAAAAGAAAAAGAAAAGAAAAAAAGGAAAAGAAGAGGAAAAGAAAGAAAGAAAAAAACCCCCACAAAAAACGACCCCTTTATTCCGCTTGGAGGCAGAGGCAGGTCCTTTGGCACGATGTGTGGGTAGGGGTCGAGTCGCCTGGTGGAGGGGCTAGTTATGTCGTCTGGGATCACAACTATACAAAAAATTTAAAAGAAAAAAAAATGGCCCCTTTACTCCGCCTAGTGGCAGAGGCCAGCCCTTTAGCGCGGTGTGTTGGGGCGGAGGTCGGGTCGCCTGGCAGAGGGGGACTTATGTGTCCCGGATCACAGTTCTATAGGCAGTCTCCCTCAGTCCACTCTCAGTTCCCCGTCATTTTGCGGACAGCGCCAGCAACTGCGTGGAGCAGGGCCGCCGGAGACCGCCTGGAAACTGGGCAGCAATATCGCTCTTTCTCTCTTTTCCGCCCTTTTGGAGGCAGGGCTTGAGTCTGCGGCTGCGACAGATTCCGCAGATTCGGGAGAGAAAGTGGCTGCGCGCCTCTCCTCGCAAGGTGCGACGAGCTCTGCCACAGAGGCAGCGGCTATGACTCAGGCGGACGCCCGGGCAACAAGTCCCTGCGGTCGCAGGCTTTGGGTTCCCGAATTGTGGCTGCCCACCCACTGCTAGTCAGCGCTGGAGCCGACTGCACCGGGAGGGCATCCGGAGCCGGGGTCCGCTGTTGCCTATTCCCAGAGCTGCCTCCCAGGGCCGCCCGCGGAGCCCGCCGCGCGCCCTACCCACGGCGCCTCTGGACCGATCCGCGGGAGGACTCTGTGCAGTGTTCCCCCAGTGCCTGCCGAACCTCCAGCGATTTCCACGGGCAGAGCCTCTTTTCTGGAGTTCCCCTCCCCTGATCTAGTCCTGGCGGTCTCCTGTGGCAAGAAGCTGCCTCCAAACTCTCCCCTGTGGGCTCCGGCGGCGTCCGATCCGGGGAGCGCGCGCCCAGGCCAGTCCCTCCCCTCCGATGCCTACCCAGCGCCACGCTCCGCTGCTTTCGAAATGGACCCCGCGCCTGTCTCGGCTCGCCACCGCCTGTCGGTCTGTGCTCCCGCTTCGCACTGACCTATGGCACTTCCCTGCCTGCGTGGGAGGGGGGTTTGGTGGAGGAAGAGTCGTCTTCTTGTGAGTCAGATCGCACTGGCGGGCGAGCCCGCCGCCGGGCTCGGCCAGCCCGCGTTGGACTTCCCCTTTGTCCCAACTCTCCGGTAATTTGCGAGCGCTTTTCCAGCTAACCTTATTCTATCTGCGGGACTGCTTGTCCCTCGCTGCTTCTCTGTAGATTCACGAAGCTGATCCTGCAGGGGAGCGCCTCACTCGCGTGTGGGTGTCCGTGTTCTTCACCTCCCACTCTGGGAGCAGAGAGCCAGGAGGCCACCCCTAATCTGCCATCTTCCGACTCTCGTATTTCTATTTCAATTAAACATGTTGTATATACATAGTCACTATGTTAAGTTTTTCCTCCCAGAATCCCCACTTCTTGGATCATTTTCCCAAGGACAGAGATACCTCTATTGTTTTGATGGAAGTCAAGGGAAGCACAGAATTAATTTTATCCACTAGTATAACTTTATCTGTTAGCACAAAAACAAACTGTCAGTGCTGGTCCAGAAACTGTGCCTTGAGGGTCACTGGGTTACAGCAGTGGTTTTTAACTGTGGTTGCACACTAGATTCACCTGAGCCTCACTCTAGAAATTCTGATTTTATTTGTCTGGAGGAAGGTTAGGCCACAGGTGGTTCTGATGATCAGACACGGCTGAGAACCACTGAGCCTGAGTGATCACATCATACTCCCACCCATCTGAGCCTGGGGAGGCGTACTCCCTGGACTAGAGGCTCCAGGTAACCCTGCTTCTCTGCACATTGGATATCCAGGAGACTTCTGGGGACAGTCTGTTTCTCCAGAGCAGAAAGTCTTGGATGGCCAATTTATAGCAAATGACCAATTTTGAGCTCGTCTGAGTACACAGAATTGTCAGCATTGGGTCTACCATTGTGTTTGGAGTAGCTAGAGCTTCCAGAGAGGCCAGGTCTTCCCCTGATGTGTCTGAAGGGATCAGATGACCTAGTTAATCAGGGGATTGGGTAAAATGTTACATTTCTTCAGCATCTTCTTGCAACTCTGCAAAGACTTAGGCTGTGTTCTGCTTTGCCTGTTGAGAGTGAGAGTAGAGATATTTAGCTGGTACCCGTTTTCCCATCACAGTTCACAAAACTTGGCTATTAGGCTTTTGAGAGACTCCAACCTAAGTTCAGGGGGAGAATGCTCCCCAGTCAGAGGGTGGGAATAGGGCTAGATGCTGGGGAGACTTCTTCCGGATCATACTCCAGCCTGGGCTTCCTACCTTCCCTCTCAGTAGCTCACCCCTGCATGGCTCTGCCCAGGACTGGGATGGGGTGGGGAACCTCCAACTGCTGAACCACAGCTCTCACCTCTGAGCCTCTGGTTGTGAGGAATGGACTGAGAAGGTTCATAATGGAAAATGTGTTCTGTAAATAGAATGACCAATCATCCTGGTTTGCTTGGGACTGTCCCTATTTTAGCACTAAAAGTTCTGCATCCAGAAAACCCCTCATCCCAGGCAAATCAGGTCTATTGGTCACCCCATAGGTAAGCCTAAATATGAGTCCCCAACCTGAACTTTGCATCTCTTTATCTGTAAAATGGGGATAGTAATATGGGTTGCCGTGATGATTCAATGACAACACACAGAAAGCTAACAGTTCTGGACACAGTCACCACTTATGAATTGGTGTCATCTTTTTCCATATAACAAGCAGCTGGAACTATTTAAAGCATATCTCAACATGTTATACAGTAAAATCAAATAAGGGCCCTAGGAAACCTTGTGAAACATCAGAGAGGCTTAAGGTGGAAGAGCTCATTTCCCTTTGGGAAGATCATACATAGGTGACAAAACATTTGGGAGGTGTCTTCAAAGATGAGTAGAATCATGACAAGCAAAGCGAGTAGGAAGGTGTTCCAGGTATAAAGAACAGCAAGACAGGATTGAGGCAGGGAAACATGAATTGTGTCCAGGGACTATAGAGCTTACGTGATGTGGATGGATTAAATAATTGTAGCAGCAAATGAAGTAAGAAGGAGAAATCAGGAGGCCTGAAAGTCAAGGTGAAGGGCTGGTTAATTTAGTACACAGTTGAGAATTGTTGAAGTATGAGTGGTTTTCTTAATTTTTTTTTTTTTTTTTTTGAGACAGAGTCTCACTGTGTTGCCCGGGCTAGAGTGCCGTGGCGTCAGCCTAGCTCACAGCAACCTCAAACTCCTGGGCTCAAGCGATCCTCCTGCCTCAGCCTCCTGAGTAGCTGGGACTATAGGCATGCGCCACCATGCCCGGCTAATTTTTTTTCTATTTTTAATTGTTTGCCCAATTTCTTTCTATTTTTAGTAGAGACGGGATCTCGCTCTTGCTCAGGCTGGTTTCAAACTCCTGAGCTCAAACAATCCGCCCGCCTCGGCCTCCCAGAGAGCTAGGATTACAGGCGTGAGCCACCGTGCCTGGCCTTTTTTTTTTTTTTTTTTTTTTTTAATAGCAAGAGAATACAATAAACAAAAAGACAAAAACCCCATGGATTAAGTGTGAAAGAATTTCCAAGCATTTTTCTTTAAGTCAAATACTGATTCCAAGAGTAAGTGCCAAAGATTTTCCAAGTGATTTTCAAAGTGGAATGAAATGTCCTTGAGAGGCTGTCTTATTGAATGTGTGCTTACAAATACTGGAAATCAAGGACACTTTATCCTTCTCTGTTTGGTAATTACTGGGAGAGTTTATTCTCCCAAAATAGTTACCAGCTTATGAAGTATCAGTCAATCATTCAAATGGTCTTCATTCCATCCAGTGATGAGCCCAGGAGCATAGCATGCATCGGAGATGGAAAATGATGTATGAAAGACACAGTTCCTGCCCTCAGGTAACCCAGTCTAATTGGGGAAGAACGACCGATGCGCACATAGCAATTATCAAGTGTATCCCAACAGACCAGCGTGTGGCCAACCAAATACTTCGCTTTTTAGATCTTAAAAAACCAGGTAAATTCCAGACCTAAAACCTATTATTACTCCATTTTCTTTATTGCTGTCCCTCAGTTGTGTGCCTAACATTTGACTAAGCACATAAAATGGGATGCAAATTGCTCGCACAGCAAATGCATCGGGCTGTCTTTATTTTGATCACAAATGCATAAATCACAAGATGCCTCTTAAAGTTCATCTTGGGGAATAATGTAACACAGTCCATGAGCAATTCGAGTGATTTACGATCATCTTCTCATTTAAAAGCAGACCTACTCTAAGGGGGAGTAAAAAGTAGCTTTTTTGGGGGGATTGAAATGAGTTATTTGCTTTTTTTTTTTTTCCTTACAACTAACTCGGGTGGTTAATTTGCACAGTTCTGAAAGCTGGCTTTTTGCCAATTGACTTTTTTTTTTTTTTAAATTTAAATAGAGGATATTTATTTAAAAATAAGAAAGAAAATCTACTTTTCAGCCTAATATTTGGAATAACTTGGAATCAGAAAGTTTTTAGAGATTTTAAAAACATTTACAACATAAAGCTTTTAGAAAACATTCCTAACAGTTTCTGATATTAAGAAAGTAAAAGCATGTGCAAAATGTTTCCAGTGAAGTATTGATACATTTCATAAGGTCAGTCAAAATATGTGATCCTGTCTCTGCCCTCGAGGGCTTTTCAGTAAAGTTGTGATGACTTACATGGATAAAAATTAAATATCAGGCAGCCTGTAGGAAGTGCTCAATAAATCTGGAATAGAAAGTACATGTATTAAGAATGCTTGTTAGCGTGTGTTTTTAATTATTGAGTTCAAATGACCACTTTAGAGCTAACGTATACTAGACATAAGTTATCCAGGTTCCAGCTGAGGTAAAATTACTGGCGACTAGCAGAGAGAGAAGTCTCCCGATAGATATAAGGAATGTTAGTTGTTTTTAATGAAAGGGCTTCGACGCATTTCAATTAGGAAAGTGTTTTATTGCAAACAGAAGTAAACTCTGCGACAGCCACATAAACAGAAAAGGGCTTTGTTTCTGTTTTTGTTTGTATATAATCAGAGGTCCAGAGAGAGGCAGGCAAGACTGGCGCAGATGCTCCATGTTGTCAACCGTGCCGTCAAGGACTCAGGTCCTTTCCCGCCAAGCTTCCTCATTCTTACTGGTGGGAAGATGGCTACTGTGCCTCCAGCCAGAATATTTGAAGATGAAAAAAGAAAGGGGAAGACTGAAGGGCAAGAGCTGAAGGGGCTTGCCAGTCTGCCTCTTTAAAAAAGCTTTCTTGCAGGGCGGGGTGGCTCATACCTGTAATCCCAGCACTTTGGGAGGTTGAGGTGGGAGGGTTGCTTGGGGCCAGGAGTTAGAGACCAGCCTGGGCAACATAGCAAGACCTTGTTTCTACAAAAAAATTAAAAAAGAAAAAACTTTCTCCAAAGCCCCAGCCAGTAGCATCTGTTTACAGATCATTGGCTAGAACTAGGCCGTGTTGCTACCTATGGGAGTGTGAGGTGTCGTGACTTTCTAACTGTACAGTTGGGGCAGTAAAGGGAGAAGGAGATGTGACTGGCTTTTGTGTAATCAGCACTCGATGTCTGCCCTAGTGACTCTTCAGTCTCATTATGTTTGGAAAAATATATACTCACTTGCCTGAGAAAGACCTGGTTCGTGCTTAATGTCTTGGTGTCCCACCTAATTTAGCATTTATACTGTTTTTCTTTTTTCACTTTAATGTTTTAGCTGCCTTAAAATAAGCTGGGAAGTGTTAAGTAGACCTCCATCTTGTGCTTCCAGACTCTTCCATGGGCTTGTCTAGTAGTGTGTGAGGCCCGTGGTCAGGGTATTGGCAACGTATCCAATCTCTCCCTTTCAAGACCAGCATGCAGGGTGTCTAGTGATAAAAAACAACATGTCCTTGGTCACTAGTGACAGCTAACTCTTCCCAGTTTTGGGTCGTGGTAGGAGAAGGTCACTAGTGACAGCTAACTCTTCCCAGTTTTGGGTCGTGGTAGGAGAAGTGCCATTGCCCCTTCTGGCCGCTTGGTACACCAGCCGGCTGTGCCTTGGCCAGTGCCTCAGCCTGAAACACACGAGTGACTGGTCTGCCAACCAGTGGGAAACTATGAGTTAGATGCACGTGAAGCAGCTGCAGAAAATAGAGGCAGTGCATGTAAAGAATAATTTCAATACGCTTAAGTCATGATTTTGTTCATTTATGGTGTAAATCTACAAATGTTAATTTGATAATGTTTTAAGAAATCCCACAGCAAACCCTTTAGTCAGCAATGAGCCCAAAGGAATGGAAATACAGGCATAATAAAGATTAAATACTAAAAATTTTCTTAAGAAATTTAATAATGAATGAATAACAGTTACCATCCACCACGACCACATGAAAACCAGAAAACACTGATCACTGAAGTATCATCAGCAACTACTTCAAAAGTTAGTGATTTTAAAAGACTATGCTCAAAGGCAGCAATTTAACATGTGCAGCTATAGAAGGTCCATTTACTCTGTGAAGTATAATTTTTGTTACCATCAAATGAGTCTTCTAAATTTTACATATTTTCAATTCCAAGTTTTCTTGTGCACATACGAAAGTGAAGCAACTGCTATTACAATGCTGCTACCATTAGCAGAAGAACTTTGCAAACAGGTATATCATACCAATATTTTGTGTCATCAGATGCTGCAGGTAGAAATCAGTTAATTCCAACAGCAATTCGACTTTTTTTCTTTCGATCCATGAAATCAAAATGAAGTTACTGGGACTTCACTTTGCTGAAAATGAAACAGCCGACCTCGTTGGGAAGGATACCGCACGATTCAGTAACGGAGTTCCACATCGAAGAAAAAATAATTTGTTTTTGCTTTGATAATCTGCATGTAAATGTTAGTGATGCACGGAGTTGAAGTAAAATATTCTTACTAAATTTAGGAAACCTATGAAGCTGGCACACACTTGGAACTGGTTGTGGGACACACGTAATTCATAATGGTGTCCAAAGAAGCAGTACCTCCTTATGTATATGTACAACAGAAATGTGGAATTACGTGCAATATTAGGCGTGTGCGTTCTTGTTCATAGCAGCACAGTTTGTAATAACCAAAGACTGGAAACTACCCAAATACCCATCGATGGTAGAATGGAAAAACACATTTTAGTATATTCATTCAATGGACTATCATACAACAATGTGAACAAACAACACCTATATGCAGCAATATGAGAAATCTTAGAAACGTGACGCTCACACACAAGAGTCACATACAAGAGTCACAAGAGTACATACAGTTTGATTCCACTTATAGAAAGTTCAAAAACAGGCAAAGCTGGTCTAAGATGTTAAAAGTTAGGATAGTGGTTACTTTGATTGCAGAGTGGAGGGGAAGAGAGGAAGGAATATAATTATTGGAAAAGGGTAAGAGGTGGCTTCTGGGGTGCTAGTAATATTCTGTTTTTAGATCTGGTGCTAGTTCCAAGTGTGTTTAGTTTGTGACAATTCATCAAACTGTACATTTGTGATATGTGTACTGTGATGCATGTACACTATATTTCAATGAAGGTTTATTAAAAAAAATTGTGATCAAAAAAATCTGCAAACAAATACCAGTAAGGAAAAGATCTTAATGAATAGATGCATGAGGAGAGCAACCGCCAGGTTTTAGACTATACCCTCCTCAAGATCAAAGCAACTCTTCTGGTAGAGCAGTGTGCTTTATATTGTTGGCAATATTATCATTTTTTTAATTGCAGGAAACTCAATGTTGAATTTCCTGAATAATTTCCTAAACAAAGTAATGAACTTAAAAAAAAAAATCTGTAGTTATCATACAGAGTAAGAAAATACATTTTTTTTGTGAGAAAGCTGATGTAAACAAAACAAAACAAAGCAAAACAAAATGAAACAAAACATTAGACTATCAGTACGCATTTTCTCTTTTTATTGCCCATGAATCAGATTGTGGACGTGTCTGAGCCTTCGAACGCTTATTTTAGCCGAAATGTCTTACAATGGCATTAAGCATTTTGTAAACAAATACTCCAAAGCTTGTTCTATAATATTCAAAATCAGTTAAAAATCTTTAAGCAAAAAATTCAACAAAACACCAAAAACCTTAGTAAATTTCAATAACTTAAAACAACATGTACCAATAGGAAGACATTAAAAGTTATCCCCAAAAAGCGAGAGTGTAACTAAACACCTTAGTCAAAGCTAAATGGTTTCAAATTTTAACTTAAAAATTTTGTAATGGCAGCTGGCAATATCTCAATTTCTTAATAGTCTTTTGCTGGAGCTCCATTTTTGATAGCATAAATTTATATACTGGATTGAAATGAAACTGAAGGCCTAAGGTTTTGCCGCATTAAAACTTAGTGTTACATTTAAAGGAATCAGAAATAGAAAAACAGATATTGGACAAGTTTTGCGTGTACTCTGTATGGAGGTAAAAAGACAATACCTGTGAATATATTTGGGCTAGAATATTTATGCAATGAATTTCAATATGAAAAAATTAGAGTTTAGATTATCCTCAATTTACCAGAATTTGCTCTAGCTTACCAGGTACCTTAGCTTCTTTGGAGACAGTATAATCTCAATTAAGAAATATTATTGTCTATGTAGAAGACTCATTCAAAAATGCCTACAAGTTCCAATTTATTAGCCATACATGCAAATTTAACAAAGGTTGCAGGTAATAAGCTAAAGCTCAGTTAAAAGGAATGTATTCTTTAGGAAAAAAGTAACATGGTATTATGAACAGATATGGCTAAGAAATTGAATAAAGTAAATATGTCCTAAATGCTTTAATATACATAGATACATATATTTCAAAGTTTTCAGAAATAATTTTATTTTTAAAAATAAGTTTTGATAGCATTAGTCTATAGGACCATTAACATAATAAAACCATTTGTTGGCTAATCAAGAGCTATTAAAATCACATAATTATTTTCAGTACCCTTTTGACTATCAACAGTGTCCTAGTCTTGACATTCACTGCATTATCAGCTTAATTACATTTTCCCATAAAAAGCTTAGTGGTTACAGTGTGACTTTCTCATCCGGTAGTATTTTATCTACTTTCTATAGATTATGGGTAATAAGTTAAGATCATATACAATTCCATTATATTGCTTCTTTAAATAAGACTGATTTTTTTTTTCAGGTAAGACAGAAATAAGAGGTTCTATTGAGATAGGAAACTGGCAGGCCCTGCTTGTTAAGGAGTCACAAGACCTGAACCAAGGTCTCTGAGAAAAACAAGATTCATTGAAAAAACTAGTTAAGACCAGTTAGAACGGCGGGGTGCAGTGGCTCACGCCTGTGATCCTAGCACTCTGGGAGGCCGAGGTGGGCGGATCGTTTGAGGTCAGGAGTTCGAGACCAGCCTGAGCAAGAGCGAGACCCTGTCTCTACTAAAAATAGAAAGAAATTAGCTGGACAACTAAAAATACATGGAAAAAATTAGCCGGGCTTGGTGGCGCATGCCTGTAGTCCCAGCTACTTGGGAGGCTGAGGCAGGAGGATCGCTTGAGCCCAGGAGTTTGAAGTTGCTGTGAGCTAGGCTGATGCCACGGCACTCTAGCCTGGGCAACAGAGCGAGACTCTGTCTCAAAAAAAAAAAAAAAAAGAGACCACTTAGAACCACGATGGCAACAAAAAACGACGTCTGCTCGCTCTTGTTGCTTATTATACTCTGCTTATAGTGTATTAGCGTGCTAAAAGAAACTCCCATCAGTGCCATGACAGTTCATAATCACCATGACAACCCCTGTAAGTTGCCTTATATGATAAGAAAAGAGGAGGAACTCACTCCTGATTCCTGGAACCCTCTGCCCTTTGCCCAGAAAACCCATGACTAATCCACCCCTTATTTAGCATATAATCAAGAGATAGCCATAAATAGTTTGCCAGCAATGGATAGGGGCTGTTCTGTCTATGGAGTAGCCTGCTTGCTGCCTGTTTGTTTAATAAATTTTACGTTTGTTTCCAACTTTAGGCTCATGCTTGAATTCTTTTTTCATGAAGCCAAGAACCCTCTTGGCCTTCAGGCCAGACCCCAGTTTTGGAGTCTACCTCCTGTGTCACCATCATCTATTATTTTGACAATTGTGTTCAAGTCCCTGACTCATAATCCTACCATCTGTGTCACCTCTAGGTCCGGTTTGATCGGTTATTGTAACTCTTGATGATGGGTCATATTTTCTTTTTTGTAGTATATATACATAAGAACAGGAGAGAATGAGGTAAAGAATGTTTATTTTCTGGAAAGAGTATACCTTCTATCAGGCCATTAGTGTGGTGGGTTGGGCCAATCCAGAGTCTAGTGAGCTGGGTTTAGGCATTGTTGCTGCTTTAGTTACAATTGGTATGGCACAGGCTTCAAAGCCACCTAGTGGTTGAATGCTGCTGCTTCCTATTCAGTGGAGGCGTGGAGTCCTAGAGGGTTTCTTTCAATGTTCCTGCTCTCAGCCTTTAACAGGCCCAGTGTGCCCGTCTCTCTCCATATTCCTCTGCCTCTCCAATAGGCCTATCTCCATATTCCCATGACTCCCCTAGTGGTAGACGGTTGCTGTCTTGTACTCTTGCAGAATCCTGAATGCCAGAGGGTTCCTTTCACTCACCTGTGTCACCTTCGGATGTGAGCAAACCCTATATGTCTGTGCCACGGAGATCTCTCTCCACTAACCTGCTTTAACTTCAGTCTTTCCCATGACCCCGTGGTTCAGGCCTGTGAAAGAGTGAATGGGTGGGTGTAGACTCTGCATGTGGGGCTCCCAGAAATCCTATACTATTATACCAACTTAGCTTTTGAAAATTTGTTAAATTTTCAGCTTTTTTTCTTACTCACATTTAGGACAGTTTCCTCCTCTCCTTGCTGCCCTGCCAGAGGTGAAATAGTGGGTCTTGTCTCTTTTTTGAGGAGCTGGTTACTCTTTGGATTTTAGTTCATTAGTTTATTTAGTGACCTTGGCTCTCTCATGGGCTCAAAAATTATTATTTGTACTTATTCAGCTTGTTCTCATTATTGGAGTGAGAGTAACTTTCACTTGTGACTTTCTACATTAAGTATTGACAAGCTGTGGTCTGTGGGCCAAATCTTGCCCATCACCTGTTTCTGTAAATACAGGGTAAATATTGGATGGAACACAGCCATGCCCATTCTGTAGCCGTATTTTCTGTGGCTACAAATTGAGTAGTTGTGTCAGAGACCATGTGGCCTGCAGAGCAAAAAATATTGTATTATCTGATTTTGCATGGAAAAAAGTTTGCCATCCCTCATTCCATGTCTTAAGTAGAGGCAGAATTCCCCTTGACACTACTAAGTTTCTGTTGCATCCTGCAATGAAATTTCATACTTTGAGATGTATTGTGTTTCTTGGTTAAAAGTGAAAATGACTGTCCTCTGTGTTCCACATCGTTGATTTTTTTTTTTTAAACCAGTCAATATGTCTTATGTTTGACTAATCGTATGCTCAGGTTTGGGTATTTGACTGGCAAATGTTGGGTCTTGTTTTTAAAAATGGTATGTTTGCCTATGAGGATGATACCATAGACCGACTAACTTTTGAGTTGTTTTCCTAATGACAAGATTTGGTTTGCATGAACTCGTTTCTCCTTATCTTCCTAGTGACCAAGGCCTCCGTTATAAGGCCTCTAGTAGGGGTTATTGGGTTATTGGCATAGATAGTGATAAGGGGAAAAATAAATACATTTACATGCAGTTTATACTTTACGTGTATAACTTACATGACTGTGTTATTCCTGTGACTTCTTTAGCCAACTGTGTTAGCCAGGTCTATCAATGTATGTGAATTTGGCCGGGCATGGTGGCTCACACCTGTAATCCTAGCACTCTGGGAGGCCGAGGCAGGCGGATCGTTTGAGCTCAGGAGTTCAAGACCAGCCTGAGCAAGAGTGAGACCCCGTCTCTACTAAAAATAGAAAGAAATTATCTGGACAACTAAAAATATATATAGAAAAAATTAGTCAGGCATGGTGGTGCATGCCTGTAGTCCCAGCTACTTGGGAGGCTGAGGCAGGAGGATCGCTTGAGCCCAGGAGTTTGAGGTTGCTGTGAGCTAGGCTGATGCCATGGCAGTCTAGCCTGGGCAACAGAGTGAGACTCTGTCCCAAAAAAAAAAAATAAATAAATGTGAATTTATAATTATTTTAGATACCATTGCCAGCGAGATGACAAATACAGTAGTCAATGTTTTCTTGAGTTTTAATTTTCCCAATTATTAATATAAGTTCATTTAGAAATATATATATAGGAAAAAGTACAAAAGTAAGTTCATCTTGACCATGTTTTAGCATTCAGTTTAATTTTCTAGTTCTTTTTAAAAAATATAATTGTTTATGTATTTGAGAATATATTGTATAATTTTGGATCTGATTTTTTTATTTAACATTGCATCACAAATATTTTCCCATGTCATTAAAATTCAATGGCTTCTCTATATTCTCTTTTTTGATGTACATAATTTGATTCTAAGTTTTAATTATAAATAATAATGTTATAATGAACATGTTGTTTAAATGTTTATTCATATTTTGCTTCATTCATTACAATAAACTCCAATAATTCTTTTGGAATATGAACCACAAACTAAAAGATGTGTTATCTGAGCTCTTTTATGTCAATATATTTTTACATACATGTATTGGATATACCACAATGATGCCATACAAAAAAACAAATAGGAGTATATAGTCTAGTGTTGAGATATATAACAGTAATTGTTAACACACAGTGATAAGTATACTAACAGAAGTGTATGTATTAATAACAAAGATGAAAAAGAGAATTGAATGTGGCCTTTGGATCTCTTTTGGTTGGCTCTCATATTTAAAGATATTTAAATTTTCTTCTTTTTTAAATGAGAAATGTTTACATAAATATCTGGACTGGTAGCTTCTTGAAAAATAGGTAGATTTGGTAACTCTGGATCCTCACTTTGGCACAGCAACCATCTGCCGTAACTGAGCTGTGACTGCCCCTATACAGGCCATGCTTTCAGACTTTACAAATATTGCTGTCCTACTTGGACCCATGTAGGAATTTTAGCTTGTGATCCCTGATGTACAATGTATGGATATTCATTACGTAACACAGAGAAGGCTTTTTGATTCAGAAATTTACATTTTCAGTCTAATTGGTTCCTTCTGAACTGTAAGAACAGTTAAGATTTAAGCTGTTGATTGGGAGGGACCATAAAAGTAAGCTAGTGCCAATGCATCTTTAAACATTTTAGCTTGAAACAACCCCCAAATTATTGATAAACTATCTTGTATTTAAAGACCATTAAAGAAGGGACATTTTTCTTTTTGAAGATGGAGACGCCATTCTGCTATTAGAGAAATGGGAACTCAATGGAGAGAAACTACTAAGCTGTTAAAAGGAAATGAAGTCCTTGTAGTTTCTGATGTCTGAATATATCTAAGGGTTAAAAATGATTAAAATACCTTTCCTTAATTAGCTTTCCCCTTCTCTACATTCGTCATATGCTGTAAGATGAATTAGTACCATTAGCCTTTCAGAATTGACCTGATTAATTCCTTGTTATTACCTAAGAGTAAGCATAATGAAGCATAGTGAGTCTATTCTTTTTTAAAAATAACAACTTTATTGAGACATAATTCATATACTATAAAATTCACCCTTGAAAGTGTGCAATTCAAATGATTTTTAGTATATTCAGAGTTGTACAACCATCACCGCTATCTAGTTTTAGAACATTGTCTCACCCCACAAAAAACCCCATTAGCAATCATTCCCATTTCCTTCTCTTCCCTAGCTCCAGGAAACCACTAATCTACTTTCTGTGTTGCCTTTTGTGTCTCACTTCTTTCATTTAACCTAATGTTGCCTAGGTTCATCTATGTTGTAGCATGTATCAGTACTTCATTCCTTTTGTGGTCTAATAATATTCCATTGTACGGATATATCACATTTTGTTTATCTATTCATTGGTTGGTAAACTTTAGAGTTGTTTTCATTTTTTTTGTCAATCATGAATAATACTACAATTTTATTGACAATATTTTCGCTTCTTTTAGGAGTGGAATTGCTGGGTCACATGGTCACTCTATGGTTACATTTTTGAGGAACTGGCAAACTGTTTTCCATAGTGGTTGCTCTATTTTGAAATCCCACCAGCAATGTACGAGGGTTCCATTTTCTCCATATGCTTGCCAAAACTTATTATTCATCTTTTGATTGTAGCTATTCTTGTCAGTATGAAGTGGTGTCTCATTGTGGTTTTGACTTACATTTCCCTGATAACTAATGATGTTGAGCATCTTTTCATGTCCTTCTTTGTCATTTGTATATCTTCTCTGTTCATTTTAAAATTCAGTTGTCTTTTTTTTGTTACATTATAGGTGTTTCTGTATATTCTGGATACAAGTTATTTATCAGATATGTGATTGCAAATATTTTCTCCCATTCTGTGAATTGTCTTTTTACTTTCTTAATGGTGTCCTTTGATGCACAAATGTTTTTAATTTTGATAAGTCCAGTTTATCTATTTATTTTGTCACTTGTGCTTTTGGTGTCATATCAAAAAAAACCATACCTGTGGTATATGTATACCATGGAGTACTACTAAGCTATAAGAAACAATGGTGATATAGCACCTCTTATATTCTCCTGGATAGAGCTGGAACCCATTCTACTAAGTCAAGTATCTCAAGAATGGAAAAATAAGCTTTACATGTACTCACCAGCGAATTGGTTCCACTGATCAACACCCAAGTGCACATATAGGAATAACATTTATCGGGCGTTGGGCAGATGGGAGGGTGGAGGAGGGGATGGGTATATACATAAATAATGAGTGTGATGTGTACCATCTGGGGGATGGACACGCTTGAAGCTCTGACTGGGGGAAGGGAGCAAAGGCAATGTAACCTAAACATTTGTACTCCCATAATATGCAGAAATTAAAAAAAAAACCAAACCATTACCTAATTCAAGGACTTGAAGATTCACACTGATGTTTTCTTCTAAGAATTTTGTAGTTTTGGCTTTTACATTTGGTTTTTGAGCCACTCTGAATTAATTTTTGTATATGGTTTAAGATAAGGGATTTACTCTATTCTTCTGCATGTGGATGTATTTTGTTGTCCCAGCACCATTTATGGGAAGGATATTATTTCCCCATTAAAGTGCCTTGGTTCTTCTGTCACAAATCAATTGACGATAAATATAAGGGTTTATTTCTGAATTCTCATTATATTCTATCTGTATGTCTATCCTTATGCCTATATCACATGCTCTTGATTATTGTAGCTTTGTTGTACAGTAGCTTTGAAATCTAAAAGTGTGAGTCCTTTTGTCTTTTTTTTTTTTCAAGTTTGTTTTGGCTATTCTGGGTTCCTTGCATTTGATATGAATTTTAGGATCAGCTTGTCAATTTCTTCCAAAAAGGCAGGTGGGATTTTGATAGATATTGCATTCTCTCTGTTTATCAATTTGGGGAATATTGATGTCTTATCAGTAATAACTTTTCTAATCCATGAACATGGGATGTCTTTTCATTTAGTTAGGTATTCTTTAATTTCTTTCATTGATTTTTGTTTTCAATGTACAAGACTTTCACTTCTTTTGTTAATTTATTCCAAAGTATTATATTCTTTCTAGTGCAATTTTACATGAAGTTGTTTTAATTCTATTTTTGAATGATTCATTTATAGTGTTTAGAAATATAATTAATCTTGCACATTGATCTTATATCCTGCAACTTTGTGAAATTGTTTATTAGTTCTAACACTTTTCTCATGCATATCTTAGGATTTTCTATATACAATATCATGTCACCTGTGAAAATAATTTTACTTCTTCCTTTCCAATATGGATATCTTTGTTTCTTTTTCTTGTCAAATTTGTTGAGGATTTTTATTATGAAAGGGTTTTGGACTGTATCAAAGGATTTTTGTCTGTGTCTACTGAGATAATCATGTGTTCTTTGTTCTTTATTTTGTAAATGTGGTTTTACATTAATTGATTTTCCTATGTCATACCTACTTTGCATTCTTGGGATAAATACTACATGGTTATGCTGTATAACCCATTTTATATGCTGCTGGATTCTGTTTCCTAATATTTTGTCAATGATTTTTGTGTCTATATTTGTAAGTGATGTTGGTCTATAGTTTTCTTGTAATGTCACTGTCCGGTTTTGGTATTAGGGTAATACTGGCCTTATAGAAAGAGTTGGGAAGTAGTCCCTCTTTTTCTAGCTCTTGGAAGAGTTTATGAAGCGTTGGTGTTGTTTTTTCTTTATTGATTTTTCTCTACTTCATTTCTTTCTTCTCTGATCTTCATTTCCTTCCACTTACTTGTTTGGGGTTTCATTTGCTCTTCTTTTTCTAGTTTCTTAAGGTGGAAAATAAGGGCATTGATTTGCAATTTTTTAAATATAGGTATTTACAGCTATAAATTTCCCTCTATTGTGTTAGCTATAGCCTATACATTTTAGTATGTTGTGTTCTTATTTTCATCCATGTCAAAGGATTTTCTGATTTCTCTTGTGATTTTCTTTTTGTTCATTTTTTATGAATATATTGTTTAATTTTTACTTATTTGTGAATTTCCCAAATTTCCTTCTGTTATTCTAATTTTCTTTCATTGTGGTTGGAGAATGTATTTTGTATGATTTTAATCCTTTTAAATTTATTGATGTTTGTTTTATGACCTAACATATAGTTTATCCTAGAGAATGTTTCATGTGCACTAGAGAAGAATGTATTCTGCTGTTGTTGGGTGGAATGTTTTATAGATGTCTGTTAAGCTTAGTTGGTTTACAGTGTTATTCTAGACATCTATTCTTGTTCAAGTTCTGCCTGCTTGTTCTATTATTTAAAAAGAGTCTTGAAATCTCCAACTATTATTGTTGAATTATTGATTTCTTCCTTCAATTCTGTCAGTTTTTGCCTTCTGTATTTTTGGCCTCTGTTCAGTACATATACATTTATAACTGTTATATCTTCTTGATGCATTGACCCTTTTATTAATATAAAAATTCTTATTTGTCTCTTAACAATTTTTGTCTCAAAGTCTATTTTGTCTGATATTAGTATATCCACTCCAGCCCTCTTTTGGTTACTGTTTGCATGGTGTATTTTGTTCCATTCTTTTACTTTCAAGTTATCCAAGATTTTGAATCTAAAGTATGTTTCTTGTAGATAGCATATAGCTGGATTTTTTGGGTAAAAATCCATTCTTCCAATTCCTGCCTTTTAATTGGTGTGTTTAATATATTTACATTTAGTGTAATTACTGATAAGGAATGACTCATAGCTACTACTTTTTGACTTGTTGTCTATATGCCTTCTGTTTTTTTGTTCCTCTTGCCCTCCACTACTACCTTCTTTTGTGATAGAGAGAGATTTTCTAGCACACCGTTTAAATTTCCTTTTTTTTTTTTTTTTGCTATAGTTTTAAAGCTGTTTTCTTAGTGGTTTCTCTGACAATTACAATTAACATCTTAACTTAAACATTCTAGTTTGAATTAATAATAACTTAATTTCAATACTATACAAAACCTTTTCTCCAATGCAGCTTGTTCTATTTATTTAAAGCTTAAAAACATACGTAATATATTGTTTAGAGATAATTCATATGTGATAAGTCACTTAAGAAAAGCAAGGGCAATAAACACAAAAGATCATTGTAAAGCTTAACTTCCACGGGTGGAAGGGGAGCAGGATAAGATCAAAGATACTCTTAGTATTTTATTTTTTATAGTAAATCTTAAAATCAGCTAGCATGAGTCCTCTATCTTTGTTCTTCTTTTTCAAAGTTTATTTGGCTATTTTAGTTTTGTATCTTTCCAAATAAATTTTAGAATCAGCTTATTGATACATACAAGTTCCTGTTGGGATTTTTATTGAGATTGTATTAAATCTATAAATCAATTTGGGGAGAATTAAGAATCTTAAGAATATTACTTCATACAATACATAAATAGGGTATATTTTTCAATTTAGGTAGATCTCCCTTGATTTCTTTAATCAATGTTTTATGGTTTTTAGCATATAGATCCTCTATGCATTTAATTAGATTTAAACCTAAGTATTCAATATATTTTGTTGCTATTGTAAATGTAATTAAAAAGTTTTTGGCTTCAGTTGTTTATTGCTAGTACATGGAAATAAAATTGATTTTTGTATATTGACCATGTATCCTGTGGCCTTGTTAAACTCATTAGTGCTAGGAACTTTTTCGTAGATTCCTTGGGGATTTTCTGCTTAGACGATTATGTCACCTGAACACAGGGGCAATTTTATTTTTTTGTTTTCAACCCGTATCCCTTTTATTCCTTTTTCTTGCCAGTTGTAACAGTTAGGACTTCCAGAACAATGTTAAATAGGAGTGGTGAGAGGGGACATCCTTACCTTGTTCTTGATCTTAGGGATAAAGCATTCAATACTTCACCAGTAAGAATGATGTTGGCTTTTTTGTATATGACCTTTATCGAGCTTAGCAAGTTCCCTTCTATTCCTAGTTTATGAGAGATTTTAGAATGAATGAATGTTGAGTTTGTCAAATGCTTTTCTTGTATCTATTGATAATAATCATTTATTTTTTCTTTACTGCTAATATGGTAGATTATATTGATTTTTTAAAAAATGTTGATTCAGCCTTGCATCCCTAGTATAAACCTCAATTGCTCATGATGTATTATCCGTTCTGCATCTATTTGGATTTGATTTACTAATGTTTTGTTGAGGACTTTTTCATCTATATTCATGAGGTGTACATGACAGTTGTTTTCTTACACTATCTTTGGGTTAGATATCAGGGTAATGCAGGCTCCTTAGAATGAGTTGGAAAGGGGTCCCTTCTCTTATTTTCTAGAAGGGATTTTGTAGGATTGTTACTACTTCTTCTTTGCAAGTGTGGTAGAATTTGCCAGTGACACTATCCAGATCTGAAGTTTTCTTTATCTGAAGGTTTTAAATTAAGAATGCAATTTATTTGATACAAGGTAATTTAGATGACCTATTTCTTCTTTAATGAGTTTTTGTAGTTTTTATCTTTCAATGAATTGGATCATGTCATCTAAATTTTCAAATTTATGGGCATAGCTTTGTTCATAGCATTCCCCTAGTGTCCTCTGAGTGTCTGTGGGGTCTATGGTGACAAACCCTTACATCCTGTATATTGGTAATCTGTATTTTCTGTCTTTTTTTCTTGGTCAGTGTGGCTAAAGTTTTGTTGTTTAGAAACACAGACCTATGTGGTAAAACTTTGAAAATAAACGAGGGACAATAAACATAAAAACTCAATGTAAAGGTCACCTCAGCAGGGGAGGGGAATGAGACCAAGGAAGTTTTTGGGCTTTAAAGATATTTATAATATTCTACTTCCTAAAGAATATGATAAACATATGAGTGTTTAATTAATCATTAATCTTTAATTCACTGTATAGACACATATTTGTAGATATGGCATATAACATTCTAAAATAATTGTGAAACACAATAAATTTAATTTCTCAAGACACAAATAACCCAGACTCAATAATTTTGTGGACATGCTGGATTTGGATTGACAAGTGGAATATGATGGCCCCAGGAAACATGATTAATCAGACCAAAGATCAATTTTCTATTTCCTTTGCCTATCTCCAGCATGACTATAAAATTAATACTGCTACTTTTTGCTTTCCTGGAATGCCATTCTGGAGGTGAGAATTCATTCTACACTCTGGATACCTATGCTCTCTCATGACTAGTCTACAATTATTCTTAAATGCAGTGACTATTTTGACACAGAGGCTGTGTGAAAAGGAGAGTATGTCTAGGACGCAGATGCTCTCAGCAGAGGGAGTTCCCAGGAGCTAGGGTGTAGCGTGGCTATCTCCGCGTCATTAGCAACTTCTCGCCATGTCTCAGCACTAGCTGGAGAGCCTGACAGGTATTGCCAGCCCCCTCCCTGCCCACAGCTCTTGTGGCTGGCCTTATGGGAGATTAGATATTTGGTCCATGTCCTTGATGACAAAGAAACTGTGATCTTGTTTTGTGGAATGTCCTTCTCCCCCTTGAAGTGTATGATCATATTTTATATTCAGCCTGGAAACTTGCTGCCCAATTCTCAGAGAAGTTCTGCTGCCAGCTGCCTGGATGCGGCAGAATGCTGATTTAGCTCATAGGATGCATTGAGCCACATTGCCATGGTAACCAGCAGGTAGACCTGAGAGAAGCAAGGCTGCGGAGGAACCGTGGCCATCACCAAACAACAAATCAAAGGGAGGTGTCTCGGGAGAGATTTCTAATTATCACACGTTTGTCCTTGTAGTCAAACCAGGACGCAAGGGACACAGCACCATGGCACTGGCGTGTTTAGGTCACAAAATCGGGTAAACTCTCCTGGGCTACTTTGGGAATTCCGCAGAGCCTCCTGCTGCTTTAAGGCGTATTAAAATAGATTCTTAAATTGACCTCTTCCTTAGAGTTATCACCAAGCCCTTAGTAGTGATAACTAAAATTCTGTACAGCTTAAGGTATTTTGTGGGCAACAAGGCAATTTTAAAAAGTGTCACATCTGTGAGCCTGATAGCTCATAGCATCTGATATGGTTCTCTGACATCTTGAAAAGATTGCCCCTATTTATTCCTTTTTTCTTTTTTGCTTTCTCTTTAATACAATAAACCTTATTTCAGTAATCTTTAATGCAAGTGGAGTACAAACTGATATGTCTCTATGCAAATATATGCAAATCATCTTACAATAAGACAGGGTTTCTAGAGTAACAACTGGTAACAGCTATGCTATGTTTACTCATGAAGAAAGTGCTCAAGGTTACAAAGTTATCACTTCCTAATCACTAAATATTAATAATTTGCCAGGGAAATAGTTGTAGAAATCCTTTTCCTACTTGTAAATGTGCTGAGATCAAGGCTGTCCAATTCTTGAGACGGCGAGAGGTGATCAATGAAGACACAATATCACATGAATAGAACTCGAGTTGCCTGTTGTAAGAGAGCAGCTTCGACCTTCTCCTTGCAGTTGGGCCAGGCTGCAAAGGCACCTGCGTTCGTAGAGGTCTTTAACATATCTGTTCTGCATTAATTCATATTCTTGAATGGCACATGCTGGAGGCTGGCTTGAATCACCTTTGTTTTATTAAAGGTGCATTTAAGGTCAACTACCACTAACTGCATTGTTAAATATTGATTTTGCCATTTGAATTAATGTAATTTTCAGTCCTTTCCCTACTTAATGTACAGCAGCACTCCTGTGACCCAGTCAGACAGAAGATCAATACGTGGGTGCTCAGCTCGTATTGAATCTGGGTTCACTGCATTCTGTGTGCTTGCTTGTTTTCCCGTGAAAGCCAACGTGTTCACAGTAATGGCCATTGGCCTATCTACTTACCTTCTGCAAAACTTCTGAATGCTTTCATCTCTTGCAGAATGTTTCTGACCTATTTAGTGGTCAGTGTTTCTCAGAGTGCTTAGTGGTAGGTTTCCCTTGTTGAGGAAAAAAATGGTATCAAAACAGCACTGCATGGATTCATAACCTTTCAGAACTTGAACAAGCCTTAGACTTCAGTCAGTACTCTCATTTTATTGGTGACGAAACAGAGTTTAAATGACTTTTCAAACTGCTAAGTTCAGAACTAGAATCCTGGACTTCCAAATATTCTCTTTTCATAGTACTTATAGACCTCTAGTATTTAATACATATCATTTTTCTGCAAATTGAGGCAAAGACATTTTTTGGCTATATTCATTAAAAATATAATTGTAGGCCAAAGAAATCTTGGTATGAAAATGAAATAGTTTATTTCAATAGAGATCAAATGGAGACTCTCCCCATCAGCTGCCATGGGGATATTGCCTCTTTTATAAATATTTAGCTTGGCTCTCTAATCACTGGGTGACATCAATTGGCTTCACTTACTCTAGTTAAAGATACAGAAAAATAAATTATGATACTGAGGTTATAATGTACAGTTGGTGTATGTTCTTTTCCTGCCTAGTCTCTAGTTCATCCTAGAGGTGCCAGGGGCCATCTTCGCTTCCATATACGATACGGATTTGAGGAAACAGAGTCAAGAGATGGACAGAGAGAGACCAAGCCCCAGCAACATGAAGTGTCTGGATCCAGCCATGCCTGAAGCTAGTGATACCCTTGAACATTTAGGTTACATAAATCAGTAAATTCTGTTATTTGCTTAAATCGGGTTTTTTTTGAAAACTACAACCAAGAGTCTCAACTTCTTGGCTAATACATAAACTGAGTTGGACACTTGAGAAATAACTGGAGCTTGATGGGTGTAGTGTAAAGTTTCAACGTCATGGAGTAGTTTCACAGGAATGTCTTATAGCATTTCTAAATGTGTTCTAAAAGGCCGGGCGATGAGTCTCAAGGATACATCTGTATTCAAGCTCTCTTTTTTCAGTTTGTATCTACACGAATATGCATCTGCCGTATGAGCATAGTAAACTGGCATTTTACGTTCAAAGCCTTTACGTGATGTCAGCGCTTTTGTTGTTTAATAACATCTTAATGATGGTAGGGTATCTCCTTCGTGTGAAAACCATAGTTAACTCAGTTGTTTTTTGTCAAAACTTTCACTTTAGAAAAAGCCATCTTGTTCTAAAACTGAAATTGATTCTCTATAAGAAAGGAAAACACAGAAATTGGAATTACAGACTTTAAGCATAAAAAGAGTAACCTTGGAGATGGTTCAAGACTCAACTTACAGGTAACACTGAGACCCCACTGGTTTAGGTGGCTTGGCCTTAGCAGCGCGGGTCCTCTAGCTGTGGAGCTGACGGTAGCACCCACGTCTCAACCAGGCACCTTCCTCTGCTCTTTCTCAGCCTGGTAGACTTGCTTGTCTCCCTTCTCTTGTTTGGCAACATGCTGGGAAATACTTTTTATTACTGGGCTGCCTGGGGTCAAACATTTCCAATGTGTAGGTGATATAGGACAGTAGCGCAATTTACTGACAGCCATAGAGGTAATTTAGTTTACGGCCACATTTTCTAAGTGCAAGCAAAGGTATAGTAGCACTGCAGTCTCTGTAGAGCTTACGAATATAATTAGAAAATAGAAGTTTAAACTAGGCAAGAAGAATTCAATTAACTGGAACAAACACAATAAACAGAATCAAATCTTTTGACTCAGCACCTGGTTACACGATGAGACCCAGGGAATCAATGACAAAATCCGCACAGCTTTTTGGTAGCATCTCTACCTGTGAGACAGAGTATTGGGAGCAGATTTGATCATCCTATTTCTTTGGGTGGTTTTTATTCACATCACATAGACCTCGTCGCAAACACTGCAGTTACGTGCAATTAAACGAATTCACTTATTGACGTAAAGGAAGCTCGGTATATAAAAAAATATTAAATATTGATGATTTTTGCCTCTTTTTATGTATTGGATGTAGTGTTCATAGAGCAAAAGTCTATAAGAGCTATAACATCAAAATTATCAAATGTCTGCCTGTGAAGTTCATAAAGCTGAAACTACTTTTTTCTTAAACAAAGGCAGATGCTTTGTGTAGATGGATATCTCTTTCCTGTGTTCTAGGCATTTACTTTCATTTTTGAAACCCTTTTATGTGCTATATGAGGCACTGGCCCTGGAGTGAAAAGAGATTAAAAACACCTTGGGGAATCTTAATTCCCTCTAAATCACTTTTTTTTTTTTTTTTTACCCTTTTGGAAAAAAGAGTTGGTCTTGAATGAAACATGGAACCTTATCTACCTTACAAATCCTCTGCTCTCTTCTCCCCTCTCCCCACTGCCCCAGAGTTCCAGGGCTTGCTGACAGATAGATGGTGATTAAAGATTCTCATCATGCCCACGTGCCTTGTGCCCTCTCCTTTGTCTTTCTGCAGTTGGGTATCAAAGCTGTAGCGTCTATGTTCTTTGAAGACTAAGCAGGTTGGACATGCAATTTAGATGAAAAACAATTATTCTGTGTTAGCTTGCTTTTGGCAAGAGTGTATTAAGGCTCATCTCACTGATGGGAAACAAAAGCTGCACTTCGTCTTCATGAATTTCAAATGAGGGAGAGAGAGGGAAGGAAACAGTGAGTTTTCTGGCAGGAGCTTTTCTACATAACCTTTCTCTGATGAGTGGGTTCCTTTCTTGAAAGAATACCCTCAGTACCAGCGTGGATAATAACGTGCTTCTCTCCTGTGCACAGATGGTGCAGATGGTCATGTGGTTCTACTGGTGGGGAGCCTTTGAAACACACAAAGAGGACCACGCAGCTGAGGTACATGCTGGGGCGTGTTTTGAACTCATCAAGGAAAGAGAATTAATAGCCATATTGCACTGATATCTTTTGTTATAAATGTGTTTGGTTTTGAGAAAACAAGCAACCGAAAGGCATATTTGTGAATCGTCTCTGTGTTAAGTTAGGTTTGGACCTTAAAAATTGCCACTTTAGCTTCAAGGGCTCTCAGTTTAAAAATCTCAGCTCAGAGAGTCACACGGATCACCAACTTCTGAGTACTGTGTTGCACATTGCTCGCGATGTCAGAGTAAGTTCTCGGCCTTGACTGTTGAAGGCACAGCCTGCTGAGCCAAGTGGGACAGTGACTAAGAGAGGACCAAACCTATTCTTAGGAGGCCCATCCTTGCCAACAATATTATCCAGCTCAAAAACACAAAAGGAACATCAAAAGCAATATTGAAAGGAAGTGAAAGTCACCCCAGCCCAGCAGGCATCGCATGTGTTTGTAGGAATGTGTCTTAGGGAGGGTAGGGCCAGCTTCCATGGGTATGAGACCTGCGCGGTCATCTAGGGCCCTGTGCTTAGAAGGCCCCAAGCTTGGTTTAATGCTCTGTCATCGCGCTCTTGAAATTCTTACTAATTTTTGGACAAGGAGCCCTGTGTTTCCATTTTGCACTGGGCTCCCTCATATTTTATGGCTAGTCCCAAAGGAGAAGAGAGATGCTATCACGGGGGATGAAAGATGGGGGAGGAGGGTGCGTTTCTGGGTGACTGCCGTGGCTGGCCGCTCTCAGAATCTCCACGTACGACACTGGAGTACAACCTCCTGCTACAACCAGCGCAGCCGCTGCTCCTCGAGGGCAAGTGCAGTGAGTGGTCGTCCTCCGGAGACAGCTGTGGATGAGAGGTGGCTTGTCCCACGTGAGTTATGTGTCTCTTCACACATTCACCTCAGCATGTCACATTCTTAGCGTCAAAACCTACACTGTGTCTGAGGTTAATATTATCTGAGAGACTTCAAAATAAGATGTGTTTTGTTGACTCCTGGATAACATGCAGAAAATGTATGTTTTTGCTCTAGAAAGCAAGGCCCACATTTCAGTTTTTAAAATTTTTTTAGTTTTTTATTTCAGCATATTACGGGGGTACAAATGTTGGGTTACATATATTGCCTTTGCCCCACCTGAATCAGAGCCTTCCAGTGTGTCTATGCCCCAGACAGTGCGCGCAACACCCATTAGGTGTGAAAATACCTATCCCCTCTCCCCCACCTGCCCAACACCCGATGAATGTTATTACTGTATGTGCACTTAAGTGTTGATCAGTTAACACCAATTTGATGGTGAGTACATGTGGTGCTTGTTTTTCCATTCTTGTGATACTTCACTTAGTAGAATGGGCTAGATTTCAGTTTAGTGTATGAACAGACTTTTATTTCTCTGTGACATTTATGGTTTTAAGTAAAATTGCAATTTTCCCTTATAGCCTGTGGTTAAATTCTAATCCCTAAGCTAGTTAATGTTGAAGATTTGGTAAAATTCTACTGAATTCCTCAAATTTAAACATACAGTGAAAAAATGGCTATGGACTTGATGAGGTGTACCTTAGGACATTTTTGAGAAGCAATAGAGCATAGAGCAAAGGCTTCACACTGAGAGAGAGCTGGACCCAAATTCTGGCTCTGCCACTTAAGAGCTGCACACTGTTATTTCATTGCATTAAGACAGTTTCCTCAAAAGTAAAATAAGGATAAGAATATTGCCTTTCAGGGGTCTTGTTGGTATTAAAGGAAATAATAAACGTAAAGTAATCAGAACAGTTCATGGTATGTGGTATAGGTGTTTTTTTTTTCTTTTTCTTTTATTTCAGCATATTATGGGGGTACAGATGTTTAGGTTACATATGTTGCCCTTGGTAGGTATAGGTGTTTTTATAACTATATGAATTTAGTGATTTCGTGTTACCTGGCTAGGATTAGCTCTTCCTAATCTTGACCGTCTTGTATGGACTAAGTGTTACCCTCGGATAGGGTCAACCCTAATGCAAATTATGTTATTATTTCAAAAGGTAATAAAAAGTGATGAAGCTAATCTAAAACCCATGATGTCATAATAATATGAAAATAGTTTCTATTTATCGAGCATTTTGTTCACTCCTAAACGGTAACTGCGTCAGTTGTAAGTCTAGTACCGTGTTTCGCCCTTGGAGGAGGCCCTGTTTCATGGTTAACATCACAACTGCGAAATTGAAACCTCTGGTTTCCATCCTATGAGTGAGACTCCCTAATGTGTTTGGGGTTTTAAAAATATAGGATGTTTATGAATTCTCCATGAAATTTTAAAATTTAATAACATAAGAAAGAAGCAAACTGTACAGATCTCATGCAAACCTATTTTGTAGAGTTTTCAACACTATATAATTCAAATATCTAGACTTTAGCACAACCACCATCTTTAGTGATGCATTGTTCATTTTGATTTTCCAAGCCACTGAAAACATTCTCCATTTGGTGCTGAGTGATTTCATGAACTGCATCTGTGAACACAATCCTAAATTTATTCAAAGTGTGTAGTTTTGACAAGGAGGCGGGTTTATATAGGTCTTGTAAAAAAAAAAAGTCTGATAGGAGCGGGTATTATAGAAGGTAGCCAAATAATTCGTCTAGGTCTGCTTATACATTTTCTTAAAAAGACATCATGGATGAAATCATGCAGGAGGAAGGTATGATGAAAAATAACAAAATTGTCATAATTTAGAGAAAAATTTCATAACATCTCAAAGTAACCAACACAAAAACCATGTTTATATTTTACAAAAAGGATCAATTACACTTTCCTGAGGGCAGATATTGAATAAAATGAACATTAATATTAAAAACTTTCCATTATTAAAATTTCAAATTGTACATTTTTTAAAATCACCTTATTTATACATCTATATACTTTCATCTCTCTAAACATACATATTTCACATTGCTGCATAGATCTGCTAAATGTATTCTCTGCCTTCCAAAGCACATGCATTTTTTAAAGTGAATAAATCATTTAAATAAGTCAAGTGATTGGTATGCTGTGTTCATAGAGGGGAACTTCCATCACTGTTAGAAAATAATCTCACCTCTTTCATAGATTCTTCTTTTCCTGGAAATTCCCAGTTAAACTAAGAAACAGAATCTAAAGTACATGAAATTAGTAGTAGAAGAGTTCTAATTTTATTGTGCTGGTCAGTTGTAGTGGTAAGGGGAAGCAATTGGGAGAATACTTTCTTTCCTTTTCCATAGTTCTTCGAAGTTATTTGTTTTGAGGACTTTGTTATTTTCACCAGGAATCTTAGCTTAGCTATAATATAATTTCATCACGCCCTTTTGTGGCCTTTAAAAATGAAGGTATAAGTTATACTGAGTGAGGCCGCTGTTGGGGAATACTTGGGAGGCAGATGATTCAGAAAAAGCTGTCAGCATCAGTCAGGAAAATCTAGGTTTTGGACCTGGCAACATTCTTCAGCATCGTATGGCTCTGGGGCAAGTGTATAAAATTCTTTGTCTTAGTTTCATAACCTAAAAAGGTTGCTGTTAAGATTAGAAGTAATACACAAAACACTCAGTATGCTAGACAGAATGACTTAGTTGACAGTAGCTAGCAGTACTAATTACAGTACTAATTCAGGTGTCTGCTGAACCATCCGGACTTCCTGTTCTGCACACAGCTTGCATGAAGCCAGAGGACCCAAAAGCTTACGAATTGCACTTTAACTCCTTTCTACAAAGCAGATTTTGAAAATCTACAGTAACATAAATCCATATCCCACACAATAGAGTTGTGTTCAACAGAAGCCTTTTGATCTTTCTTTTGTTTTGCTTATAACAGAAAATAATGGATTTTTTTAGGCTCTAGAATATAGCAGAATGCTAAAATTAGTAGTTTTCTTTACCAGTCATTTGTCTTTTCTTAGAAGAGTATTTTCCACTTTGATTTCTCACATAAATGTGTAAAATGCAGTTCTGTTTTATTGCTTGAAATCAAGACTTTGTTTAACTTAAATAATTGAGCAGAACTTGCGATGCTGCTGTTCTCAAATGCTATGCTTTCTTTTCGGTAGAGAATTCAAAGAATATCTCTGTACTTAAAAATTAGAACACAATGGGGCATTTTTCCCCTTAAAAGCAGTTCAGATCTATTTTTATTTTAGATTATCCTAGATTTCCACTTAAGAACTATGAATTTTAATAATCAGTGATCAGATCTTTCTAATATATGCATCAAGCTGTTGGCTATAATTAAACAAAATACCTGGAGTTTTCCAGTTGGATGGATATGACAATGAATCAGTGATCAAAAATTGTTCTCAAATGAAATAACATCAATGTCTGCAATTGCTCAGAACCTCACATGATTCTGGTATAATTTACTTTTCTATAAATCTTGAGCTTCAGAGAGGCTGAAAATTCTTTTTGTGATTTTTCCTGGTTGATTCTGTTTAATCAAACTAATGTACAGTTACTGAGAATGAATATAGAGAGGGGCAGGGGAAACATGTGGCATTTGTCTAATTTCCAAGACAAGAGGTTAATACTTTTGAAAAAGAAAATTGACTCAGAAAATGATATGGAACATATGCTGGGGTAATCTTGGGAGTCTGCATTCATCTTGAATGTGAAATCTTAGAACTTTTGTGAGTGTTCACTGGAAATCCAGAAATGTTCTCTGGTTCTGACACATTTCTTTTTCTTTCAATAAAAACCAGATCTGGGCCGGTGGTAGCATTAAGCCCCGGGGCAGTGGGAACGCAGCTGACACCAGGTGAAATCCCACTGTCATACCAGCTACACGACGGGGAACTTAAACGCTCCACCCCTAACATTTTGACACAATGCAATTATTTTGCTTTTGACAGATGGCATTTGTTTGTTTGAAAAGGTTATTGTGAAAAGTATCATCTTCAGATAAATGTACTCAGATTTGTATTTTAGATGTATTTCACAGCTGCACTTTTATAAATAGGTTGGAAAATAGCTAGATACTGATTTATGTTTGACAGCTCGTTTTAGTGGTTTTCAGAATTTCTGCAGGGATACTTTGGCTTGTTCCCTTGAGTCTTCACAGCTCATGAAAACTCTGAACAGCACTAAAGACAAGAGGAAAAAAAATCTTTAATACAACACATTCAAACCTCAGTGGATTATCTCACTCTAGATTTTCCAACTAGTTTCAGTTTGGAACAATTTTTTTTCAGTTGTTGGAAAAATTGTTGCAGTTATTTGAATAATGAAAGGCTTGCACAGTGCTTAATTTAGACATGAAAATGCCCACGTCAAAGTGCTATATCTGTGAATAAATGTACTTTGTATGTGTCCATTGTTGGTTGAGAACATGGATTCTGGAGTCTTCCAAATGGTCTGTACAGGAAATGTTGCACAAGTTCCTAAACTTTTGTTGTTTCGGTTTCCTCATCTGTAAATATGGATGCTAAGAGTACCTACCTCATGTTGAGTTATGAGGATTAAATAAGTTAATACACACAAAGAATTTGGAGATGCTTGGCTTATAGGGGATCTGTGATCAATATTCACTGCTATTATGTATATGTGTATGTATATATGTATACATATATGTATGTATGTACAAATAATATGCAGTACAAATAGTAATTATACACCTAATATATATTTAATATTCTTTATTATATCTTATCCCTTTTCCCATCAATGATTATATGAAAGTTACTATACTACCAAATATAGGTTGAGTGTCTTATGAAATACTGAACTAGATTCTATCAAAGATATAAAGAAAATATATGCATCTGTTTTGAAAGATTTGATCAGCTTTTCTCTCATTTTCTCCTCAAATATTTCTAAGATCTAGAGAGCATTTAACTTGCTGGAATGATCTACCCAGGGACTTCCAGACGTGATTACGTAATTGATGGTATGTGGAAATCAGCAAGAGCAAAAGACACAATAAAGAACCTCAGGCAGGAGTGAAACTATTACAATTCTAGAGGAAGATGTTGGAAATACTCTTCTAGACATTGGCCTGGGCAAAGAATTTATGAAGAAGACCCCAAAGGCAATCACAGCAACAACCAAAATAAATAAATGGGACCTGATCAAATTAAAAAGCTTCTGCATAGCCAAAGAAACTGTCACAAGAGCAAACAGACAACCTACAGAATGGGAGAAAATTTTTGCATGCTACAAATCCGATAAAGGGCTGATAACTAGAATCTACTTAGAACTCAGGAAAATCAACAAGAAAAAATCAAATGACCCTATCAAAAAGTGGGAAAAGGACATGAAGAGAAACTTTTCAAAAGAACACAGAATAATGGCCAAAAAACATATGAAAAAATGCTCAACATCTGTCATCATCAGGGAAATGCAAATCAAAACCACAATGAGATATCACTTATCTCCAGTGAGACTGGCCTTTATCAAAAAGTCCCAAAACAATAAATGTTGGCGTGGATGTGGAGAGATAGGAACACTCATACACTGCTGGTGGGACTGCAAACTAGTGCAATCTCTGTGGAAAGCAATATGGAGATACCTTAAAGAGATACAAGTAGAAGCACCATTTGATCCAGCAATCCCATTACTGGACATCTACCCAAAAGAACAAAAGACACTCTATGAAAAAGACACCTGCACCCAAATGTTTATAGCAGCACACTTCACAATTGCAAAGATGTGGAAACAACCCAAGTGTCCATCAATACATGAGTGGATTAATAAAATGTGGTATATGTATACCATGGAGTACTATTCAGCTTTAAGAAACAATGGTGATATAGCACCTCTCGTATACTCCTGGATAGAGCTGGAACGCATTCTACTAAGTCAAGTATCCCAAGAATGGAAAGACAAGCACCACATGTACTCACCATCAAATTGGTATTAACTGATCAACACATAAGTGCACATATAAGAATAACATCTATTGGATGTTGGGCAGGGGGGAGGGGACGGGTATTTGCATACACAAAGAGTGCAATGCGCACCATCCAAGGGATGGGCACACTTGAAACTGGACTTGGGGGGGAGGCAAGGGCAACATACATAACCTAAACATCTGTACCCCCATAATATGCTGAAATAAAAAAGACAAAAAAAGAAAAAAAAAAGAACCTTAGGCGACATCTTTGTGGAGAAAAGTGCTTGTGCTCTACTTGATAACTTTTGCCTCTCCAGTGTTTCTTGGAGCCTTTGACACATGATTCTTTCCCATTATTCCTTCATATGCAAGTGTTTGACCCCCAGGGCCCTGAGGTTCTTGTTTTTCTGTTTGTCGGGGCTTGTCTTGGAGCCTGCTACAGCCACAGCGGGAGTGAATTGCACAAAGACGAGGGTAAGGAAAGTCTGGAGCCCTTCCCTCACAAAGCTGAAAAGCCTTCTGGACTTTTCCCCTCTGAATTTTAAGATTGACTCTTGTTTGAGAATGTGTGTTTTGCTTTGCTTTCCTCTGTGAGTGGTCAGCATGGAGAAGTTTAATATCTACTTTTTCTGTTTTACAGTCTTCATTTTAAAGATCCAATTACCGCAAGTCCTTTTCTTGAATATTGCACTGGGCCTGCTGACCTCATAATTCTCTTATCTCTAATTTCCATCATTAGCTGTACTTGAAGTTGTATCTCACACGCACTCCTGAGCTGGAGAACGTGTGGAAAGGGTAGAGACTGTCCCCCTTGCAGGAGGACATGGCTCACATCACCCGAGAGCTGAGTCTCGAGTGCACCAGCAACGTGACTGCCTCCTGTGTGGTGGCATTCTCAGGTATGTTAATTTAGATTTGGTTGTGGTATCACCAACTACGGTAGCATAGCTATTCTGCTCTTCAGAAATGCTGAGACAGACACATCCTGGAGGGGCTAGGAAAGTCCATTACTCAATGAGTCTTCAGGTCCAGCTGTCCTGAATCTTTTCTCTCTAGGTCCATTCCATTGTCACCTTCTGTGACAGTGGATAGTTTGTTATATGTTCTTTTCGATGTACTACTGTCAATTCTATGGTAGATTTACAATTCCTTGTTCTTAGGGATTCAGTAATGAGAAGATGTTTCAATTTTCTTGATGATGTTTGAAAGAATAACTCTTTGAACTCCATTACTTCTGGTGAAATAAACATCATATTAAAATAATAATAACCACCATTGTTGAGGGTCAACTCTGTGCCAGACACCATCACAAGCGTTTTATGTATCATACGTCTTTGGAGCTACACAAAAGCATAACAGTCCTGCAAGGCAGGTGTTATTAATGTTACTCTCACTTTACTGTGGGTAAGCTGAAGCTCTGAGAGTGGAAGGTTCTTGGTCAAGATGGCATATTACTAAAGAGAGAGTAGTTCCTTGTTACTAATCCTCTCTTCTCCCTGCAGAGAAGCTTAGCTGCAGAGTTGCTGCAGTGCATGATGAGGGTCCGGTACATTTTGTTTTCTGGAGGAATTGTCTACTGATGGAGATGCCAAATTAAGTGCTGATGCACTAAGAGATAGTGCGAGACCTTTTGCTTCACGGCTGGCTTGGGTCACCTGTGAGTGTGCAGTCCTCAGGGGAGGATATGAAGTGGGTTCCCCGGCAAATGGGGCTTCTTGCCTTCTCCCTAGTCTGCTCATCAGAGGGCCTGGCTAACATTCATTCATTCATTCATTCATTTTTACCTGTAGTGAAATATACATAACATTTATCATTTAGCCATTCATGAATATACATTTCAGTGACACTAAATGCATTCATGATGTTGTGTAACCATAACAACTGTGCATACCCCCAAACTTTTTCATTATTCCCCCAAAAACCACGATGCCCATTAAACAATAAGTCCCCCTTACCCCCTCCCTCCAGCCCCTGGTAACATCTATTCTACTTTCTGTCTCCATGAATTTGCCTATTCTAGGTTGCTCATATAAATAAAATAACACAATGTTTGTCCTTTTGTGTCTGGCTTATTTCACTAAGCATAATGTTTTCGAGGTTCGTTCATATTGTAGCATATATCAAAATTTCTTTCCATTTTATGATTGAAAAAATATTTCATTGCTTGTATAGACCACATTTTTTCTATCCTTTCATCTGTTGATTGGTTAGTTTTTGAGAGGAGGTCATTGGACGATTGTCTTTCCCAATTCCTCAGGGAACCTCATGCTACACATGGCGCATTCAAAGGTTTTTTTTGGGGGCATATGCAGTGATTTGTGAGAGTTCTAATACCTTTAGGATGAAATACATGAAGACTGGCAGTTTAAAGTCAGTTTCTACCAAATATTTATTGATCTCCAAGTAAAAATCTACTGCTGTATTTGACAATAGGAGATGTCCATAAGCAGTTAAAAAGTTCACTGTCCGTAGAGAAACTCAGTGCAGGCTCCCATGCACGCACACTCTTACACACCTTCATGTCCCCAGACACCAGCCCACTGTGTACACATGCAGCCCTCTGCCCTTCCAGATCCCTCCACAAACAGGTAAGCTACCATGGAAGTATGCATCCAGATGAGTTACAGGAAATATGGAATATCTAAGGAGGGCAAAATGGCTGTGATTTTCAATGGCCAGGCATATCTTTGAACAGGAATAGAATTTAAACCACGTCATAGAGGATGGGTATGATGTGTGTGGGCATAAAGGTGGAGCATGGGGTTAAGAATGTATCAGGAAGGAGAAACTACTTGAGCAAAGTCCCAGAATCCGGAATTGGGACAGTGGGGCATGTGGTGGGGTTCATGGGGAAGGTTCGTGTTGGAGAAGAGGGGGGAGGTATGACAGGGGGGCAGGAATGGGCGGCCGAAGGCTTTTGATGCTGGGCTGAGGAGGCTGACCTTTATTCTGTAAGCGGTGGGGACGGCCTGCATTTATCAGGGGCTCCTATGTGCAAGGGACAGCATTGGGTTGGGCACTGGGTAAAATAAAAGGAAGGGCCAAGGTGGGACCTGGTGAACATTAAAGTTTGAGAGGTAGGAGGAGGAGGGAAGCCGGTAACGAAGGCAGAAGACCAAGATTTAAGGGGAGAAGGAGTCAGGAGTGTAATCTCAAAAGCCAGCAGGAGGGAGTTTATAGGAGAGCTTGATTATCTGTGTTAAAAGCTGCGCTGAGATCCCAGGAAGGAAGGATGGAATGTCCACTGTCGGTTTAGACAGATAGAAGGACGCAAAAGGCCTTGGCGGGCAGAGCCTCGGAGGAGCTGGGTGGCGGCGGTGGAAGACAATACAAAATAGGCGAAGAGTGGGGCGGAGCCGAGGACATGACGATGGCGAGCGAGACTACGCCCTCCAAGTCGACCGCGCTGGAGCAGAGGTGAGTACGGTGGTAGCTGGAGGGGACCATGTGCCTAAGAGAACGGCTACTACTGTTATGACTACATTAGAATAAAGACACAGCAAAGCATGTTTTTGTATTAGTGGGAAAGAACTAATGGAGAGGGACAGTTTGATTGAACAGCCAGATGAATAGTCAGTGAAACAAGTTGTTTTATAAATGGTGGTTTAGAAGAATGAATGTGGCCGGGGCACGCAGAGTGGACTGAGTTTGGAGGTTACTAGAGGATAGGAGTCTCTCTGGGGAGTTGTTGCAGGCGGCAGTGGAGACGTCAGGGAACTGCAGTCTAGACGGAAATGGAGTAAAGAGGTAGAGACAGCTATCAATGAAGCTTCAGGAAAAGAAAGCACAGGGCTTGGCATTGGACTAGAGACTGACAAGTAAATACATCAAAGAAGCGCTCAAATTTGGCGTGGGCGTCTGGTACATTTAATGTCCTGGGGCCATTTCTGCTGCATCTCTAAAACACTCCAGGTTCACTATGACGCTGCTTGTCCAGGGCCTCTGGCAGTGACCCTGAAGAAACACCAGACTCTCGGTTTTCCTTTGAACTGTGTCCTTTTGTATTAGGAAGGGTATTATGTGATCTTCCCAAACTAATTTCTCTGATTGCTGTGCATGCCCTCTGTCATCTGTCTTCCCATGAGTGAGCTTCCGCTGAAAATAGGCTGAGTCATTAGGAGAAGAAAGACTCAAAGGCCACGGCCGCAGGGGCTAAATGACCGGCCCGTCGGGATAAGAGCCTTGAGCCCCCGCACGGCGTACCTGTTCACATAACCATTTTGTTGTCAAAGCTGCTTTTTGCTTCTTTCCCTTTGCTCCTGCTTCAAACTTATTTTTGGAGCATTTTTGTGACCTTGAACATGAAATGAAATGGTGATGCCACTTCTCAAGGGAAATGTGTTTAAGATGTGCTGGTTCATGAAAGAGAATCATCAGTCAGAGTTCCCCAAGGGCTTAACCTTCATCCGCTTTTCAAAGAGAAAAGCTGCTTCCTTCCACTCACACAGAAAGCTCTCCCCAGGTTCCTTTCCCTCTCCTCTTCCCACCTCTTTCCTGCACAACACTCAGTTTTTTCATCTTTTGAGTCTTGTGGTGTGGACGCACCATCTGTAGTTCAATAGTGTGGTAACTTTTCTTTTTTTTCCCTCACTCTTCTCTCTTTATTTCTCTGCCACCTCACCAATTTCCATCATTGTGTTGCTGTGAGGAGGAGCAAAATGTTGGAATTGTGTACACAACGCTGATTCAACCGTTGCTCACAAATTGGATGCATGCTTGAGAACTCCTCGTTTCTATAGCAGAGTGTGAATGAGTGTTGGATGGAGTTTGGCAACAGAAATTTTTTTCTTTCAGTAGGACTCTTTCTTTAAGGAAGAGTCCAAGAGGGGGTTTATCCCATAAATATATACCATTATAATTTATCAATTAAAATAATATCAATTGAAAAAAGACAAAAATAAAAAATCCAAAGAGAGGGTCTAGGGGTGAAGAATCATACAGTTATGCTTCCTCAAGACAGAGCCATGCAAATCTCCCCCACCCATGCAACTCCCAAGCATCCATAGATGGGGAGCCACTTTTTTGTTGCTTATGATTTGGATATTATTTCATGGGTATTTGAAACTTTTCCTGAACAGTTAGGCTATCACAAAAGGAAATGAGAGAATAAGACTTTTTGTGGGACTGGATAAAGAGAGTGCAGATGGGAGGCTGGTGATGTTGCAGAAGAAAGAAGAAGGGGGCTGAATGCCTGGGGCCGAGAGCTGGAGTTAGCAAAATGATTCCAAGAGCACTGAGGCAGACACCACAGCGAGGGACGGGCTTGGTTCCAGGGCCCAGAAGCTAACCAGAGTCTAAGAAGACCACTTTCGGCTGGCAGTCTCTATGTGAGTCGAAACTTTGTTTTTCTTGTTCCAGGCACTCTCATTTACAGAGTGCCCAGAAGTAATTTAGGGGCCTGACTTGAGCATCTAAATTTAGGTTGCCCATTCTTTGGACACCCACTGAAGATGCTTTCCAGAATAACTGCTGGACCCCAAGTGAGCCCTGGGTCCCCTACATGACGCTGGAAAGCGGTTTCAGTGCCTGCGGTGAGAGGGTTGCTTGTCTCAGTGTGTGTCTGTGGGGAGTGGACACCACTGTTACATTCTGGAAATGTACAAGGTGCGGGTCTTTACTACTCTGGGCCTGCTCCTGTGATTTTTTTTTCTTTTGTTCTGGGTGAAAACTTAGCCAGTATAAGCAAGTCATCCTTTCTAGCAGAATGACTGTTCCTTCTCTGTTCCTACCTTTGCTTCTATTTCCTTTATGATAAATTTTAAAGAAAAGAGCGGGCCATACTCAAAGAACCCAAACTACTCTTCTAATTTAGAAAACGCATTTGTGATGAATTGTTGGACATGAATCCTTCTCTTTGAATACACATTTTATTCAATTCAGTATTTTCTCACTGTGAAAGCAACGATAGGAAAAGCTGGGCCACACCAGAGGAGGGCCCCTGACTTGTGTTTGCAGTTCAGATATGCTAATGTGTAAATGTAACAACTTGGACAAAAATTTGATTTTGTGAAATAAATTATTCTTCCACATATTAAGATACCAAAAGATGCTTCACCTTAAAATTAATGTAACATTTCTCTCTTTCTATTAATATGTCTCATATAGGTCTCCAATCTATGAGCCTTTGTTTGCAGACCTGTGGGAAGATGATAAAAACAGCCTTATAGGCCGGGCGCGGTGGGCTCACGCCTGTAATCCTACCACTCTGGGAGGCCGAGGCGGGTGGATTGTTTGAACTCAGGAGTTCGAAACCAGCCTGAGCAAGAGCGAGACGCCATCTCTACTAAAAATAGGAAGAAATTAATCGGACAACCAAAAATATAGAAAAAATTAGCCGGGTGTGGTGGTGTATGCCTGTAGTCCCAGCTACTTGGGAGGCTGAGGCAGGAGGATTGCTTGAGCCCAGGAGTTTGAGGTTGCTGTGAGCTAGGCTGACGCCATGGCACTCTAGCCCGGGCAACAGAGTGAGACTCTATCTCAAACAAAACAAAACAAACAAACAAACAAAAGCCTTATAGAGCAGATGGAGTTCAATAGTTTTGAAGATTTAAAGGAAGTTTGAAAAATATGTAGTTTTTCTGAGTGAAACTTGAACTTACTTTTCTATTGTAATTTTTTGAGCAGAAGAAATTAGAAAAAAATAGAAGCATCTTTTCTTTTAAAACAGGGTTTGTTTGCCAGAAAATGCCTTCTTTTCTTGGACATTCTAAGACAATTGCTTTTGAAAGCATTAAGTATGAGCTTCTTTTAGAATAGATTCTTTTCCAATAGCTAGCTCCAAATATTCTAGCAAATTTTTTTTCAAGAATATAATAGGTAGATGTCTTCATGAAAGAAGTTGAGAAACTGCTCACACACACTCTCTCTCCATATATATATCCCAAGAATAACCATAATTAAAATAACAAACTATCTGAAGAACACAAACTATAAGAACACTAGTAAATGTCTTAATTTATTTTATATAGCCAGCACGAGGATAATAGAGCAGCTATGATTGACAGTTATTGCTTGATATTGGTAAAATTCATTATCTGTGGGACGTTCCTATATTGCAAATAGATTTACTATGAGCTGATCCTTGTATAGACAGCCATGTGGAAGAAAATGTAGCAGCAATTTAGAAAGGGAAATGGCCTGGGATGATAGCCCAGCTGGAAGTAAGGATGTTCCTGTATTGAAGATCAGTGCAGTTAAAAGGATTTAGCAGCCAGATTATCAAGTTAATAGCTGGAGGGCTTAATCATTGGCCTCAACATTTTTTCTGCTGCAGTGATTTAAACGGAGGGGTGATGTAACAATCATAGTCCCTAGAGCTAGGTGGGTTTGAATTCCGTAACTCCACATCAACAGGCAATTCAAGACCCAGTGTTTAAAAGTGCTGTCAGGTGGCAAGAAGTTTGAGGGGTCAGAAACCACATGTGGACAGCAGATTGTAATTATAAGGACATTTACTTCTGTCACCTGCAGGTCTAAAAGTTCTAGTCTTTCTCTGGAGTGCTGAAGTTCTATTGCAAATTGCTAATCAACCTGAAATCTAGGGGCTTAGTATCAAAGGTATTACATCTGCTGAGGCAGAGAATAAAGACTCACCTGGAAGTTCCAGGGCCCCACCCAGCACCCGGGGCATTCCAGTGCTCCTCCTGAGGGACTAGAGTTAAGCACAAAAACAAAATGACAGCCTGTTCCTTCTGGCAAATGCCACCTACTGACAGGAAGGTCAGTTTGCACAGCCCTTTTCAACATTTACTGACTCAGTCATACAGGGTGAGGTTGTTTCTCACCCACAAACACTGCCTGTTTCAGTGATTAAGCTGGCCATGCCATTACAATTCACACTACTAAGAAGACCACAGGGCTGGGGATAGAGAAAGGATTTGACGGGCCTCCATGCTCTCTCATCAAAGAGACAGGGAATCTGCCCATACACATAGCTCACCACTGTTACAGCACACAAACAACTAGCAACTGAGAAAACCATCACACTAAGGATATCCATTACTAAGGCATCTATCTGGAACCTATATCACCATCAAAGCACCCACAAACCAAGCTAAAGGTTCTTATCCAACATATGCTGTGAATACCCCTGTATGAGTGAGTGGTAGTGGTGGTGGTGGGGGGGAAGCCCCATCTAAACAAAAGAAAATTCAAGCTTAAGAAGCAACAATTGCTCCAGGTGGAAGGAGTCAGTGCGAGAACTCTGAAAGTATGAAAAATCAGAATGAAACATCTCCCCCAAGAGGGAACACCAGCCCTCTAGCAATGGACTAACCAAAATGAAAATATTGAATGACAGATAAAGAAGTCCAAATACGGATTACAAGGAAGCTCAATGAAATCCAAGAGAAAATGGGAAATCCACTCAAAGAAATTTGAAAAACAATTTAGAAAATGAATGAAAAATTCAATAAAGAGATCGACATATTAAAGAAAAAGCAGATAGAATTTCTGGAAATGAAAAAGTTAAGGAAATACAAAGCACAGTGGAAAGTTTTAAGAATAGACTAGACCAGGCAGAAGAAAGAGTCTCAGTGCTTAAAGACAACTCTTTCAAATTGAATAAGTCAGTCAAAAACGATGAACAGAGAATTAAGAGGAATGAACAAAGCCTAAGAGAAATATGGGATTATGTAAAACATCCAAATATAAGAATCATATGCATCCCAGAGAGTAAAGGAGAAAATGCACAAGGGCTGGAAAACCTATTTGAGGGAATAATTCAGGAAAATTTTTCTGGTCTTATTAGAGATTTAGACATTCAGGTACAAGAAACTCAACAAACTTCTGGGATATTCATTGCAAAAAGGCAATCACCAACACACACAGTCATCAGACTGGCCAAAGTCAATGTGAAGGAGGAACTCCTGCAAGTAGTAAGGTGAAAAAATCAAGTAATTTATGAAGGAAAATCTATCAAGCTAACTGCAGACTTCTCAACTGAGACCTTATAAGTCACAAGGGATTGGGGCCCCATCTTCAGTCTTCTTAAACTGAGCAACTGCCAGCCTAGAATTTTGTATCCTACAAAACTAAGTTTCACAAATGAAGGAGAAATAAAGACTTTTCCAGACAAGCAAACACTGAGGGAATTTATCAAGACCAAACCTGCCCTGCAGGAAATACTCAGAACTACATTACACATGGAGTAACACGATGGTCATCCTCCAGCATAAAACCACCCAAAAGCTAAAGCTCAGAGCTCAAATAAAACAACAATACAAGACGTAAAACAAAACAATAAGGTACTAACCAACAGGGTGAACAGAACAGCATCTCCCATGTCAATTCTATCGGGTCAATGTAAATGGTTTGAATTCTCCACTCAAGAGACACCCTGCTGGCTGAATGGATAAAAAAATATAAGCCAAGTATCTGCTGTCTCCAGGAAACACATCTAACCCGCAAAGACTCTTATGACTCAAGGTCAAGGGAAAGAAAAAAATATTCCATGCAATGGAAACCAAAAGAAATTAGGTGTAGCCATTCTCATATCAGATAAAATTGATTTTAAATCAACAACAGTAAAGAAAAACAAAGATGGTCATTATATAAATTTTTAGGGAGCAATTCAACAAGAAGACATATAATCTTAAATATTTGTGTACCCAACACACGATAATTAGAAATAATGTGAGAGCTAGGATAATGGCTAAGTTTAAATTAAATATGCTTCAACCAGCGTATTGAAAATTTTTTTTTAAAATTGATGCATAAAATTGTACATATTTATGAAGTACATGTGATATTTTATGCGTATAATGGGTAATGATCAACTTAGAGTATTTGGGGTATCTATCACCTCACATACTTATCATTTCTTTTTATTGGAAACATTTCAAATCTTTCTTCTAGCTATTTGAAAAATACAATAAATTGTTATCTATATTTACCTAGTGTGCTATCAAACTCTAGAACTTATTCCTTCTAACTGTATGTTTGTATCTTATTAATCAATCTCTCTTCATTCACTATCTTCCCTGCCTCTGATAACTATCATTCTAATCTCTACCTCGATGAGATCCACTTTGTTAGCTTCCACATATGAGTGAGAACATGGGATATTTGTCTTTTTGTACCTGGCTTATTTCACTTAACATAATGACCTGCAGTTTCATTCATGTTGCTGCAAATGACAAGATTTCATTATTTTTTATGGCCAAATAGTTATTTCCGTTATGTGTATTTTCCTTATCCATTCATCAACTGATGGACACATATTGATTTCAAGTTTTGACGATTGTGAATAGTGCAAACATGGGGGTGCAGGTATCCCTTTGATCTCCTAATTTCCTTTCCTTTGGGTAAATACTCAGTAGTGGGATTACTGGATTGTATGGTCATTCTATTTTCAGTTTTTTGAGAAATGTCCGTACAGTTTTCCATAGTGGCTGTAATAATTTACACTCCCATCAATAGCATGTAAGAGTTCCCTTTTCTCCACATCCTTGCTAGCACTTGTTATTTTTTGTCTTTTTGATAATAGCCATTCTATAGGGCAAGATGATACTTCATTGTGGTTTTGATTTGTATTTCTCTGATTAGTGATGTTGAACATTTTTTCATATACCTCTTGGCCATTCATATATCTTCTCTTGACAAATATGTATTCAGTTCCATTACTCACTTTTTAATGGGATTATTTGTTTTGTTGCTGTTGAGTTGTTGGAGTTCCTTGTATGTTCTGAACATTAGTCCCTTGATGGATGAATAGTTTGAAAAATTTACAGGATGACTTTTTACTCTGGTGATTGTTTCCTTTCATGTGCAGAAGCTTTTTAGTTTGATATAATCCCATTTGTCTATATTTGTTTTTGTTGCCTATACTTATGAAGTCTTAGCCATAAAATCTTTTCCCAGACCCTGAAGCATTTCCCCTATGTTTTCTTCCAGTAGTTTCATAGTTTCTGGTCTTAACTTAAACTTTTTAATGTATTTTGAGTTGATATTTGTGTAAGATAAGAGAGAAGAAATTAGTTTCATTCTCCTGCATATGGATATCCAGTTTTCCCAGTGCCATTTATCACAGAGACTGTCCTTTCCCCAATCACTGTTCTTGATACCATTGTCAAAAATCAATTGGTTACAAATAAGTGAATTTAATTTTGCATTTTCTATTCCATTCCATTTGTCTGTGTCTGTTTTTATACCAATACCATGCTGATTTGATTACTATAGTCTTATAATATATTTTGAAGTCAGGTAGTGTGATGCCTTCAGTTTTGTTCTTTTTGCTCAAGATGGCTTTGTCTGTTAGGGTCTTTTATGGTTCCATGCAATTTTTAGGATTGTTTATTTTATTTCTGTGAAGAATGTAATTGGTATTTTGATAGGAATTGCACTGAATCTGTAGGTTGCTTTGGGCAGTATGGTCATTTTAACAATACTAACTCTTATCCATGGGTATGTGATGTCTTTTCATTTGTTTGTGTCTTCTTCAATTTATTTCATCAGTGTTTTATAGTTTTCCTTATATAAGTCTTTCACCTCCTTGGTTAAATTTATTTCTAGGTAGGGCTGTGTGTGTGTGCGTGTGTGTGTGTGTGTGCGCGCGTGTGTGTGTTTTGGTAGACATTGTAAATGGATTGCCATCTTGATTTCTTTTTCAGCTAATTTGTTATTAGTGTATAGAAATGCTACTGACTTTTGTATGCTATTTTGTATCTTTCAACTTTACTGAATTTATTTATCAGTTGTAAGACATTTTTGGCAGAGCCTCTAGGTTTTTCTATGTATAAGATCATATGTCATCTGCAGAGAGGGACAATTTGACGTACTCTTTTCCAATGTGATGGCTTTTATTTATTTCTCTTGCCTGGCTGCTCTGGCTAGGATTTCCAGTACTATGTTGAATAAGAGTTGTGACAGCGGGCATCCTTGTTCTAGTTTTTAGAGGAAAGGCTTTCAACTTTTCCCCATTCAGTGTGATGCTAGCTGTGAGTTTGTCACATATGGCCTTTAATATGTTGAGGTACATTCCTTCCATGCCTAGTTTGTTGAGACTTTTTATCATGAAGGGATATTGAATTTTATCAAATGCTTTTTCTGCATCTATTGAGAGGATCATATGGTTTTTGTCCTTCATTCTATTGATGGAATGGATCACATTTATTAATTTGTGTATGTTGAACCATCTTGCATACCAGGGATAAATCCCACTTGATCATTGTGTATTATTTTTTTCATGTAAAATATCCAACACATGAAAGCATTAAATAAATGTTAACTATTATAATTTCCCTCTTATCAAATATGACTATATTTTGATCAGTTTTACAGGTTAAATTTAAAGTTGAATTGGGCTTGAGGGAAAGAGGACCATGGAAATTTATTGTTTTATTTTCATTACCTTTGGAGATAACCTTAAATGTTCTTGGTAATCTGATGATATTAACAAAATTTTTGAGTAGTTTTCTTTGTGCTATTATCCTGTGTTAGTGGGTTCTGATTCACTTATCTGTAGGGTTAAGGGTTATACTCTGTGTGATTGTTTATAGCTGAGCGTGAGGTGCAATGTTCATTACTGGATCAGACTCTAGTGCTAACATTCAGGAGGCAACCGAAATTTTGTGGTTGGCATCTGTGGAAATTAGATTTTGGTGGAATATGGCCATTAATGGTTAACAAAATAGCTGAATGCTTCAGTTCATCTTAATAGCCAGGCTCCTACTGGGTTTCTGGGAAATGGAAAAGTCATGGCAAATTAAATCGCATCTAATTCAAAGCAATATTTGTTGCACACCGATCATACATATGATTGATTTTAAATTTTATGCCATTTCTCTATTTCAGTGAGGAGATATCACTTAACTTCAGTGAGAAAGGCTTTTATGAAGAAGTCCAAAAGCAACAAATGTTGGCGAGGATGTGGAGAGATAGGAACACCCATACACGGCTGGTGGGACTGCAAACTAGTACAACCTCTGTGGAAAGTAGTATGGAGATACCTCAAAGAAATAAAAATAGACCTACCATTTGATCCAGCAATCCCAAAGGAAAAAAGACATTCTATAATAAAGACATCTGCACTCAAATGTTTATAGCAGCAAAAGTTATTTTAAAATAGTGAAAATGTTCTGAACAATATAAAGCACAGGAGTTGGAGGAAAAATACGAATTGGAAAGACAAAGCTGAGAGGGCTAAAAGGCCGGTCCAGCTCACACGTGGGGCAGTGACAGGCCTCACCTGGATCCTAGGGTGCTTCATTCCTGGGTTAATGCCTTTTCTTCAGCACCACATTGCCCATGAAATGAACATATAGCCATAAAAAATTCATATGCACATTGCAGAAAAAACATATTGTTCTTTAGTTGTATTCAAAGTGGATATGCTCGCTATCATTGACATTAATTAAAAACACTTTTCTTACTCTTTATAAAAATTAGCATGAGCACAGGGTAATTTGGGTGGGTTGTACCTCTTGGAGGCCTAGTAGACTTGAGCTAACGCTCATTTTCATTGTAATTGAGCAACCTGACATGCTGGTGCTTCCCTTCATGATCCACCCAGGGCAGAGCTGCACATCTGAAGGTCTGACCGAGAGCTTTAGCTGTGAGTGTGTGCAGACCCGCAGTCCCCGCTCTGTGCTGTGCTTCCTCTTTCGTCCTTTGCTCTTCTCCACTTCCTTGCTCACGTCCCAGCCCCACCCTGTCTTTCTACTGTTCCGCACGGTGCTTTTATGAATTAGGAAGGATCAGCTGCTGTAAGTTTTGAAATAAGATAACATTATGTATAAAACGTAATGAAGTAAAATGATCTCCTACTAAAATCCTTCAATTTTAGCATTTTTATGGATCCTGTCGATGATGTCAATTCTACTGTTCTTGTGTGCCTTGTGTAGAAGATGAGAAGCTCAGGACTTTGTGACTTCCCATGTGAGACGCTGTCTTTCAGTAAAAAAATCAAGTGGCTTTTTTAAAGAGTAGATACGTAAGAATTTCCCAGTACTTGTTGAGGTTTTTGAAAGCTTAGCTGTTTAACATTTTATTTGTTGTGTTATAAGTTAGCACTGTTGATTGCATTTAAAAGAATCTTTTCTCAGTATTTTATTTTTATGTTCATGATATATATCTTGATAAATAATATATGTATGTGTATATTTATATGTTTATATATTTTTTCAGGGAAAAATCATGGCATAGTGCCATTCTATATGTTTCTTTAGAATCAAATTTTCTCATGGAAAACATCATAATAACCAAAAATCAGAAAATAGAACCTGAAAAAATGCTATCTTTTAGATTCAGAATAAAATAAGTATACTGCTTATAGGACTTTAAAATATTACTTTAAGTATATTTTAAAGTCAAGTTTTAAGGTTAGCCTCTTTACTTTAGTGTTGCTCTACTTGTGATTCTCTCATCCAGATGATAAATTAAGTACCTAACTTAATTTGTGCATGTCATTATATTTTATGTATTCCTAAAACACATTCCCACATGCAATACGGTCTTCTCTAGAGAGCGTAGTTTCCTCTGAGATTTGCCTTTGTATGTCGCATTAGTGTTATCAAAAACTACATGTGAATGGCACTGTGGGGTCAGAGAAACTTGTGTTCATATTCGAACGTGGTGTTTTACTCGTTCCTATCACCAAGCAAATTACCTGATTTATCTGCGTCTCAATTTTCTCATTGATAAAAGTGAGGTTTGGGAAGATTAAAGCAGCAGCGCAGGTGACGGCACGGAGAAAATCTCAGTAAGTGTTTTCCCTTTTTATGAGCAAACCACATGGAAGAATAGAGCCTGTTATGGGATGGCTTGTGTCCCCCAAAAGACATACTGAAGTCCTATCCCCCAGTACCTCGGGATTTAACCTCACTTGAAAGTAGCATCATCGCAGGTGCCATTAGTGAAGATGAGGTTATACTGGAGTAGGGTGGGCCCTGCTAGAAGATAAACTTAGGCACATTAAAATTTTAAAGAGTTTATGTGAGTAGACAGTGATTCATGAATTGGTCAGTGCCAAACCACAAGTGGTTTGGGCTCCACTGAAGGGGCAGGAGGGGAAAGCTTTTATAAGGTGCATGTGGAAACAAGACAAAAACAATATTTGATTGGTTAAAGTGCAGCAGTAGCCTTGAAGTTTCTAGTAGAGGTCAGTTGGCAGTTTGATTGCTTAAGCTTATTTCATTTTACTGTTTACATTGGATTGTGTTTCTGTTTGCTTGGGTAGGAACCCAAGGTGCTGGAGCCATCTCAGCCTAATGGCCTCCCAGTTAACTTTTTTAGCAACCTCTAATTCAATACGACCAGTATCCTCATAAGAAGAGCAAAATCTGGACACAGAGATACATAGGAAGGTACCGTGTGAAGACAGAGGCAGAGATTAGTTTTGGTTCTACAAGACAGGGAATGCCTGGGGCTACCAGAATCTGGAAGAGGCAACAGGGATCCTCCCCTGGAGATTCAGAAGGAGCATGGCATGCTGGCACCCTAATTTTAGACTTCTGCCCTCCAGTACTCTGAGAGCCAAATTTCTGTTGTTTTCAGCCATCCAGTGTGAGGTATTCTGTTGCAGCAGCCCTAGGAAACTAGTACAAAGACCAAGTGGACCTAGAAGTGCAAAGCCTCTTGTGATCACCCCTTGGCTGGTCCTTCACCATCGAGCACTTTGGGATTTCAGGACTTAGATGCTGCGCTGTGTGTGCAGCCTGGGGAGAGTGTGAGCACACCCCAGGAGCCTGCATTGAGGATCTTAATTTTGGGGGGTCATGAATCTATTTGAAAACATTATAGTTGCTTTTGATACCTTCCTAAGGAAAGGGAATGCACACACACAGGCACGCAACATTTTGCATCACATTTTATGGCCTTCACAATCTCTTTAGGGAATTTATAATAGAAGGTTAAGAACTCCCGCTCTAAAATTTCACTCTTGGAGTGACGCTTGTGAAAACAAAGAACAAACTATAAACAGGCATTGAACAAGTGGTGTAATCGAATTCATATTTAACAAAATAATGGTTATTAGAAGTTGGTGGATGGAGAGATCACCTTGGGACTTTTATGCATGAACACAGGAGTTTTGACTGTGTGCCGCTCCATTTACATATTTGCCTCATCGCATTGCGGGGAGTAGAAACTAATTATAATTAGAACCACATCTATAATGTTCTGGGTATCGTGATAGGTATTTTACATTCATTATCTCCAAATGCAGGCCTGTGTGGGGGTGGGGGTGGTAGAGGGCAGTTAGCCTTGTTCTCACTCTCATTCCTGAAGGACCTCAAATTTCGACTTTTGATATTATCTCCAATTTAGGTTATACTTACAGGCATAGGAACACACTAAGAGAATCCAAGAACATATTCATCGTGCACTTTTAAACTTTTGGCCCCTTAATAGACTATATAGCCTGTAGTGCATTTTGAATTGAATATTTTAAAGTAAATCCTGAACTTTCCATGTAAGTAGCACAATTATATAAATGTATTATACATATGTGTGTATATATTTTTAGATACTAGTTTATCAAATATGAATTTTTAAAATAGCTTACCATTTTTGAAACTTGTTTTCACAGTTTTGCATTTTTTAGTGTACTTACAGTTTCAGAAACTAGCAGTGGCCTGGGCCTTTCTTGACCTCTGAGAAGCTCACCGCAGTCCTTCATGGTTTCCTATTCCACGAACAAGAGAGAATTGCTTCCCGGTTCACCCCAGCTTGTCTGCTTCAGCAGGCTGTGAGGGGGCCCAGGCAGCTGGGTTTGTAACAGCTTCTCAGGTGCTTGCGATGTGCACTAAAGTCTGAGAACCACCAGACCAAGGAGAAGAAAGCAAGGGCGTGAGCACTCCGTAGGGAAAGTTTCTGGGTTTCTCAGGTAGACAAACTTTTAGAGTCACTGTGCCTCTGAGAGACAGAGATGCCTGCGTCTGTGCGTCACTACAAAGCTCTCACATTTAGAGAATATCAGAGCAGTGAAAGCCAGCTGGCTTCAGCAAACACCCAAAATACCCGACTGATTTCGTTGGGTGGAGAGGTAGTGACTGACTCTAAATGGAAAATAGAGCGTGTGTCCCAATTCTGTATCCTGGCGGACTGAGCAGCTTACCAGCAACACCCCACGCAACAGGGCAATTGAAACTTGAAAGGGAACCCCAGGTCTGTGTCAGGCAACCCAGGCCATCTTATTAAGGCAGGCGACATTAAATGCTGCACTCCAGGCTATCGTTATTATTCCAATACTGTTACCGTCATAAGCAATAGCTATGAAATCTTGACTATCTGCCTAGACAATGAACAAATTTAGGAAAACAGGGCAATGTCCCTGTCCCTGCCTTAAAGTTAATAATTTAAAGACAACAGGTAGTATCACAGGAAACTGAGGCACAATAAAAGCTGATGTTTAACCAGTCTGAGAGCTTAAATTACATACCAAATAGTCTGTCAGAAATTGAAAACTTTATGTTTTCTTTCCTTAAAAAAATTTTTTTTTTTGTTTAGTGTTCAGCTACGTTCTAGTCCTGTAGGTAACTACAGCCTTTCCTCACTTACCAAGAGAAGACTTTCCTCTTTCTAATAAAGAGGGAGTTTTTTGGGAAATGTTTCCTTGGGAATGGCACTAATTTACTAAGTTGAACTGTTCTTTGTTTTTCTTTCTAGAGGTCACCCCCTTTGTTTTCCCTTTTATTCTTTCATGACTATTTGACTCTTTGCACTTTGATTTCCCATTGAAATGTCTTACTAAAAACTCCGGTGTGTGGGAGTTTTTAAAAAAATTTAAAAAAAAATTATTTATATAAAATTAAGGATAAAATTTCTTTTGAAACATGATTCCATTTTCTACTCCACAGAAGGTCTTGCAGTTGTAATTTTAATTAGTCTTTGTTTTACAAATGTCTATTTGTTCTTTCTTCATTTCTTCTTTTCAAGAGTACTGGTCCCATTATTTCCTTTTAATAAAGACAATATTAGAAAATTACATGTTCACTACAGAAAGGTTAAATATATAGGCAACTTATATAAGCCAAAAGAAGGATAAAATATATAATTTATACCAGTGGTCCCCAACATTTTTGGCACCAGGTACTGGCTTCATGGAAGACAATTTTTCCACCGGCCAGGGCTGGGGGGAGGGTGGCGAGTGGGAGGGAGTGGCTGTAAATGCAGCGAAGCTTTGCTCTCTCCCGGCCACTCACCTCCTGCTGTGCGACCCAGTTCCTAACAATCCAGGGGCTGGTACCAGTCCACGGACCAGGGGGTGTGGAACACAGATTTATACCACCCCCAGTGACAATTATTATTACATTTTTAATGTGTTATCTTACAGAATATTAATATTATATGTATATATACCACATGTAAAACACATGATGAATTACAATACTCTTTTGCTCCTGTTTTTTTTTTTTTTTTTGAGACAGAGTCTCACTGTGTTGCCTGGACTAGAGTGCCGTGGCGTCATCCTAGCTCACTGCAACCTCAAACTCCTGGGCTCAAGCGATCCTTCTGCCTCAGCCTCCTGAGTAGCTGGGACTACAAGCATGCGCCACCATGCCTGGCTAATTTTTTCTATATATTTTTAGTTGTCTGATTAATTTCTTTCTATTTTTAGTAGCGACGGGGTCTCGCTCTTGCTCAGGCTGGTTTCGAACTCCTGAGCTCAAACAATCCGCCCGCCTCGGCCTCCCAGAGTGCTCGGATTACAGGTGTGAGCCACCGCGCATGGCCTTGCTCCTATTTTTATACAACTTTTTTTGGTTAAGAAATATATCTCCAATGCCCAAAACATATTTCATTATATGGATATAGTATAATTTACTCAATGAATCCTTTAGTGTTGGATATCTGCTTTGTTTCCAGTCTTTATTTTAAACAATGCTGAAATATCCTATGGCTAAATCTTGCCGTAATCCAATCTCATTTTTTGGATCCTTCATAAATTTCTACCACTTTTATGATATTATTAAATTTGAATTTGCTGGTGTTTTCAAAAGGTTTATAAATTAAGATTCAAGAAACATCTACCTTTACTATATGCAAGTGTTTTAGCTTTCCTTGTAAACAGGACACTCAAGGCATAATTATAATTTCTCTTGATTAAATCCCATGATCTTGCTCCTAGGTACTATGTGACAGATCAGTAATAGTTTATATAATGAAAAAAAGACATTCAAACACATTTATCCCTTATTTCTTGTAACCACCAATTCTAAACAATGATCCTCAAGGATGAGGAAATTTTAGCCTAACTCACACCACACTTTACCTTTTCATCAGTGCAGCTGGGGGAGAAAAAATGAGAGTGAAGAAGGCCCAATGAGTAGTGGGCTCACCTGCTCCAGCTTGGGAGCCTCAGCGGCCCACTGGTGGTGGTTCTTCAGTAACAGACAGTCAGGGCTCAAATGAAGACTGTCCCTTTCTGTTGTGATAAAGAAGCTTTTTCTGTGGGAGCATTATTGTTTGGCTAGTAGTTTATAAATTAGGAAAGATGTGCCTGGTATTTTTTTTTTAATGCATTTAACATTCAATCTGTACATTACTAAACCTATAAGACTTTAAATCCTTCTAGCCTGTTTGCATTATTAATTATCACCTCACCTCAAAAACATACACTTTTATAAGCCATTGAAATAAATACCCTTAAAAATTCAATTTATGCCAATTGACAGTTTAAATCATTTCTACAAAATAATTAATTTACAGTTAAGAACCCTGTTCAAATAACTTCTTAAAACCAATCACCTGGAGACTCATTTTGCTAAGAGCAAAATGGTCCTTTAAGGGAGGATTTCCAGTATAATTTGGGATTTCAAAACATTGTACTTAAGTTTCCCAAGCAGATAAGATGTAATTCTTATTCTTAAAGACTTTATGACTTAGAGAAAGGTATCTCTGGAGCACAAATAATTATGACACCAAGCAAATACAAAGGCTTATGAGAGGTTAACGAGTGAGAGATTACATTCATTTGGGAAATCAGCAAAACTTTCATGGAGGAGAAGGCTTTGTAATGTATTTGGAAATGTGGATAAAATTTAGTTAGTCCAGGGTGAAAGGGAGGAAGTAGGTGTGAGTTTGTGTGTGAAGTAGAAAACTGCCAGATGTGTTCAGGAAATATTGAGAATCATTTGGTTTTTCCAGAAGGCAGTGTTGATGTCCTTGAGAATCATATATAATACTTTTGTGTTAGCTTTGAGACAATGGGAAAGCAGGAAAAGATTTTGTTTGTTTTTTAACATGGGAATGATGTGATTGGGCTATGTTTGAAAAAGTTCATGTGCGCGTGGAGCCCCCTAGTGAGCAGGCAAGTTGGAACGGTCCAGGAGTAATGTTAAGGAGAATCTGGGCTGCAATTTGGCAGTTGGGATCTTCCGTGGAAGGAACTCAGGGCACTGATTAAATGAATATCTGGGAGTGATGGGTTTCAAACCTGGCGACTGGGAGAATGATGGTATCATTACCAGAGATAGGGAAGTCAGAAGGAAAAGCTGGAAAGGGAAGGAGGGTAATGGCCTTGAGGAACTGCCAAGGGGACAGGGAGGAGGAGGGAAAGAGAGAGTCAAGAAGGCGATGGGTGGGGAGAAGACAGGCCGGTGGGCAGGGACTCCCAGGGGTCAGGAAGGGACTTTACAAGGATGAAGCTTGAGGCAGTCACTGAATTTGCGCATTAAGAGGAGATTATTGGCAAACCTTGAGAAGACTGGTTTTGGTAGGGCTCTAGATGTAGAAGGAGATTGAAAAGAGTGTGAAAAGGAATGGTGCAGACAATAGCGTAGAGCTCTTTGGAGAAGAATTCTTGATAAGGTGTAGGGTTTTTAAAAATAAAGTTTTATTGATAAAGCAAAGGATAAAAATAATGAAGAAAATTGAGGAGAGAGCAGGGCTCACATTAATTCAGTAAGCATTTTTTCAGCCTACTATGTCCTGTGCATGCACCAGGCAACGGGTAAGATAATGAGCAAAACAGAAATGGTCTGTCTCATGAAGCCAGGAATGGGGAAGATTTCTCAAACAATCTCAGTTGGTTAGATGTAAACTCTGAACAAATGCTATGAAGGAGAAGTACAGGGGCAGAGAGAGAGTATAAGAGAGAACTGATCCAGTCTGAAGGGTGGCGTCAAGGGTGAGGGAACAGCCGAGCTGAAGGAGGCTGGAAAGAGGGCTGGCGGGAGCAGCAAGACAACATGGAAAAGCCTCAAACTGGGTGGGCGGGGGCAGCAGGAGGCAAGGCTTGCTGAGTGCAGGGCCTATTGTGGGAGCCAGAAGTTTTGCGTTAAAGGAAAGTCTTCCTTTTCTGCATTGTAGGGTTGATGAAAAGATAGATTATGGGTGTGCATGGCAGGGAGCAGCCAGTGCACGGAGAAAGAAAATTAAAGATTTCCAGAGTTGTCTTGCTTTCTGCCAGATTAATAAATATAAGCCACTGTTTATTAGCTCTAAGGGCTGTTTTATTTTCCTGAAGAGCCTGAAATACATATTTCCTGGAAACTAATTTTCAGACCTGCAGTTTTTAGTAGGTGTGCCTTGTTTTAGGCAGCAGATGTCTTTCTGGAGAATTGTGGCTAATTCACATTTTTGTAAATTGACTCATTTAAACACAGCAGGGAGTCTGTTTTTAAAAGAAACCTATGGTGTGTCCCTTTATAAAGTATAGATTTTTTGGAAAATAAATATGTTTTGTAAATCTCTCCTTCAGTGGAAGGGAGTGAGGGTGCAACTATACTGAGAAACATGTATATTCATATAAATAGGACTTAGGACTTGATAATCAGCAAATGAGGTCCTTTGAAAACAAGAGCAGGTTCCCTTCAAATTCTTTGGTCTGTAAATATTTTAGTAGGAAAGCCCCATCTCTGCGTCATATTTTTTATTTTTAGAAAGCTCTTTAATATAAACAATATCTGGTTTCATTTTAATTGAAGATCACAACTTCTTGAGAATTCTAAGGAGATAGTTTGAGAAGAATGGTACAGGGGTCTGTATTTTTAGAGATATGCACTTCTCTTTCTTCATGTTCTTCTGTGAGCAGCTGCTCAGGAAAACAATGCTGTCTTTGTAGAAAGAGGAGGCTTCCATCTTCTTGATTCCTTGGTCTCAGGGAGCTGATGTAAGAGCACTTCCACTGTGCGATTCTTATGTTGTGCAATTGTGTTGCTGGAGCTTCCAGCGTGGCACTTTGCAAACATTACCCTGGAGAATGACTGTAATTCTTTTCCTCTTTCAGTGTTGACTTCTAGGTCTACTTGATGTGGAATTTATGTGGAAAGGAGAAACTTTTTCCAATTGCTCACTTCCCTCTGAGAATCAGAGATATCCAAGAGAGTTCTTACGTCTGGTCTAGAGTTTGACATGACAGATACTTATGTTTGATACAGAATAAAACACAAAATACATGTAACCTTTATTCAGTCTGCATTATGAATGTATTCTACATGCTTTCAGCTACAGTGAATTATATTAATAGCCTGTTATTGTAAAAATGTCAAGAGTATTTTCTGTCTCTTAGAATGATTCTTTATCTGATAAAAGTATAGGGTTTATTTTAACACTCTTGACAAGAAGAAAGTGCACCTTTTAGCGAAATAGCCACTTTTTGAGCAGTTTTTTGAGATTCGTAAAAAAAGAAGTAGGTATTGGGATGATACAGGGGAAATGTGTAAATAGCAGAGAGATGCGGAATAGCCTCTCTCCATTGACTCATCCAGAAGACATGTAGGAATTTCTTGTCTTTCTTTACCACTTCACTGTCACTTTGATTTCCTTTTCTATAAGTAGGTTTATCATTTAAAAAGAACAAATGAAATGCTTCACACATTTATTTTTGAAGAAGAAAAAAAACCCCTTAATTTTCTCTCCATCCGAGAGTACGTTCTTCTTAGGCACAACATAGTAAAACACTAGATTAGAGATTCTGGGATATCTTAATGATTCCTGACCTGTGCTACAAAGAATTAATGTGAAAAGTTGCATTTGTTTCTCAGTTTAGCTGAGACACTTTTATGAGCCCCTATGTGGTGATGTTGGCACTTGGGCAAGATGTATAGTACTTGTCAGTCATCCAGTATTCTAGGCTTAACTCATCAGAACAATCTTTGACTCTTCCTTATAGATAATTGTAAAGTTATTTATAATATTGACCTAAGGATCATTCAGCAGCAGGTTGTTTAATTTCCATGACTTTATGTAGATTTGAGAGTTTCTCTTGGAATTGACTTCTAGTTTTATTCTACTGTGGTCTGAGAAGATACATGGTATGATTTCAATTTTTCTGAATTTGCTGAGACATATTTTGTGGCCTAACACATGATCTATCTTGGAACATATCCCATGTACTGATGACAAGAATGTGTATTTTTTAATTTTGGGGTAGAATGTTCTGTAAATGTCTGTCCCATCATGTATTGTAGAGTCCCACTTCAGTCTAGGGTTTCTCTGTCGATTTTCTGCCTCAATTATGTGCCCCATTCTGTCAGTGGAGTGTTGAAGTTCCTAGTTATTATGATGCTGCTGTTTATTTCTTTGCTTAGATCTAGTAGAACTTGTTTTATGAATCTGGGAGTTCCTGTGTTATGTACATGTATACTTAACGGTTGTTATATCTTCTTGCTGAGTTGCACCCTTTATCATTATATAATGACCATCTTTGTCTTTTTTTAAAACCATTATTGATTTAAAGTCTATTTTATCTGCTGATGTGGCCTGTGGAAATCTGGGTTCTGTTTTACTACAAAAGAATATAAAACACATTAGTTCAAATTGCAGTGTAAAAAGAAATTTAAAAAATGAACAGCGTATCCTCATTAAATGTTTGCAAATAATTTTTTTCTATGCACTTACAACTAGTTACAGCTCTTTTAAAGATTCAGATAACCTCTTTGAATTTAATGAGAAAACTTACATTTATTATAACATGAAACATGTTCACATTGAGGTACTTCAGCCCCAACTTTCACAAACTACTGGAAGTTAGAAGATACTTTGTTGCTAAATAAAAAAAAATTCACATTTGTCAACATCAGGGAAAATTATACTAGACTTAACAGTTTCAAATCAATTTAGAGCAAAGCTATACAACATAGCAAAACTCCATTCATTAAACTTTATCTCATGTAAACTTAAAGAAAAAAATAATTCCAGGCCCCAATATAGATCATGAACCTACTTAGACTCAAACCTGGTAAAACAAAATTTTAATTTTTTCCAGTCTTCCTAAAAGAAATGCAGTGTTTTAATCAACATTATAGATCGAATCTGTTGCCAAGGAGCACAGGTTTTGACGTGGTAACAGAAAATCATTCTGGTAACCTGACACATGGCCAAGATTCTAAGATTAGAATTAAAGGCGTTCTTTTGGATTCTGTCCTTTAATAATTTTCAGAGGAAAACCGTGAAGAAGCTTCCAGCTCAGCAGAGGTGTTGATCAAGGCTCGGTAAGACGGGTGTGCAGCCCGCGGGTGATGTCCTCCAACACATTCAACAGGCCCAAGGAGGAGCGTTCACGGACGGAGCTCTCCCGCTCGCTGGTTCGCGCCGGTTCCGCAGCGTCCGCTCCCGGCACCGGGCCTCGCGGACACTCGCCTCGCACCTGGCCCGGTGGCCGCGTCCCTACCGCCCGCGCCCCGCCCGCGTGGACGATCGGCCGTGCAGACGAGGCCCGTTTATGTGCCGCGCGGCATTGTCTGCATCTGCTCTTGAATCGCGCTCCACAGAACAGGATCCACGTGCTGTGTTTTCATTTTATCCAGACCCATAATCATCTTCTTTATGTCACTGCCTTTGCTGACGAGTTCACGGATTTGCTCTTCAGTTGTGCAGAAGGAAAGATGTCCAACACACAACGCACAGCTCCTCCTCAGTAAGTTTTCTTGTTCTTCGCCGTCGCCCCGGAAATGCCGATCCGGTACCGACTGGGGTCCCGTAGCAGGCGCGGCCCCCTGCCGGGCCGCCGGGCGGTGCAGAGGCGGGACAGGGACGCGCGACTCGGGGAACAGCCAGGCGGTGGCGCCCTCGGCGGGAGCGGAAACCCGGAACTCTCCTTCCCGAAAATAAAGAAAGGTCCCGCAATGGTGCGGTATGTCCCCGGCGGAGCACCGACCTGGCAGGGGGGGCGGATACACGACGGCCTGTAAGTCAGCTGTGCCCGCGCATCCCGGTGCTCTGTGCTACCCGCCGTCCAGGCCGGCCGTGCGGCGGGGCCGGCCGGTGGAAGCTGGGTGGCAGGCTGGGCCAGTCCCCGCCGTGGAGGCGGCTGGCATGGGCGTGTACTCTGCGGTCTCCCCGTGGCCGTTCCTGCCCTCCTTTGGCGCTGTGTTTGAAAGACAGGAATTGATAGTAGGAGAATGTACTTTGTTTTGTGTGGAACAAATTGTCTGAGATTAGAAAAATGTGTTCTCGTTGATTCTAACTGATGCCATTTGCTTCTGTAACCGTGCTCGCTTTTAGTTGTTTGTTAAATATAGGAGTGAGAGCAGGAGTGACTCCATGACAAGCTGAATTTCCTGGAATAGGCCTAAGTTTTAGTTTCCCCGAAATGCGGACCATAACTGGCGCCGGCGTGAAAATTGAAAATCTCGAGGCTTGGGACCACCCAATCAGGAGTCAAAATAATCTGCCACTTTCAAAGGAACCAATGGACAAAGGGGGAAGGGGGATGGTGGGCCCAGCGTGTCGTGTGCCACTGGTGTGTCGTGTGCAACAGAAAGTATAAAAGCTTCATTCTTACCCCAGGGCGGGGTCCTGGTTCATAGGGAGGCCACTGCGTTGGTGCTCTGGGACTTGGACCCTAGCTTGAGCTAGCCAATAAACTCCTTTGCCATTTGCAGCCTCAGTGACTCTGCCTCTCTGTTCCTGGGGCCGAGGGGAACCGGATCTAACAGTGTTGTCTGAACAAGTGCCCCCGCCCCCCATTCGCCCCATTCCAAATCCAGTGGAAAAAGTTCACCACGTCCTGATAGGTTCTGGGCTTCTGTCTGTGTGGCCATGCCTGACGGTGCTTAGCCCCAGATACCGGAGGCAGGGAGGTTTGGCTCCGCTCAGACTTGCCTGACTGCTGTCAAGAGGGCCGAGTGTGGGGAAGGGTGGTTTCCCACTGGAAAGCCAGTTACGTGAAGAATAGGAGTGGATGCAGGGTAGGAGCAAACAGCAATGACCATTGTATTCCTTTCCAGAGACAGGGATGGTTAGTTAGCAGCCTCACCCTCACTGTGGATTATGTGGCAGAAGTCTCATCTAGCTGCAGAATGGACAGTAAACTGGAAAATCCGTAAATTCTAGCTCCCCAACTTTTCCCTCCCCCCCCCCGGGATTGATGGGAAGAGACTCTGTAGGGCAGGAAAAATACCAACAGCAAAGTGTACAGTAATAATATGTGTCTTAGTTGAGCAACTACTTTGTGCCAGTATACTAATATTTTATATTATCTAGTTTTTCAAATAACATTATGCTTTGAGGACTATTAAAGTACTTATTTTAGAAATAAGAAAACTGAGGATAAAAGAGGCTAAAAAGATGTAAGATAGTATAGCTGAAAAGACTTTTTCTACACAGCATCATCGCTACTACTTCTAATATGTATTTATTGTGAGCTGCCTGCATCTTTCACTAAAATATAAGCTATGTGAGGGCAACGAGCTTGTCTGTCTTCTTCACCAATGAGGTTTCAGTGCCGCAAATGGTGCATGCAAGATAGTAGGTGCTTAATAAACACTTCTTAAATACTTGGCCAAAACAAACAAACAACCCAAAAACTTTTCATGGTATCCAAACACCTTTTCAGAAAATAAGTGAAAACTGCATTAGACATTTGTAACTTTTCCTGCTCATTTCACCAGATTCAAATCATTCTTGAGCTTTATATGTTCCTTGATATCTATCCCAATTCTACCCATCAGTCTGCATTTTATTACCCAGCAGTGTGGGCTCTCTGCTCAAGCCAAGCAAATCTGCTAGCCTGGTATCTGCACATCGTGTCTTTGTCTACTGTCCTGACTCGCCTAGAAACTTCTGCCCACTTCTTTTATCCGCTCGTATCTGAATGTGCCCCAATAAAGAATACCACATTGATGAATATGTTAATACTGAAGTAAGATCCTAATTCCTCTAAAAACGTCCCTGGGGCTGTCAAGTGGGGCCATGCTTTGAAAAGCCCACATAAACTTTATGCTGGTAACAAGAAAACTTTGAAGAATTGAGTCTTTGTGGAGTTTTGGTGGGGCAGATAATCGCTAATCAGATATTTAAAGAACTGAAATTAGGGTGAAGGATTAGATATTTATGTGACTGCAAAGTGCAGAACTAAAATAAGGGATGAAAACTATTGCGAGGCAGCTTTAGTTCATTATACAAAATAACTTTCAAATAATGAAAAGTTTGAAAATGGAACAGGCTGCCAGGAGTGTGGGTATATCATCATTGGAGGCAGCTGAGCATGTTATAGAGGAGATTCAAACATCTGGTGATGGATTGAACTACATGATCGCATATTCATAATCCATAGGTTTACAGCTCTTCCCTGTGTCAGGTCATTCCTGGGTTGTGGAGATTTTGGAAAGGCCTGAAATGTGTTTATATGATGCATAAATGGGACCTTAACTTTAATATTAGATTTGAGAAGCTAGGGTTAAGAATAAGTGTGCTTGCAAGAGAGCATACATAAGCGAGAATGAGAGAGGAAGAAGGGGAAGGGGAGTGGAGAGCTGAGGAAATAGACAGGGAGAGGTAATCTGTACGTAAGAAACAGAACAATTACTTTAACATTCAACTTTTGTTCTTCATTCCTAAAGGACGTACACCTTTGTATCTGTTTTGGCAGCATTTTCATGGCTATGGTCAGAAGACGCAGTTTCTCCTAAATATGGGAAACAAAGCCTGGTATCTCGGCTTTCTCATGCAGTCAGTAACACCTGGAGAGTGACATGCTCTGTGGCATGAGCAGTGTGGAGCCCATGTCAGCTATGTGGACCAGACTCTCGCCTGTATATCTTGTCATGCTGAATTCTTAGCTCCAGAGCACTTTGTAATCGTTACCTGATCTTCGCGGCACCCCTGGCAGGTAAGCGGTGCCATGCCCAATTTCAAGATGAAACAACCTAAGTGATTTAAGACTCTGAGAGTGAGCTTCAGGGCTACAAATGGGAGCTTAAATGCCTAGGCTGTCAGTTTTATGGTTAATTTCCTTGATGAGCGCTCTTCACCAAAGATTCTTGAACTGGCATTAGTCCACAGAGGTGCTTTCTGCCAGTCCGAGTGTGCCTGGCGTTGTGTTGGAACTGCGATGCTGTCCTGGCAGGTGGAGTCCTCCCAGGTGTCTTTGAAGGTCATGAGGCTGCCATCTCTCACTTCCTCCAAATATCGGTCGCTCATTCAGAATGTTAATCCTGTGGTCGCTGATTAATGATTGTTTTTCTTAAAATTCTAGGCTCTTAGCGTATGTGTGAGTGTGTGTGTGTGTGTGTGTGTGTGTGTGTGTGTATTCTCACACTATCCTTGCTTGCCGCTTTTAAAGAAAGACTTTTTCGTTGTCTAATTCTGCTAGCAACCTTCTGAATACGAATGAGAGAAAATTATTTTTCCTGGGAAAAATACTGCTGTGCATCCTGACATTTTCGGCAAGTCGTTTTCTACTCAAGATGGGAAGTTTTGATAAAGTGAATTATCTTTTGTGCAGAGTTATTTTTCTTGTATTTCTCGGTGCCTACCATTTTCTCAGTTTTCTATTAAATTATTATGTTCTCCACGTTACTTTACAAGTTGTAATTGCTTTGTTATCAGAAAGAGAAAGGTGCGTTCATTCTATCCTTTTATCGCCGAGCGTCTTGGTGAATGAACTGTAGCACTCCTCATTACCATAGCTTTGTTCTGCTCAGTTTTTAATGATAATTGCCCCTGTCATTCCTTGTAATATAAGCTATAGAAATCTTCTGTTAAGGAAGAGAGAGATTAGCAAGTCAGAATATATTTTCAAAACGAATTGATAAGGAAACTTCATGTTTCATTTCAAAGCATTAATTAAATGACAAGGAACTCATGACGTGAAATAAACAAAGGATGGGCAAATGACATTGACATAAGTCCAGGAAAGAAGCACATGAGCTCGTGTTTAATTGAGACAGAACACTGTCTGTGTGGGGTCAGGTCACTTAACTTTACCGTCCCCAAATTTATACTCCTTTCAAATGTTTTAATTCTTTCTTCTTTTTTTTTTTTTTCACATTAGTGCCGCTCTCCCTCTTTCTCTTCTTTAAATGCCAACGTTCTTTCTGCTTTTGTACTTCTTGATGAGAGAACACACACTGGTATGTTTATATTCAGAATTGTTAACACTAAACGTGACACGGGTTGAAAGTGTGCAAGCCAACGGCTCCCCACTGCCCTCTTCTGTCCAGCAGCGGTATTGCTTGTCAAGCCAAGCGCACCAAATAAGGAGCACTTAGGGAGGTACGAAGCAATTGTGTACCTGTGATGGAGTTACTCTGTGGAATCAATCAGGAGATCGAGGAGCAGAAAGAGTGAGTTTCTTGCCCCAGATATCATAGGGTGAGTTTCTAAGAAAATAAAATTCTTTGGAAGCAGAGTCCTATTTTATCCCTTTTTGGTTTCCATTTTGTACCTACTTAGCCAAGCTCTGCCACTCTTGCAGATTCTGAGCTGGTCCTCTTCCAGGGCTTTCCTTTGGAGAAGACATAGGCCCCCTCATCATCTGTTGCTTTTGCTCTTTTGACCAAGGTGAGAACAATTTATTCTCACAGTTTAGCCAAAATAAAGTCGTAATTTTCAAAAACCGTATTTCCCTAAAAAGCCAAAGAAACATCCTAAAATTTTCAAGAGCATAGAATGGAGTGCATTTGTATTTTTCTGATCCATGTTTTACTCTGTCTAGTTGCAGATGAGATTTGGCAATTCTACTTTTGGCCTGAAGTAGATTTGTGTTTTAACTACGTCTACAGTCTCTATCCTACCCAAGATCTCTTGCCAGGACCAGTGGAAGTTATTTTCTACTCATAATGGGACGTTTTGATAAAGTGAATTATTTTTTTGTGCTGAGTAGTTTTCCTTTGTGTTTCTGTGTCCATCATTCTCTCAGTTTTCTATTAAATTTTTCTTTTCTCCATTATTACTTTATAAGTTGTAATTGTGTTGTCTGTAAATGCTTGCTATTAGAAACTGCTTCCTAGTTTTTCCCAAGGTGTGGGCAAGTAGATCTTGTGCTTCTAAGTCAGAAAGACATTTTCATGCTGACTGATAAAGACTCTTCTTCTCATCCCCAGCTGGTCCTCTTCAACTGAAAGTAAAGCCCTCTTCCATTCAAAACTGTTTTTAATCTATGTCGGTGCGAGTGTTAGTACTATTACGGTGAATAACATTCACTCCTCCCTTGCTCACATCCAGCATGGCGTCTAGCACATACTAGGGGTCTCAATAAATATTTGTTGAATAAATGCACCAAAGATATATTTCCTGTTCTCGAGGTATTTGGAGTCAGATGGAAGAGCTTACAGTTCAGAGTGTGGACCCCAGGAATTCCTGTCCTCACCTTGACCTTTTCCCTGAAACTCGCCTCGTGCTTATTCACTGAACGTTTCAGGCTTGTTTAACTTTGTGCTGATGCCCAGCAGTTCTAGGCAACATCTGGAGAGAGTTCACAACGGGAGACATGTGGACCAAGTCAATGCCAACTTTTCTTGGAGCTCCACGATACTAAATTACTTCCTTGCCATAAGCAGAGGCAGACTCACTCTCCAGTCTGCGCCTGCTTGCACGTTTCTGTTTCTGGTTTGAGGGATCCCTCAACCCTCTGGTCACTAACAACCCAGAAGTGATCGATAGGTCCTGAGCCTAGTCGTGGAACAGGGTGTTGTGCTGCACTCTCCAGACTCTCTTTCTCATGCAGATGCTCTCTGCATTGTAGGTGCCTGGGGGGAAGTATGATCCAAAGTCATATTCCTGTGGTTTTACGTGTCCAAAACCACTTTTTTCACCCTTACCAAAGGAAGAAAATAGATATGTTCTAATTTTAAACTCAGATAATGTTTGAAATTAGAATTTAGATGTTCTGGTTCCTAAACTAGTGCCATTTCCATATTATAATACTTTTGAAGATTTAGTGACTTTAAAGAGTATCTGATTGACTTAGTGATAGTTACTATAGTAGTTAATTATTAATCATTGTGACACTTAGCTGTATTCTAAATCAAGTTTCCCTCTTTTCCTTGATGGCCAAAAGCCTTGTAAGAATCTACCACGTATCTTTCCATTTTATCCTCGATCGCTTCTTCTAGACTTTTGCTTTATACCCATTGCTTTTACTTAAACTGTAAATTATCTGATAATTATCTTCAAAATTGATGAGCCCAGAGGTTCTTCCTGGATTTTTCTGTAGTGTGGTTCTTTTTCCTAGATCTTCCTGTGTTATTGGAGGATGATGTTCAATCCTCCTCCCCCACTTTTTTTTTTCAGCATCAGAGGCATGGCACTCTCCAGATGATACTTTTATATCTCAAGTAATTGCTTTTTCAAAACATTGTTAGTTGCAAAAATTTCAAACATATCTAGAAATAGAAAAAATAGTATAATGAATTTCTGTTTACCAGTCACCTAGTTTCAATAATGGTCAACATTTTGCTGTTCTAATTGTATCTATCTCCCCACACTTTATTTTTAAGGGGATTAAAGCATATCTCAGACTGCATGTCATTTAAACTACAGATAATTCGGTATGTGTCTCTAACACATAGACCTTAATAAAAAAACCCAGATGGTGTTAGCACACCTACGAGAAAATGGTAATTCCTTTGAATCATCAAGTAATTTGTCTATGTTAAATTTCCCTGTTTATGCTATTTCGGAATACGAATCATTTGTGTGTTGGAATTTTCCTCTTACCGGATCTGGCTCATTGAATCTTTGGGTGCCTTCAACATGTCCCCTGAGCCCCCAGTTTTCTGTAAGCTGGTGATTAGATCTAGAGCAGTACTGTCCAATAGAAATATAATGCATACCACATATGTAATTAAAGTATTACAGAAGTTGCTAAATTCCTTTCCCTGGGGGTTGTGCTGTTGTGCATTCCCTCCAGCAATGTGTGAGAGTAGTTACGTCCTTAGAGTCTTGCAAACAATATGCTGAACTGTCAAGCGTAAGGATTTTTGTCAATCTGATTTATGAGAAATAGTATCTCAGTGTAATTTTAACTTCCACTTACCTTATCAGCAGCCAGGGTAAGCATCTTTTTTATGTTTAAGGGCTGTTTCCATTTCTTCTTTTATAAACAGTTCACATCTTTTGCCATTTTCTTTTGGATTGTTGATTTTTTTTATTCTCAATTTTTTACAAGTTCCTTATATATAAGGAGTATTAGTTCTTTGATTTTGATATAAATATAAATTGCAAATAGTTTTTGACAGGCCCCTTCCTCCGTGAAAGCTTCCCTGACTTTCTTGACTGGATGTAATCCTTTTCTTTTTTTTTTTTCTGAATTAAAAATTTAATTTTTGTTTTTATATACCTATATGAATATGTGCTTTTAAGCAGCGGTCAACATAAACATCTGACCATTTACCTTACTATGTATGGGGCCCTGTATGTGAAACATATCATTTGAAATCTCACACCATATCCATTAGGTAGGAACTATTATGCCAGTTTTAAAGCTGAGAAAACTAAATCTTCATACACGTAAAATAACCTGAACTCAAACCATCCAACTCCAGAGGCAATACTCTTCATTAGACTTTTGAGAGACATTGTTAAAACATGATAGCAAATTCTTGTGTATTGCGTAGACAGAATTTTTGTTATCCAAAGCTAACAAATGATCAATCTGCTTCTCACTAAGATGCTACTGTGCTATATGCTGGGAATCAAATTTTTATGATCTTGGTCAATTTCTTAGGATAGATGCTATTTATCTGGAATTATTTAAAAAATTGGTATTAAAAAAATTCAGGGTTAGATTATAAAGCAAACTTGTCATTAAATAGGCACTCCATGGTTCACACAGCACAGGCTGAGGATTGAAATACAGATCTTAGTAAATAAGGGCCTACGGATGAAAATATTTATTTGGAAAAATATTATTGATAAAGAAAACTGAAGAGGCTTGGAGAAAAAAATTACACTTTCAAGAGTAGTATTTCTTTCTCTCTCTTTTTGATACATATTAGTTTGGTATGGAAATCTTTTGCTTTGTCATTCATTTTACCTACTCTCATCTACTATAATCAAAACCTCACCAAAATAAATTTCCCTTTTTAAAAATAAAACAAGATTATGCGAATGATTTATTCATGTAAGCAAAGACAGTGATCTA
>NW_012155062.1:4297741-4333921 GCF_000956105.1 Propithecus coquereli | reverse complement strand
GAATTATTTTTTCTAGATCTGCAAAAAATGATGTTGGTATTTTAATAGGGATTGAATTGAATCTGTAGATCACTTTGGGTAGTATAGACATTTTAACAATGTTGATTCTGCCGATCCATGAGCATGGTATGGTTTTCCATCTGTTTACATCCTCTGCTGTTTCCTTCCTCAGTGTTTCGCAGTTCTCCCTGTAGAGGTCTTTCACCTCCTTAGTTAAATATATTCCTAGGTGTTTTATTTTCTTTGTTGCTATTGTGAAAAGTATTGAGTCTTTGATTTGGTTCTCAGTTTGACTGTTGTTGGCATATAGGAATACTACTGATTTGTCTACATTGATTTTGTAACCTGAGACTTTGCTGAACTTATTTATCAATTCCAGTAGTCTCTTGGCAGAATCATTGAAGTTTTCCAGATAGTTTGACCTCTTCTGCCCCCATTCGGATGACGTTGATTTCCTTCTGTTGTCTGATTGCTCTGGCTAGGAACGCTATGTTGAATAAAAGTGGTGATAGAGGGCAACCTTGTATGATTCCACTTCCAAGTGGGAAGGCTTTCAGTTTTTCTCCATTCGGTATGATGTTGGCTGTGGGTTTGTCGTGTATAGTTTTTATCATTTTGAGTTAAGTCCTGTCTATGACTATTTTATTAAGCGTTCTCATCATAAAAGGGTGCTGAATTTTGTCGAATGCTTTTTCTGCGTCTATTGAGAGGATCATATGGTCTTTGTTGTTACTTGTGTTTATGTGGTGAGTTACATTTATAGATTTTTGTATGTTGAACCATCCCTGCATCTCTGGGATGAAGCCTGTTTGGTCGTGATGGATTATTTTTTTGATGAGCAGCTGATTTTGATTTGCTAAGATTTTGTTGAGAGTTTTTGCATCTATATTCATAAGGGATATTGGTCTGTAATTTTCTTTTTTTGTTGACTCCTTTCCTGGCTTTGGTATCAGGGTGATATTGGCTTCATAAAATGTGTGTTGGGGAGGATTCCTTCCTTCTTGATGTTGTGGAATAATTTCTACAGAATATGCGCCAGTTCTTCTTTGTAGGTCTGGTAGAATTTGGGTGTGAAACCATCTGGTCCAGGACTTTTCTCTTTAGGCAGGCTTTTTATTGCTGCTTGAATTTTGGTACTTGATATTGGTCTCTTCAGGAATTCTGTTTCTTCCTGATTGAGCCTAGGGAAGCTGTGTGTTTCTATGAATTTGTCCATTTCCTCCACATTTTCAAATTTATATGCATAGAGGTTTTTATAGTATTCAGAGATAATATTTTGTATTTCCATGCTATGAGTTGTAATTTCTCCTTTTTCATTCCTAATTGAGCTTATTGGAGTCCTTTCTTTTCTGCTTCTGGTTAATCTCGCCAGAGACATGTCAGTTTTGTTTATATTTTCAAAGAAACAAGTATTTGTTTCATCACTCTTCCATATAGTTCTTTTGATTGGCCAGGCTTGGTTGCACATGCCTGTGGTCCCAGCTACTTGGGAGGCTGAGATAGGAGGATGGCTTGAGCCCAGGATTTGAGGTTGCTGTGACCTAGGCTGACACCATGGGACTCTAGCCCAGGCAACAGAGTGGGACTCTGTCTCAAAAAAACAAAACAAAAACAACCCATATAGTTTTTTTGTTATCAGTTTCATTTATTTCTGCTCGATCTTGGTTATTTCTTTTCTTCTATTGGGTTTGGGATTGGTTTGCTTTTCCTTTTCCAGTTCTTTCAGTCACTTCATTAGATTGTTGTTTTGTGTATGTGTTTGTTTGTCTGTTTTTTTTCTTTCACCTAAAACTTCTTCTTAGAGAGAAGTTCTGTCTCGTGGTATCTTTGCCATCTTGTCTCTCTCCAGAAATGATTTTCAAAAGTGATATATAACACTCCTAATAAACTGTAGAAAAGCTGTTTAGGAACTGCACAGTGTACACCACAAATTGGTTTAGAAAAACCACTGTTCTATTCTGTTGAATAGCTGGCACCCACAAACCTCTCCAAGATGGGACCTGCCCAACCCAGTAATCCTGTCCCAGAAATCTTTTATACTTTGTACCTCTTTTGGTACTTACCATATGACCCTTTCCCCTATGTACATCTTTAGCTGAGCTTAGCATACAGTCTGCAATTAAAATTATATTTTTTGAATTAAAACTAAGTCTGAATGATGTTGTTCTCTATCCATTTTATATTATCTTCCCCTCTAAGTTCTCCTAATAAGTTTTTGGAAACATATCAAATTAGACTCAAAGACTGGAAATAATTCAAGTACTCAATTAACAATTTATTAAATCAAAATGAACTTGGTTTAAAAATAGAGTCATAACAATTACTAATGTTGTAATAATTTTACTGTTAGTTGTAGGACTAATGGGTATTATTTTAGAGATGAGAATCATATGAACTAGCTGGAAGAGGAATGCCTTCGAGTCCAGGCTCAGCTATAATTAGCAGATAAGTAACTTACAGAAACTTTTCACCTGGTCAAGTTATGTCGATAATCTGAAGACGTTTCTTTTCTTTTTCTTTTTTACTTTTTAAAGGAGTGGGTGCAGAATTCTTTTCAAATTATGGTTACTCATACTACTCAGTTTATAGAATATTATTTTCATTAGATTGTGTAAGGAACCTTTTGTATTTTAAACTCAATTACTCTGTGTCTCAGAACCTCACCTCCATTCCTGCCTACCTTGTCAACGCTTCTTTGAATGTGTCTGATACAGGTCTCCAGATATGGATAAAATATATATAGTACTGTTTTGTGTGACTTTGGGTCTGGTGGAATGACTGTTTTGATCAGTAGAGTAAGGGAGAAGTGACAGTGTACGAGATTTGAGTCTAGTTCTTAAGAGACCTTGCACATTTTCATTTACTATCCATGCTGTTGCTGTCACCAAGAGAAGTACATGTCAATCCTATCCTGCTGGTCCCAGGAAGAGGATGACCACTGTTTTCAGACTGTTGATTATAAAACTCTTATCTTATTTCTGAAGATATTTTGTTTGCTGCCATGATCTTGAACATCAATAAATAAACTATGACCTGTGAGCAACATAATATAGGATTCTGTGGAAATACCATCATTACCTGATAAAATGCACTTGTTATTTGGGAAGGGAATAGCACATTTTCCTTTAATGGTCATTGACACCTTTGATTGAAATATTAATAGTTACTAAGATTTTTAGCCAGCTACCTAACAAGGACTACAGAATGAGTCGTTTTGATCGCACAATAGGGAATAAGCAATATCAGGAGAACGGAGCATTTAACACGGTGGGCCTAACAGTGTGTTTACCTGGACAAACTGGGCAAAGGCGGAACTTAAAGGAAAGGGGACTGAATGGTCTTTTGTACATACTTCTAGTGTGCATTATTTTCCTGAAAAAAGAAGACTTCATTTATAATGATGTTCCTCTCTATTTCTTATAATGCATGTTTATGTACTGCTAAATAGTGCTATGCACAGTTTTTAAAAGCTGAAAGCTTTAATTCTAAGAAATAATCTTTAGGTGCTAATTATTATTTTAATTCTAAAATTAAATAAGGACCTAATAATATTTCAGGGAAGCATGTCTCATTTACATGTTGATTAAAAGGTATCTGTGAAGACTGGAGCGGAAGTTTGAACAAATAAGCTTGGCATATGGATTTTTTTTTTTTTTGGTTAGAGTTCAGAAATATTATTTGCCCTAGAAGGATTAGGAGTGGCTGGAGGGAGAATTGATCATTTATAAAGATGTCCTTAGTGAATTTCAAATAGCCTTCTTAGCTGTCTTGTATGCATATTAGCACATACCCAGGTGTGTATGTAGTGAGTAGATGTTTGCGATTATCTTTTTCTAGAAAGTTAAAAACAAAAAACACACACAAAAAAGTTTTCCCCAAACCTATCTTTTAATGTTGTACAACACTGATTTCTTATTAGAATTAAATTCTTTGCACTGTCCAGGAGTTATTATTGTCAATCTCCTTCAATCTTGGATATTATGTGATTTGTAATGTTTAGTTGTGTTTTTGTTTTTCCCTTTGTACCTGGGCATTGGAATTATCATATACTATCTGATAAGAATGTGAAGGATTTCTTTTGGAGGCTGGAGGATTTCCTTTGTTATTATCTTTTTTTTTTTTTGGTCATATATCAAATGCTTTTCCTTGTCACTTGTGATTTTTCATCCTTTTTCATCGTATCATTGATACTACCAAAAATTTTATTTAGGACCATATTTTGCTCACAGCCATCACAAATGTATTCAAGATTTTGAGGTGGAAGTTGATTTGATTTTTGAATCTTGCTTTTTATCCACAGTGCCAATTCATTAAATAAAAAATCTTAGTAGAGCGTTCCGTTAGGTCCCAGGGGCACTAAGTTGCTTAATAAATATGATTTGATAGTGATTAAGGTGACATTTTTCAACAAGCGATCAATGTCCTTGCCAAGTGCTAATCTTTATGTTTATACAATGTCGTTTATTTGAAGCACTAAGCATCCTTTATGAGCCATCTCTTAAGTTTAGGTGTCAGTGTCAACTGCTGGTGAGAGATTGCCACAGTTTGCCACTTGACATTATTTTCAAAATGTAACAGAATATATTGTTGAAGCTACTTGGGGATCTCATTTTGATGGAGAAATAGGAGATCAAAGATATTAGCTATCTAAAAGGGGCCCTTACCAGGGATAACTGGCTTTATCAATGTTTTTTTTAATTGTTTGTATGATGGGAATGAAAGAGAAATGAATGTATATGCTTTAGGGCTCACTTAACCAGATCTCATCCAAAGGGAATTTGAACATCAAGAATTACATACAGCAATAATTGCTAGTATATTTGATATTGTTAGCACAAATGATTTAATTTATGAAATATGTGATGTCTTTTTCTTAACTGAACAATATCTTAATGTCCTTGCTCCTTTAGTTCAGGGGTAGGCACGCTACAGCCCGTGGGCCAAATAGTGCTTGTGGCCTGTTTTGTAAATGAAGGTTTTTGGGGCAGAGCCACAGCCATTCATTTGCGTATTGTCTATGGTAGCTTTCATGCTATAATAGCAGAGTTGAGTATGATCCACAACACCTGAAATATTTAGTATTTGGCTCTTTACAGAAAAACTCTGTGGACCCATCCTTTGGTTGAATCAAGTATCCTAGTGGTGTAGCCTTGTTGCAGTGTTTGCTCATTTTGATAATTATATTTGAGAAAGCTGATAAAAAGATATTTACCATTTGTTCTACATATTGAGTCCTTGAACACACACTTTATTTCCAAAATGAATTAATTTTCCTCCCAGGATTTATTGAGGTTTTGAAGAAGTAGTCATTGCTTTGTCTACTTTGTTTATGTTGTGTGTAAGTATCTGATGATCCTGTACAATCAGAAATGCAGAAGAGCTTATGATAAGAAGGGAAACTCTCTTGCTCCCACTTCCAGGCTCATTTCCACGAGCACCTCTTTTAAGCATTTTCTGGTAGTTATCTAAATGAAATTTGTTACCCACTATTTCTTGGTTTAATGACCTTGAACAATTTCTACTTACTCCTTGGTATGAAAGAAGAGGATTTGCCTCACTTACCCACGAGGTTCAGCTCCTGCCCCTAAACTTTGATAGTTACATTAGTATTTTTAGCTCTATTATTAATTCCCTTTATAATTTTAGAAAATATATCAATAATTCTATTTTTTCCCTTTACTTTAGTTAATTGACTTGATTTTGCTCTAAAATGAAAAATTAGTGCCTCTACCATTTCCTCTGCCTCTTCTTTCTGTTTTTCTCTTCCCACCTTCCTTCAATTTAATTTTTGCTTTTGTATTGTCAAAGTTGATAAGATTTACATTCTGTTCTGCAATTACAACCAGCTTTCTGTGCTTTCTGCTTGTTTTTTTTTGCCTTGGAGGCAACGGCAACAAAAAAAATCAATCTTTATGTGACTATGAGTACGTAATTATTTTTTACTGCCAAGACAGGTAGTGTGTTATGATTTCATTTCTTCTCTCCGGAATTCCATTACATTCCCCCAGGCCACTCATCAGGGTAAAATAGAATCCTTTCTTTTGTATCTCTGCTTGCCTTTTATAGGATTTTGGCTAATCAGATGGGTTGATTTTATATGCCTCTTTTCTTTTTGCTCATATTTTCAATTTCTTTGTCCTTCCTGTTCTATATTCTGAAAGATCCTTCAACTTTATTTTTGATTATTTTATTGCGTTTTTAGAATTTTGGCCGTTGGTCTTACTGCTCTTTTTACTTGTTCTTTCTGGAGAAGTCCACGAGTAACAACATGTCCCTCTTCAGTCCTCTCTTCCCATCATGGCTTGAGTGACAGCTCCCTCTGCTTTCGTGTATATATTGTACTATCCTATTCCTTACTCCGCCATCCAGAAAGCTGCGGCCACATCTGGCCCATTGATGTCCCATATGCTCTCAGCACTTTTATGAATTTACTTCCTGGTGTCCTTTTTAACTGCCATTTTAATGAGTTTCAAAGGAGAGGCGGCAAAGGCATACGCTGAATGTACCATCTTGAACTTTATTGCTTTGACTTCCTATCTCACTGTGACCTTTTTTCTTTCTTTAAGAATTGCAGACTATATCACAGCTTAAAATAAATACCACCATGTTTACCAAATACATTTAAATTTTCTTTTATTCTTTCAAGAAAGCTAACAATTATTCCTCAAATATCTGGTCATAACTCAGGTTCTTACAAATGTAATAAATGCACATGTTTATTTTACTTTCTATAATTTCTTTCTTCAAGCCAGTTTTATTTTCAACTTTTCTATGTACTTATGTATTATTCAGGTTCAATGTTTTAAAGTTTAAGATCCTTCATTGTTTTTAACATGGCATTTATATTTAAATTTATTTCCCACCATAAATCAACCATGGATTTCACATGCACTCAATTAATTATACAGTTTCTTAGGAAGACAATAGACTGAAGCTTACATTTTCTCTCGTTTTCCTCATTGTGATTTGCTTTTCAAATGAATTTCCCTTCTGACATGTTTTTTTTATACTTACATATAATTTAGCAATTCTTTTTCTCAGAGAGGCTTTAAGCACAAAATCATACATGTTTTTCACCTCATTTCTTATTTCTGGGTGATATGTGTGGATAAAGGTTGTCTACTATTTTTTTCTCATTAGATGTCTTTTCAAATTTTTTTGAGCTGTGACCCCTGCCCCATATATATGTTGAAGCCCTAACCCCAAATGTGACTATATTGGGAAACAGGGCCTTTTTGGATGTATAATTAAGGTTAAATGAGATCATAAGGATGGGGCTCTGATACAATGAGATGACTATGATTATAAGAAGAGACACCAGAGAGCTCTCTCTACCTCTCTGCCTGTAAGGACACAGAGAGAAAGCGGCTGTCTGCAAGTAAAAAAGAGAGCCTTCACCAGGGACTGAATTTCCCGTGCCTTGATCTTGGACTTCCCAACCTCTAGGACTGTGAGAAAATAAATTTCTGTTGTTTAAGCCACCCAGTCTGTGATATTCTGTATGGCAACGCAGGCTGACTAATACACGTACCTACAAACATTGAGTTGCTTTCCACTACTTCTCCATACCCTTCCCTTGCACAGGCCCTGACGTAACTAGTATTATTGGTTTATTGAATGGGCTGAACGGGCTCAGTCAGGGATGGCTCTTTTTTCCTTTTATCATACTGTCTTGGAGAAAGTATTTTTGGATGTCTTTCTTCACTATCTGGGAAGAATCTATAGCTTTGTGGTCTATTTCAGCTATAACAATAGTCTAATTTTTAAAGTGGTTTTTAAAATCCGCTCTAGTTCAATCTCTAACTTCAATTTCCCATCCAATTCAAAGATTCTGACTACCTCTCCTGCTACAGGACCCAGAAGGGGAAGAGGATGTCATCGATTTCTTTGCATTCTGTGCTCTCCAATCCTTCTCTATTTGCTCTGCTTGTGGCTCCCCCAGGTCCATGGTGTGGGGAGGGTGGATTTAGAGGAAAGAGGACAAAGACTGATGTGACTGACACTGCTGTAATCTGGCCCTTAGTACCTCCTGTCTTAACAAGTGTTCAAACAGTGGCTCCCTCTTCCCTCTTCCACACTCTTTCTTCCCTCACGTGGGTGAATGCACATGACCCAGCTAGTCTCTTGTGATCCTTCCTCATATGTCCCTGCCCCAAACAGTATACCCACAGGTTCTTCTGGTGAGCACTTTCCCAGCATGCAAATTTCTTAAGTGGAGCCATTAGAGGTATTTCTTCCTTTGTTACCCTCCAAGGTGTCCCTTGGCCCCAGGAAACTTTAAATATATTTCTACTGGAGTTTGAATAAATGCCGTCCTCTCTTTTTGCCTTGTATTTTAATAATTATCATTCTTGTCATTGTCATTTGCCTTGAACAGCCTCCTATCTTGTGCTTCTACAGGCATAAGTCTTGCTTACTAGTCTTGCTTACTGAAATTCTCCTAAATTTAGAGATTTGTGTTAGTTTCTCCCAATAATTTTCTTGCACTTCACCTCAGTAGTGGCATAGGGCTGGCCTCTGATATACTTTGCAAGGAACCATCTGCTAGGGAGAAGCCATTTCCTTCCTACAGAAACTTCCAGTATCTTTCTTCTCTTGGCTTGGAGGTGGAGCCCCTGTTGGAGGCTCTGTGCCCCACCGTCTCTGCTTCTACAGCAGAAGAGCACCTGCCTTCAAATAAACCCCTTGATGAGTCTCTACTCCTCTCTATGTGACTTGGAGGCGGGAGATGGACACTGGTAGATTAGTTTTGTTACCTTTAATGAATCATATGAGGATACTCTAACATCCCTCCTTAGAGAGAGGGTTTGTTTCTCATCACCTATCGTCCTCAGTTTTGATACTTTAGCTGAAATTCCACAGTTGCAGGAAAAGTTCCATTTGACATCTTGTTACACTGCTTAACATTTGTTTTCACCAATGCTAGTCCTTCTTTCTCAGCCAGACAGAAGGAGTATTGAAATGAATAGAAGGGGAAAGGTGAGCTTCCTTTCTGTAATGATTCAAAGTGAGTCAATTCATTTGTGTTCAGAGAAAATGAATATTTTCCTAGTTTCCTGAATGCACTCCCCTGACCAAGCCTCTTTTAATTGAAGAATCTGTGTGTTTTTTCCCTACCAGAAAGTGGTCATGTTTTACTCACAGTAATGCCCCAGCACAGAGCAGAGTCCATCAATTACAACTGGTGTTCTATAAATGTTGATCGAAAAATTGGCTGAGCTGATTGGTTCATTGTAAAAGGGAGATTGATATGAAATGGCCACTTAAAAAACAATTTCTAAAGATTTGAATTAATGCTGAAATTGTAGAAAGAACAAAGTTGTACTGAAGGTTAGTACTGAGAAGAGGAAGGTAATACGTGAGCAGAGAGGAATTGAAAAAGATAATCAGGACTTAGGGTAGAGGGGGGGCAAGGGCAACATACGTAACCTAAACATCTGTACCCCCATAATATACTGAAATAAAAAAAAAAAGAAAAGGATAATCAGTGTCTTCCTACCTTCAGTTAGCATCTCCAAGTATTCTAGATTTAGAGTAATTGTAAAATCTCTTGAATGGTTGTATTAATTCTGAAAGAAGTAGTTTATAAACTGGCAGGGAGTAAGGGTCACAAAAATATTTTTACTTGTCTACTAAAATACTTTGCAGAATCGCTTAACATTCTATTAAAGGCACAAATTTGTCTGTAGTCCATGCTTGAAAGACCTGAAATCATGTTCTTTAGGTAGGAATACTTTTCCATTTAGGACTATATGCATTCTGCTGATGCAAAAATGACAAGATTGGCAGCCTCTTTTGATGAATGTGTGGCAGAATATTATTTTCCATGGTAACAGACTTCTGTAGCACCAATATGGGATTGACTTTGCTGTGGGTTCAAGCAGAAGTGCGTGTTGACTCTCAGGAAATAAGCTGTTAATCCGAATTCAACTATTTGGAGTGGGTACAAACCCAACAGAGAAAACTACATTCTATATAAGACATTGGCATATTCAGTTTGATCCAGCTTAAAAAGTCTCAGTGTGGAAAAGCCAAGTTCAAACAATCTGGTTGGGAGAAGGATCAGAGAAAGAAGGAATGATGGAGGGAGGGAGACTGACAGAGCCCCAGTGGCTGTGCTTGAGGGGAGGGAAACAGACAAAATGCCTCTGCTTAAGAATGTCCAGGAAAACTGACATTGTTTGGTAACTCCATCCCATCCCCCGCAGTATCAAAGGACAGCAGAATAGCAATTTGCAGTTTATGTGAATAAAAAAAGTGGCAGTCTAGGAAAGATGTGTACTCAGCATGCTCTTAAAACATCTGCTCTCGTAAAACACTTGAAAATAATCATGCACGAACAGGAAAAAAACAGCTGTGCATGAATCAATAGCCTCCACCATACGTACGCCTGGAATATATGTACAGTAAAATCTTCAGAAATGGGCCCCCGGGGCATCTGGATCAGTGGGCAGACTATCGATTATGTGTAGTTTTACTGTGAGCTGCCGTTATTTAGCTGTATGGAATAGACTGTGCCGGGGGTCCGAGGGAAAGCCTCTACTCATGGATGTGGTACTTAAAGCCCTTTATACTAACTCTTTCAAAGCAATATATAAGCAAAAATTACCCTCATGGGAAGTTTTTGAAGCCCGAAGAGGTGATGTGTCTGCAGCCAAGTGTAATCATGGGGGTGAGGTTGCAAACAAGTGCTTCCCTTCCCCACCCTCCTTTGCACTAAATTGTATCCCAAGGTTGGATCCTGTTTTTTTCTCTTTCTTTTGTCAATTCCTTCCAACATGATCACATTTTCTTATTTGCAGAGGCAGAATGGTTGCATATGCACCAACGCCATAGCCTGTAAGGATCTTAATACTACTTCTCTGTTCTCATCTTGTCCTGTAAAGTTGCTGGATTAATACAAGTGGAACTTTTCTTTCCCTAGGCAGTAGAAAAAGGGATGTAAAGAAAGAACAGACCCCATCTATTCTTTCCTCACTGTACCTTTTAAAATTTTTCTGAAAATACTCACTCCTAAAATTATTTTTTTTCCTAAATAACCTATTGCATATACACTATAATTGCAGTTAACACTCCAGAAAATATGGGTCAGCTCTTGTCCTTCAGATATTGGAGATTACTGGGAGAGTATGAAAAATGCATTTTAGCTTTTCCCTCTTCTTGCCCAATGGTGAAACCTACTGATTTCTAGGGTTTTCTTGTAAGGTGTACAAAGCACTATAGTTGAGTATTCCATCTAGATGCTATTTTTCTTGTGTTGAAAGAGCATTCCAAAATTTATCAGCCTTTACTGGATTCAATCAGGCAACCACTCAGAGCTGCTCAAGGGAGCATTGCGCTTTTCACTACTGACATGTGGAAAAGCAATCAGACACTGAATTATATGGCTGGCTTTCTTTATCTTCATCTGTTTAAAGCACTCACCGAGCCCCAGTGAAATAACAGTGCTCTGTGTAAAAGCCCTTGGAAAACCTCATTCATCATGAAGTTGGTAGGGAAACCTGAACAAATAGCTGAAGGGCTGCCTTCACAAAAGGCAAGAACAGACAATGTTTTGATGTTTTCAGGGATCATGCTGTGAACATGATTTTGCTTCCCTTTGCCCCTACTCCCACCTTCCAGACTTTAAACATTTGGACCCTTAGACTTCCATTCAAAGCAGACAGAAAGTGAACTACTCATGGAGGGCAAGTTTTGCCGTTGTTAAAATAACAGCATTTCTTGATTATCTACTTTGAGAACCTTAACTATATCATTAAAAGCAGGTTATGCACCTCTGTGCGTTAAGGACTGTGCCAACAGCAAGGCCAGCTGAGATCATCTAAGTGGAGGTAGAAGGGAACAGACAGACAGGGCCATCTAGAGGCTGGAGCAAGTGCTGGTTTAGAGCTGACCTCTCCAGTGGGGATGAACTACTGTGTAGGTTATTATTGTGGTTTTGACTTTAAGTTTGGCTTTTTTCTGGGGCTCATCATGATTCTGGCTTACGTTCAAATCTCTTCATTTGGTGTCTGGGCTTAGAGGATTGCAAAGAAATGTTAATATTTGCTGAAGTCAAATATAATTAATGCTGTAATTTGGTTTCAGAAAAGGTAATACATTATAAAACTAAGGATACATCATTTTTAGATTATTTACAGTTTTATAACCCATACAATGGAGCTTCTATAGTGTAGATAATTTGAAGTAATTTTTTTGTAAGCCAACACATATATTTATTGCAATACTACGTGTTAAACACTTTGCATAGTTTTGCTCAATTTCTTCAAGTTTTATATTTTAATATAATTTATTTTTTTATTTTTATTTTTTTACTTTTTAATTCAGGATATTATGGGGGTACAAACATTTTGGTTACATGAAATGCATTTGCCTTGCTCAAGTCAGGGCCACAAGTGTGTCCTTCCCCCATACAGTGTCCTTCCCCCACCTGACCGGCACCCAGAGAGTATTACCACCATGTGAGCACCTTAGTGTTGATCAATTAGTACCATTTTGATGAGTACATGTGGTGCATGTTTTTCCATCCTTGTGATACCTCACTTTGAAGGATGGGCTCAATCTCTATCCAAGATAATATAAGAGGTGCTAGATTACCATTGTCTTTTGTAGTTGAGTAGTATTCCATGGTATATATATACCACATTTTATTAATCCACTCATGTATTGATGGGCACTTGGGTTGTTTCCACATTTTTGCAATTGTGAATTGTGCTGCCATAAACATTCAAGTGCAGATATCTTTATTATAAAATGTCTTTTTTTCCTTTGGATAGATGCTGAGATTGGGATAGATGCTGGATTCCTTTGGATAGTAGTGGGATAGCTGGATCAAATGGTATTTCCATTTTTAGCTCTTTGAGGTATCTCCAGATTACTTTCCACAGGGGTTGTACTAATTTGCAGTCCCACCAGCAGTGTAAGAGTGTTCCAATCTCTCCACATCCATGCCAGCTTTTGTTATTTTGGGACTTTTTGATAGAAGCCATTCTCATCAGAGTTAGGTGATATCTCATTGTAGTTTTGATTTGCATTTCCCTAATGATTAGAGACGTTGAAGACTTTTTTATATGTTTGCTGGCCATTATTCTGTCTTCTTTTGAAAAGTTTCTGTTCATGTCCTTTGCCCATTTATTGATGGGTTTGTTTGATTTTTTTCTTGTTGATTTTCTTAAGTTCTATATAGATTCTTGTTATCGGCCCTTTTTCAGATATGTAGAAAACAAATATTTTCTCCCATTCCATAGGTTGTCTATTTCCTGTAAGGACAGTTTCCTTGGCTGTGCAGAAGCTTTTTAATTTGATCAGGTCCCATTTGTTTATTTTTGTTGCTGCTGTGATTGCTTTGGGGGTCTTCTTCATAAATTCTTTGCCTACGCCAATGTCTAGAAGAGTCTTCCCCACATTTTCTTCCAGAATTCTTAAGGTTTCATGCCTTAGGTTTAAGTCTGTTATCTAACATTAGTTGATTTTTGTGAGAGGTAAGAGGTGGGGATCCAGTTTCAATCTTCTGCATGTGGATATCCAGTTTTCCCAGTACCACTTATTGAATAGGGATTCTTTTCCCCAATATATACTTTTGTCTACTTTGTGGAAGATTAGATGACAATATGAGGATGGCTTTATATCTGGGATCTCCGTCCTATTCCAAAGATCTATATCTCTGTTCTTGTGCCACTACCATGCTGTTTTGATTACTACAGCCTTGTAGTAAAGATTGAAGTCTGGCACACTGATGCCTCCCAGTTTTTTCTTTTTGCTTAAGATTGCTTTGGCTATACGCAGTCTTCTCTGGTTCCAGCCAAGGTGTAGAATTATTTTTTCTAAATCTGTAAAGAATGGTGATGGAATTGATAGGGATTGCATTAATTCTGTAGATCACTTTAGGTAGAATGGACATTTTAACAATATTGATTCTACCAATCAATGAGCATGGTAGGGATTTCCATCTGTGCACATCATCTACAATTTCTTTTATCAGTGTTTCATAGTTCTCCCTATAAATATCTCTCACCTCCTTCATTAAATATATTCCTAAATATTTAATTTTCTTTGACGCTATTGTGAAGGTGTTGCATCTTTGATCTGATTTTTGGCTTGACCGTTATTGGCGTGTATGAATGCCACTGATTTTTTTGCATTGATTTTGTATCCTGAGACTTTACTGAATTTGTTTATCAATTCCAGGAGTCTCTTGGCTGAGTCCTTGGAATTTTCTAGGTATAATAGCATATCATCAGCAAAGAGTGAGAGTTTGACCTTTTCTGCCGCCATTTGGACGCCCTAATTCCCTTCTCTTGTCTGATTGCTCTGGCAAGGACTTTCAGCACTGTGTTGAATAGAAGTGGAGGTAATGGGCCAACTTGTCTGGTTCCAGTTCTAAGCGGGAATGCTTTCAGTGTTTCCCTATTCAATATTGGCTGTGGTCTTTTCATATATGGCCTTAATAATTTTAAGGAATATTCCATTTATGCCTATTTTGTTGAGAGTTTTTATCATAAAAATGTGCTGGATTTTATCAAATGCTTTTTCTGCATCTATTGAGAGAATCATATGGTCTTTGTTCTTGCTTTTATTGATGTGCTGAATTACATTTATAGATTTGGGTATGTTGAACCAGCCTTTAGCCCTGAGATAAAGCCCACCTGGTCATGGTGAATTATTTTTTTGATGTGCTGTTAGATTCGGTTTGCTAAAATTTTGTTGAGAATTTTGTTGCATCTATATTCATGAGGGATATTGGTCTGTAGTTTTCTTTTTTTGCTATATCCTTTCGTGGCTTTGGTATCAAAATGATACTGGCTTTGTAGAATGAGTTGGGGAGCATACCATCCTTCTCAATGTTTTGAAATAATTTCTGCAGTAAAGGTATGAGATCTTCTTTGTATGTTTGGTAAAATTCAGGTGTGAACCCATCTGGTCCGAGACTTTTTTTTTTTTTTTTTTGAGGCAGAGTCTCACTCTTTTGCCCTGGCTAGAGTGAGTGCCGTGGCGTCAGCCTAGCTCACAGCAACCTCAAACTCCTGGACTCAAGCAATCCTTCTGCCTCACCCTCCTGAGTAGCTGGGACTACAGGCATGCGCCACCATGCCCGGCTAATTTTTTCTATATATTTTTAGTTGTCCGATTAATTTCTTTCTATTTTTAGTAGAGACGGGGTCTCGCTCTTGCTCAGGCTGGTTTCGAACTCCTGAGCTCAAACAATCCGCCCGCCTCAGCCTCCCAGAGTGCTAGGATTACAGGCGTGAGCCACCGCACCCGACCTCGAGACTTTTTTTTTGGAAGATTTTTTATTGCTGCTCTAATTTATGCATTTGGTATTGGTCTGTTCAAGAGTTCTATTTCCTCCTGATTGAGCTTAGGGAGGTTGTGTGTTTCTAAGAATTTGTCCATTTCCTCCACATTTTGTAGCTTTTGGGCATGTAGATTCTTACAGTATTCAAAGATAATGTTTTATATTTACATGATGTTTGTAGTGACATCTCCTTTTTCATTTCTGATTGAGTTTATTAAAATCCTTTCCTTTCTAGTTCTTGTCAATCTAGCAGGAGGGCTATCAATTTTGTTTATCTTTTCTAAAAACCAGCTTTTGGTTTTGTTGATCTTCTGTATAGTTCTTTTATTCTCAATTTCATTTAGTCTGCTCTAATCTTAGTCATTTCCTTTCTTCTGCTAGACTTAGAATTAATTTGCTCTTCCTTTTCCAGTTCCTTGAGACTGTTTATTAGTTTGTTGATTTGTGAGCTTTCTGTCTTTTGGATGTGAGCATTTAATGCTATTAGTTTTCCTCTCAGGAATTCTTTTGCTGTATACCACAGGTTTTGATAGCTTGTGTCCCTGTGATCATTTAATTCAAAGAATTTTCTTGATCTCCATCTGAATGTCTTCCTTCACTCAGCAGTCATTCAAGAATAGATTGTTTAATTTCCATGACTTTGTGAAGCGGTGAGCGTTTCTGTTGCAAGTGATCTCTAGTTTTATACCACTATGTTCTGAGAAGATACATGGTACAATTTCTATTTTTAAAAATTTGTTGAGGTCGGATTTGCTGCCTAGGATGTGGTTGATTTTAGAGAAAGTTCCATGAGCTGATGAAAAGAATATATATTTGGCTTTATTTGGGTGGAATGTTCTCTAGATGTCTGTTAGACCCATTTGTTCTAGAGCTCTGTTTAAGTCCATTATTTCTTTGCTTATTTTTTGTTTGGAGGATCTGTCCATTTCAGAGAGTGGGGTGTTGAAATCCCCTGCTACTATGGCATTACTGTTTATCATGCTATTTAGTTCCTACAAAGTTTGCTTTATATATCTGGGTGCTTCTGTGTTGGGTGCATAGATATTAAGAATTGTTAAGTCTCCTCGTTAGATTTTTCCTTTCACCATTATATAGTGACCATCTCTGTCTTTCTTTACTTTTGCTATTTTAAAATTTATGCTGTCTGAAATCAGAATTGCTACCCTCACTCTCTTTTGGTTTCCATTTGCCTGAAAGTTTATTTTCCAACCCTTGACCTTGATTCTGAAAGTGTCTTTGTGGGTTAGATACATTTCCTGAGTACAGCAGATACTTGGCTTATAATTTTTTACCTACTCAACCAGTCTATGTCTCTTCAAAGGACAATTCAAGCCATTCACATTTATTGAGAGGGTCGATATTTGAGGTAGATTTCTGTTCATATCGTTGGGCAAGTTCTTATTGTTTTGTTTTACCTCCGAAGCCATTGTGGAATCCAGGTTCTGGACTTTAACTCTTGAGTGTTTTAATTTGGTAGGTGTCTATTGAACTGTTCAGTGTATAATGCAGGTCTGAGTACTTCCTGCAGAGGAGGTCTGGCCTTCGTGAATTCCATCAGTGATTGCTTGTCTGGGACAGTCTTTATTTTTCCCTTGTAGATGAAGCTCAGTTTTGCCAGGTAAAGAATTCTAGGTTGGCCATTGTTCTGTTTAAGAAGATTGAGAATGGGTCCCCAGTCCCTTCTGACTTCTAGGGTTTCTTTTGAGAAGCCTCCAGTTAGTCTGATAGGTTTTCTTTTGTAGGTTACCTGTTGCTTTTGTCTTACTGTGCAAAGGATTTCCTCTTTCATGTTTACTTTGGCCACTCTGATACTTACATGACGTGGTGCTTGCCTCTTCCTGTTGAGTCTCCCAGGAGTTCTGTGTACTTCTTGTATCTGGATATCTAGGTTTCTGGCCAGGCCAGGCATATTTCCCTCCAGTATTCCAAGAAATAGATTTTCTAGCCCTTGTGTATTTTCTTCTTCTCTCTCCAGGATGCCTATAATTCTTATATTTGGTTTCTTTACATAATCCCATATTTCTTGTATGTTCTGCTCTTATCTCTTTTTCTGTATTCTTTTTCTTGATTTGTTTAGCACATAGGCATTATCAGATTCTCTCCTCCGCATTTCTATATTTAAGGCTTTCCACTGTGTTTTGAAGTTCCTTGTATGCCTCCTTCATTTCCAAGATTTCTGTTTGGTTTTTTTCATAATATTTCAATTTCTTTAGAAAATTTTTCATTCATTTTCTGTATTGTTCTTATGGTTTCTTTGTGTTTGGTTTCTATTTTCTCTTCAATTCCATTGAGTTTCCTTATAATCCATATTCAGAATTCTTCCTCTGTCAATTTAATCATTTCATTTAAATTATATCCAATTTTGGGGATCTCATGATTTCTTTTGGGGGGTGACTTTTTTCTCTGCTTTCATATTCCCTGTGTTCTTTCTCTGGTTCTTTCTCATCAAGATAATTGATTGAGACCTGGGAGTGCTAGGACTGGTTTGTGCCCTTAACTTAAGCCCCCAAGGGACGTTCCTTAACAGTGGTGGGAAGAGGCACACTGGTCTTGTATTGCCTTAGAGATATTTGGAAAGTTGTGTTACCTCTGACCTGTTGTCTTCACCTCTTACCAGTGGAGATTAATGAGTTTGGTCCCCCAGCTTAAGCTCCCATGTGATGAATTGCACCTGTGTGTATAACTCCACTGCCTTCTAATAGCTTGAGATGGAGGGCACTGTGCTGAGCTGTGGGGTTACCCTCTGTCATTAATTGTACATTGTGTGGAGGAGCCAGTTATCAAAGTAATCTCATGCCTCTGTGTTGGTTTCTGGTCCCTGGGTGAGAAATACTAATGCCCCGATCTTTAGGAAGGATCTTGCCACTCCTGAGGGTTACTTGGACCCTATTCCCCCTTAAAGTGGTGGTAGGAGCAAGGCAGAGTGCAGCTGCTGCCTACCAGCCTGGATGTGTGTGCTTCTATGGTTGCTTGATCTGCTGCTAGGGGGAGCCACTAATATGTTATTCTGGGTGCTTCCACCATGCTTGGGAGGCTGCTCCTGATGGGAGGGGTTACTTGGTGCACCTGCTGTGGCCTCTGGCCAGGATTTTCCTTCCCTGACAGCGAATCCCATTGTGGGCAGCCACGAGGACATGGAGATCAGGCCCCAGAGTTAGAATCCTACTAGATGATGTAAGCCGTTCTGACAGGCCGAATCACTGGGCTGTCAACTACTGATCTGCCCCAAGGCCCCACAGATTCACAACAGTCGCATAGGGAAAGTGGCTTTTCTTGCCTCTCCCTACCTCCGGGGGTGGAGCCTACCACTTTCGGCCTGAAAGTCGCTGCCCTAGGAGGCGGGGTGGTGCCCGAGACCGCCCAGCGCCTGTGAATCCCACAAGTGGGAGCCTCCCACAACTGGGAAAGCACTCAAAATTCGCCCATCAAAACGGGCAGGCTAGCTGCCAATGGGTCACGGAAAGGCGGAACCTATCGCGAGAGTCCCCCAGCTGGGAGAAGGGAGCTGCCGAAAACCGCACCGCACCACGACGTCTGGGCTGGGAACTCCGGAAATGGCGGCCGCCGCCCGCAGAGCGCCAGCGCGGCGCGGCTGTTCCGGAGTTGGCGGATGCCGGCTTGGGGAGCTGAGTCAACAGGACGCCCGTGGTCTCTTGTGCGTCGCCCTCGAGCAATCTAGTGTCTGTTGGGCAGGAGGTCTTGCTCTTACTGACCGGCCTTTAGCCGGCTTAATGTGTGCAGCGGTTTCCAGGTTGGTGCCCTCTTTTCAGTGTTCGCCTCTGTTGTTCTGGCCGCCAGGGCCGAGGTGCCCGTCTCCCAACTCCCTCCAGAGCGGTCCTAGCAGGGAGCTCCGGGGAGTTCAAGATGCTTCCCGCTATTGTCCCCTCTCCACAGAGCCCAACGTCTCCTGCGCGATTTTGCACCAACTTCTGGCAGGTCCCTGTCCGAGTGGGTGTGGAGGCCAACGGGGAAGCAGGACGCTCTCCTGTGGCCGGATCCCACTGCACTCGCGGGCCAGGCGGGCGCAGCCGGGCCACGCTCTATTCTCTATTGTTTATCTCTCACTCTCCAAACTTTGCGATCCTATCTCCCACTCACCTTTTTTCCTCTGTGTTTTGTGTCCCACGCTGATTCTCTGCAGTTGCACAACGCTGTTCTTGTGCGGGAGCAATCTACTCGTGGTTAGCAGACTGAATTCTTCACCTCTTTGGGAGCAGAGAGCCAGGAGGTCACCTTTACTCCGCCCTTTTTCCTGTCCTATTTGAAGTAATTTTAAAGTGTGTTAGAAATGAACTGTGAGTTCAGCTTCATTTTGGGGAAGAAGGAGAAGTCATTAACATTGGATTTCTTAAGGTGATATAACTAAATCTCTCCTAAGGGAAAGATAGAGTTTCTAAAGTGCCTGGGGATAAGATGTGTAGCAATCCAGTAGGCTCCTTGTTTTTGTCTCACAAGCCACCTGATGCTGGCTGGGGCCTGGTGTGTGAAGCCATGCTAGAGAAGGCAGGTGGTGCATTAGTGCCAAGCATTTTGCACAGTGTATTGGAGAGAAGCAAATGTCCTGAGGAATCCTGGTGGAATATAGGCACTTTACAAGGAGTTTCAGCAACTATTGGGTATGAAAAGGAGCAGTTTATTTTACAAAAAAAGAAAAAAAATTATGACTCTGATATACGAGGGCAACATGAAGCCAAGGTAGGGACAAAAATGTATTCATACGTCAATGAATATCAGCAACACTTGGACAATTTGAAATGATAAGGATTTCAAACTGATCCAGAATAGAAACTAAACTATAAGCATTTGCAAAGCCTGAAGGAATCAGAGATTGACATTTGAACATGAAAAAAACTTTGATATATATTGTTTTGTTTAAGTTAATTGTGCAATATTTAGATCTCATTCCATACTTTGAGTACAATTCTTTTCAAGAAATCCTTTTATGTTCTTCAGAGTCCAGGGTTAAAGAAATGTTCTTACTATTATAGAGACATATCTGTGAACTGGGTTTTAGTAATTCTGGCGTCCAGAATGGCAATAGCAGCTAAGCAGTACCACTCAAAGGGATGCTGCTTTACCTAAGCGTATGTTCCCAAGGCAATGTTAGAGTGTGAACTTGCCATATCCTCACCTGCTAGGCCTTTGAACTCTTTCTCTCAGTTAACTCTACCTTTTCCTGAATTCCTCACCATGGTTCATGTATATTGGTGCTAATAAATTATCAGGCCCTCAAATCACAATCCTAGAAGAATCTTTCTTAAAACAAAAGCAAAAATAAAAGTAATCTGTAGCAAAAATAATACCCCAAATAGTCAAGGTACTATCAGCACGGCATGGTGGAAAGGGCATGGAACTAAAACGCCCTTCTAGTCCCTGTTCTGCTCTGCTACATGGTTGGCCCTTGGTGAGCCCTTAGTCCTTCTGGGTTTCCTCCTCTATGAAAGAATGGGTGGAATGAGATTGCTGTTCCCTTCTATCTGGTTGTAACATTATAGGAATTTGACGAATTTGTTACATAAGTAGGGAATTTCCTGTATGTGTATATAAACCATTCCATCAGTCTGTTTGATTTAGGCAGAAAAGGAATTTAATAAAACAGTATTGGATAGGTCACAGAATCGATAGGAGGAATTGAAAGTTTAGAAACTAGGTTTGGGGCCACATAGCCAGGAAAAAAATGCCCAAGCTGGTGCCACAGAATGGGCTGGCAGGGAAACTGCTGAAGACAGTTGCTTTGCCACCTGTGAGCTAGGTTGGCAGTCTGTCCGCTGCCACTGTGGCCCGAGGAGTGGGCCCTTCTTCACTTGACCCCTCCAGCCCTGGGAATCACCCATGGTTCCTGCACCTTTGCATACGGCTTCCTAAGGAATTTATAGGCTCTGGCTGCAGCATCTGGTAGCTGGGGCCCAGACCGTATCCTACACCAGCAGTGAGTTTCTGGCGTTTTAAGCAACTCTCTGGAATTTGGTCCCGTTTCCCACCTGGACTGTTAATGTGGAAAATTCCTCAAATGTGAACAAGGCTTCTGAAAATGACAAATGTTCACTACGTCATCTTTATCCAGTTTAGTACACAAATATTCTATTCTGTGATGTAGAATTTCTCTGTTAAAGTGCTGAAATTTAGTGTATCCCAGGTTAAAGCTCGCACAGACATCTGTGTATCTCCTTGTTGAGACTGCCCCTGCCCCCCTCCCCCAGGAGATTAAAGCCATTTCTCCTTGCTCACCTCCAGTTTCTACCAAAACAATCTCCTTCTCTCTCTCTTTTCCTTCCCTCTGCGTCCCCTCCCTAACACCTCCCCCTCTCTCCTTGCCTGCCTACCTTCCTTCCTTTTCTGTTCCTCATTATTCTTTGGAATGAATGCGTCAGAAAGTTATTTCTTTTGCCAACTATCAATTGACTTGTGACATTTAAGCCTTAATTTAAAAAATGTTATTTATAAATTATATGCATAAGAATGCACTCAGGTATCTGCCAGGACTCAGAAAAATTTTATGGCTTCTTTTATTAGAAGGACGACTTGGAGAAGATTTGGAGGGGGAGATGGAGTGTTAAATAAGGGAATATTAAAAAAATTTGCCCAGGTGTACACTGGGTGGGGTTGGACATGGGAATGACATGGGGACCAGGAGGTACGTTTGGGTAGCCCCTTGAGGGGACACTCTTTGAAAAAGAGGATGACGATCCAATCCTGTTCCATGAGACTGAGAATATTGTCGTCTTGTCCAGTAGTTGGTTGGGAAGACAACACTCAGTGTGATGCCGAGTCCCTCAATGCACAGAATCCACGAGAAGCTAGTGTTATATTAAATACTTTGTGTGAAAAATTACAGTGCTTATACAAAAAATGAAGCTTTCTAGCTCAAATTGGAAAATGCTACAAAGATGCTATAAAACAAAACATAAGCCACCCTACTCTAAGCCTGAAGAACAGTAATAAGTGAAAATGACTGCTAATAGCATATTGTCAGTGATATAATATTGCTGCCCTTTGGATGTCAGAACTGGACCTTTTCTGAATTTACTATAATACTCACAGGGGGAACATGCGTGTTCATTACTAGTGCTTAGAACATCTGCTTAAATGGAAGTAGACAAACCAGGTACATGTTCTCCTAGTTCTTATGAATCAGTCCTCAGGATGGCTCTTCTGATCCAGCATTCTTGAATTATGTGCCATTCTCAGAACAAGGCTTAAACATCAAATGACACTCAATGGTTCAATCTGTGTAAATAAATCTAAGCCATATGAATCTGACACAAATTGCTTCATTCAGTGAATTGAGTGATTGCAGGTGACTGTCATGGTCTGGACACTGCTTCGTGTAGTGACTTCATAGATCTAGATTCCCTGTCTGTGCAAGGAGGTACAATCCGAGATCCAGATTACATTTTGAATAGATAATACTGTATGGTAGGATATAGACCTTAGAGAGAAGATGAAGGCTGAGGCAGGAAAGAAGTTTTTAAATCTAGGTCAATAGTCATTATACAGGTGTAAGGTCCTGTGTTTTAGCATCCCAGGGAAGAAGGGTTGGTTATTTTTGTAGGGAATGTTTCAGATGTACAACAGATAGACTCCGTTATGAAATTGTTTTCTTTTTCCATCAGCCAAGGTATCAGGAAGACTTCATAAAAATAGACTAAATTATTTTACTTCTTTGTGTCATATTTCCTTCATCTACGGAAGGAATAACCTTGAGGTGGACCTGGTGTTGTTAACTTATTTGAATTGTTAACAGCAATCCAGTCGTGTTCAAAAACTGAATTTTAAAATCATTTAGATGAAGCCAAGTCTCAGAACAGGCTCCCCAGCCTTTGTTGAGCCCCAGGTACTTGGGGAACTATTTGTTACTGTATAAGCTCTGGAGGAATATTCCAGTTGCCAATGACAAAAGTAGTCAGGTGGATTGGGAGGAGATGAAGTGGAAAGAAGGAAGGAATGAGAATTGCTTTATACAAATAATATGATAATGAACCGGGGACAAATGAGGAAAAAGTAAGTGGCAGTGGCTGAGTGGAGTTACTAAGGGCTCAGATGCAGTGCCACAAGCAATCTCACCTACAGAAAGCTCAGGGAAGTGCTGGTCATTAGCATTTGTTTGGAAAAAGAAGTTGAGGTAAGATATGGAGTGGTCAATCAGGACATTTCTTGGTGGTAGCTTTTTGTGTAGCTGAGCATTCAGACACTGTCTTGATCTATTTCTGCTGCTTCTGCTGCCACTATTAACACTATCACTAACTTGTGGAGCACTGATTCTTGCCAGGTAGCATGCTAAAGCACTGATGTGTATTATCTCAATTAGCAGTTGAAAGACTCTTCAAAATGTGTAGATGTGTGGAACATTAAAAGTTGCATCGCATGGGGGCCAGGAAACCCACCTTTTACATCAGTGTTGCAATCAGCTATCCACCAAGGGCCACTCATAACTTTTTAACTGTGAGATGGTAGTAACAAGACTTAGTTAATGGTTGTTCTTAGGGGTAAATAACTCCAGTACACAGGCTAGCACCATGCCAGGCATATGGCACACTCTGATGTCAAGTTTCTTTCTTCTTTCTGTTTAAACTAGTTTCTTTATCTGTGTAAATTAAATTTAAAAAATTCCTTATAGTTAGAATATTTTGTCAATATAATATTTAATGTAATCTTTGCCCTTATCCTGCATTATATAATTTTGGAATTCTTCAACACAGAAGTTGTGTTTGATTTATTGCTATAGCCTTGTTATTTATTATTTATAATGCCTAATGTAATACCTTGCACATGGTAGGTACTCAAAATATTTATTGAATTATGATGGGAATACCAAGACACAATTTCACTGGAATGAAATCTTTTCAGATTGGAAACTTTTAATGAAGCAAAATATTATAGGCATTCATAACATTATGAATGGAATATTTTGAAGCCATAGTTTCCCAGGGGAAATTCTGAGACAAGGAAATATAGCAAAAGGCCACATTGCCTGGTGTGTTCTCAAGTCTGAAAAAAGTTTCTTTTCTTGGAGCATAAAAGATCCATTTGGTTTTTTGTTCAGAACATAAAAAAGATCTCTAGGGAGGGTTTGGGCATAATACTTTGAAAGCATTCAACTTGTCCAGAACAAATAAATTCTCAACTTGTGTATCATCTTTCTAAGGTGGACTGAAACACAGATAGACCATAGTGAGAAAGCTCTTTTTTTCCTACCTGAAGTATAATAACACTTTCTTAGAAATAATCTTTTCAATTAATTCACAGTGGATTTTTTTCAATAATCACTTTTTATAACTGGGTTCAATAGGCATGTAAATTTTTCAAAGACTAAGATTAAATCTACTGAGTGGATAAAGATGTAATGGAGACAGATTTTTGTATTGTTTTGCCTTTAATATTTTTTACACTTTTGGGAGGAAGTCTTAATTCTCTTACTCTTCCATTCCAGTAGGTAACTGAAAGCTAAACTGGAGGTAGACAAAGTTTAGAATATCACAGACCCCTACTCAAACTTGTTAGTTATAAAAATTGGCTGCAATCATGAGATTAAGTTATGTTGGTTCTACTGAGTGGGAAAGGAAGAAAATTATAAAAACAACAAAAAAGCATTGTGTTTGTGTTGTAGAGCTAGACTTCATAAGTTTGGATCCGGTTTCTGTACTTACTATATACATAGTGTTGGGTGAATCTCTTCATCTCTCTGTGTTTCTGTTTCTTAATCAATAAAGTAGGGAAAATAATAGGAACTATCTTGTTGGATTTTGTGAGGATTAAATGATTAATATATGTAAAGCACCCAGAGGAGTGTCAGGACAATAGTTATCACAATATTAGTAGTATTGTTGCTGTGTGTTGGTAGTAAGTTTAGTTTTTAAATTTTTAATTTTCTAACCTTTTCCTTCATAACATGATAATATCAGGATATGAGTCAAAAAACTTGGGAATTTATGAGTGTATTTGCCTGTGCATATAGGTATGCTGTTTTCCTTTAGGTGAGAGCCTTTTATTTCAGAAAGTTAAAGTCATTAACTTTGAAACATCCTTCAACTAATTCAATTTGAAGAAGAGCCAAACCATAAAGAATCATATTATTCATTGAATGGGAAAATGTACACTGGGTATGTGTAATAAATGAACATATTATGAAGTGAGGGTATAAAATTAAATGTGTGTAGGTGGATAAGAAGTTTCATACAAAAAATGTAACGACTTGAGAGTTTCAGAACCTTGCAGAAGATGTTTTGCTTGTCGTTAAATCTAGCATTGTAGCATTTTTTTTTTTCCTGCCAAGGTCTTCTTGGATCTGCATATACTCATGTTTACAATCTAAACATTCCAAGCGCTGCTTTCACAGCCACAATGGAACACTGGGCAGAATGGTGAGGAAAACAAGCAGGCTCCTCAACAACAGTTTAGGAAAAGACAATCTAGTTGATTGGTAGAACTTAGATGCAGTTGGGGCATAAGATATTCCTCAAAGAGCTATTTTTCTAAAGTTGATCTCGCAGAGATAAGTCAAGTATATTTTCTATATTGCAATTGAGAATGTGTAAGAATGCTTCAATTCGTTGTTCCATAATTTATTTTTTTCTCACTTAGAAAAAAACGTGCTTTTCTCATGAAGACCCGGCTTTGGTTCATAACTCTGTCACTTACTGAAAATGAGACTGTGGGCAAGAAGCTTGTCCTTGCTGAACCCCACTTTTGGCAGCTATTAAATGGTTAGAACAAAAATGCCCACTGACTGCATTTGAAGGGGCGAGTTCAGTGGGATCACTGTCTGGGAATAGTGGGCATTCAACAAACGTTGGTTATTGTTGTTATTTTTTGACCACACCTCCCAGACAGTCTTAAGTCCTTCTCTCATTTCTACCTATTTTATATCTCAAAGCCTATAAAAATAAATTAAGCTTATCAAAAAATTGGAAGTGAAGAGTATCAGCAAATATGTCTTAATTTCTGATTATCCACATCATGTAAGGAACTGTGAGAGTGTATGAAAGAGAAAGAATAAATTGCTTTTCGAGATTTTCCTAACCCCTATCCTTTGTATATTCTTGAATGTTTTTGACCATGGTAATCACCCAAAAGGTAAAGAAATAAATGAGTGCTCCTTGGTACTTAAAAGATGGGTGGTTAGCAACAGATGTTTATTTATCCTTACATACATTTATATTTTATATCGGTTTCTTGATAACTATGAATTTTTTAAAAAGGAACATTTAAATTTGCTACAGATGTTTCATGAAAACCATTATTAGTGTGAAGAGAAAATACTTTTGGAAGCAATTGTACAAGGGTTTAATTTTTATTTCTAAGGGAAAATGTGCACATGCAGTAAAAGTAATAAAGGAAAGCGGAATTTCCCTTGAGGTATACAAGGATGAATAAAATTTCCTACATTATCCTTCAATCAGCCACTTAAAAATTTTAATTGTGTAGACTCTTAATCACAGGAAAAGTAACCTCTGCATGTGCTTTCCTTTGTGAGGGGAATAGGGGAGGGCTACCATTTTTCGTTTCAGTTCCTTAGGAAGGATCTTTTCTTATTTCAGCATTTTTGGCCAGCTCCCATGTTCCTCCAGGCTGCAAGCATTGACTTTCAGGCTGGGCAAGCTGTATTGCATAGGAAAAAAGCAGACCAGTGATGAACAGGCCTTAAACAAGCAGTACTTTGGTACTGAAAAATGTCTACCAACTAACCATGCTCCTAATCCCTGTAGTGTGTACAGACAGGGCCCAGAACACTTGCTATTCAACAGCCCCTGACTCAGAAAACCTAGGGCTATGAAAGCCCCTCTCTGGGCCTTATTCCTCCCACTCTCTTTTTAAGTGTCACAGTGACTCAGAACATGCCATTTTGGAAATACACTGCAGACTGGTATGCAATGAAGATCTCCTGATTTTCTTTTTATGCATTCAGTGGCAATCAAGGGAGCTATGCAGTGTGATAACATTAGAAGTTGATTTTATGACTCAGATTTTAACTTTCCACGTATCTCATGAAGGAACTTATACTCAATTGAGTTTCATGTGGTTTTCTGGATTTGGGAGGAATCGGGAACCCAGGCGATGGTGAAACTCAGTGAAGTCACACTTCTACAGCCCAAAGGAAGCCGGGGGGCAGGGGGTGGCGAGGGAAATCAACCAGACAATCCCAGCAGAGCATCTCTTTGAACAATTCAGGTTAGCATCTGTACTGTTGCTCCATGCTGTCAGTCTCTTCCTGCATCTCTACAGGGTTAGGTTTGGTACTAAGTTGCTGCACCTTCAGTGTTTCTGCCAGTATCCCTTGGAGAGTCATTGGGTGCCAGCGACATTAGAGGAAGAGGATGCCTTTTGCTTGTAGTCCTCCATAACCAACCACTTTCTGGCTTGTTTTCAGTTCTCTTAACAATGTCTTCTGAAGAGCAAAAGGTTCTAATTTTGATAAAGTCCAACTGATCAATTTATTCTTTCATAGGTTTTGCTATTGGTATTGCATCCAAGAAATATTTACTTAACAAAAGGCCATAAAGGTTTTTAATTATTTTTTTTCTAGAATTTTGATACTTTTAGGTTCTAGATTTAGGTCTTTGATCCATTTTGAGTTTTTTTTTTGTGTTGGTACAGGTGTGGCTTGATTTTTTTCTTTTCTTTTTTTTTGCATATGATACGGAGATCCTATTGTTTCAGCACTATTTGTTGAATGAACTAGCCTTTCTCCATTGAAGTGTCTTTGCACTTTTGCCAAAAATCAGTTGCCCATTTAAGTGTTGATCTATTTCTGAACTCTATTCCATTGATCTGTTTATTTATGTACCTTTTCAATAACCCTCCACACCTGATAGTGAATTGATATGTTAGAAATATTGTCCTTTGACTCATGAACATGGTATTAATATATGTCTCTACTTACTTAGAGCTTTAATTTCTCTCAGTGATGTTTCGTAGTTTAGAAATAAAGTGTGTGGACTCAGAAGCTAAGCTGCCTAGTTTGTATCATGGCTTATCCTTTAACTATATGCTGTGTAATAAAGAAACACTTAAAATTTAAGGATACACATGAGTTGAAAGTTTAAAGAGAAAAAAATGTAAAGCTAATCATAAGAAAATCATTGTGGCTACACTAGTACCAGACAAAGTAGATCTCAAGACAAATATTAACTGGGGAAAAAAAACCGAAACAAAACAATTCATAGAGTCAGTTCATCAAGAAGATAATTTTAAATGTGTAAGCACCTAATAATACAAATTCAACAAAAAGAGGTAAAAATAGATAGAAATAAAGAAGTTAATAGGTAAATCCACAAGTGATAAAACAACCAGAATAATATAGAAGATTCAGATAAAATTGCTAGCCAATTAGACCTAAATGACATTTATAAATGCCTACGCCTTATAACTACAAAATATACATTATTTTTAATGCAAATGGAAGAGCTGCCAAAAGAGGCCATAAAGTCTGACATTTCAAAGACCTAAAAAAAGACAGATTTCCCTCCTCAAATGAAATTAAATTGGAAATCAATAAGAAAAAGATAAGAAGATCCTCAAATAATAGGAAATTAGGTAAAGCATTCTAAATAATTTGTAAAAATTTTTTAAAAACCCAAGGAAAATTAAAAAATATTTTTAATCAAATTATAATGAAAATATAACATATTAAAATTTATGAAATATATACATGATTAGTAAAAATTATGTAGCAAAAAATGTATTTAATACAAAAAAAGATGTAAGATCATAATCTAAATTTCCTTTTCCAGAAGCCAAAAAAAAAAGTAGAGCAATTTATACCCAAAAGACGTCTAAGGAAGAAAATAATAAATATAAGAACATTAATCAATGAAAGAAAAATAAGAAAATGTACAAAGACAACAGTTGATTCTTTGAAAAATTAATAAAATGGATATTAATTTAGACTAATAAAGAGAAAAAGGAAATATTTAATGATATTAAAAATATTAGGAACAAAAGAGGTCATTAAAGATCCTAAAGACATTAAAATAATAATGAGATGTTAACAATTATGCCATGAATTTGACACTCTAGATGAAATGGACAAATTGCTTAACAAAAAGCTTTGTGAAACAGACACAAGAACTAGAAAATCTGAATAGCACAGTATCTATTATAGAATTGAATCCAAAATTAAAACCTCCCCAAAAGAAAAGTCTAGCCTCCAGTGGCTTGACTAGTGTATTCTAATGATCATTTAAGAAGGAATAAATATACATGAACTCTTCCAGAGTATAAAGTAAGAGAGGACATAGTTCATTCATTTTATGAGGCCAACATAACTCTGATACCAAAACCTGATGCCCTCAAAAATATTATAGACCAGTATCTCTCATGAAATAAACAACAAACAAATATTAGCAAATTGAATCCAGAAATATAGTAAAAAGGCAATACAGGACACTTCTGTTTCCTTCCAAGATAGTGTAACAGAGACTGGATTTACCCTACTACCTTACAACCACTAAAATACGAACAAGCAAAAAGTATGAACAAAATATATAAACCAGTGTTCAGACGTTGGATGACAGGCAGTATGCATATAAGACAGTGATTCTAAGAAAGGGAGATGATCCGGGGGAGCCCTACAATTGTTGCAGCCTAAGGAATGGAGGGAGTTTTCAGGCCATAGCACAGGGAAGGGAAATCTGGGCTGAGCTCAGTAGGCACCCTGAGTTCAACAGACAAATTTGGAAATTTGGGAATGCTAAGGGGCAGCTAAGGGGCAGGACAGAGTACCGAGAGGGCAGAACTGCAAAAGGTCTGAATAAATAAATAAATAAAAAAATTCCTTTAAATCTTTCACAAGAGCCCTGATCAATGCATACGTGTAAGGAAAATACCCAAGTCAGGGAGAAAACAATTTCTGGGGCTGTGAATATTTGATGTTCCCAACAGCCACAGTGGAGAGACCTTGTACTATACAGGGCATTGGGAAGCATACTCAGAAAGGTAATACCTTAGTACTGTAGCCAAACTAGGCCTAGACCACTGCTCTCCTCCTGTTTAAAAAATTTTTAAAGCAAGGCTAGAAAGTATCAAACTACATTCTAAAACAAAGCTCAAAAACAGGCCGGGCGCGGTGGCTCACGCCTGTAATCCTAGCTCTCTGGGAGGCCGAGGCGGGCGGATTGTTTGAGCTCAGGAGTTCGAGACCAGCCTGAGCAAGAGTGAGACCCTGTCTCTACTAAAAATAGAAAGAAATTAATTGGACAACTAAAAATATAGAGAAAATTAGCCGGGCATGGTGGCGCATGCCTGTAGTCCCAGCTACTCGGGAGGCTGAGACAGGAGGATCGCCTGAGCCCAGGAGTTTGAGGTTGCTGTGAGCTAGGCTGATGCCATGGCCCTCTACCCCGGGCAACACAGTGAGACTCTGTCTCAAAAAAAAAAAAAAAAAAAAAAAAAAACCTCAAAAACATTTGAAGAGATACCAAAAATATGAAGACCCAACAACATAAAATTCTGTCTGATATCTAATAGAAATTAGCATGCAAAGAACCAGAAAAATATTACCCATATTTAAAAGAAAACAACTCAGACTTGACACAGATTTTAAAAGTAGTAAACAAGACATTAAAACAGCATAACCGTAGGCTATATTTTTATATTTAGATGAGGAAATTTTAGATGCATATTTCAGATGAGGAAAACATGAGCATTATAAAGATAGAGATGGAAGATATTAAAAAACCTAAAGAAACTTCCAGAGATAAAAATGGTATGTCTAAGGTAAAGAGTACAATGGATGTGATAAACAGAAAATTAGACACTGAAAAAGAAAAGACTAGTAAGCTTGAAGCCTTGGTAATGGAAACCATTCATAGTGAAACACAGAAGAAAAAATAAAAAATGAACAGAACGTTGGTTGAGTTGTAGGACAAGTGGCCAAATAAATGTATAATTGGAGTTTCAGAAGAAGAGGAGAAAGAATATACATGAAAATGTTTGAAGAAATAATGACCAAAATTTTTCTGTACTTAATGAAAAGACCCCTAGATCCAAGAGGATCAACTAACCACAAACATAAGAAATATGAAGAAAATTATACCAGCACACCATAATCAAAATGTTTAACACACAGATAAAGAGAAGTTCTTAAAAGCAGCTGGGCGGGGGCGGGGAGAAAAGCCACAGTATATATAGAGGAACAAATGTAAGAACGATGGCAGACTTCTCAGCACCAGTGCACATGGAAGAAAGCACAACGATGCTTTCTGAAAGCAAAAACACCGAAAGAAAAACAATGTATGTAGGATTCTATATTTCAAAAGTCTTTCAAAAACAAGACTTTTTCAGACATTGACAACCTGAAATAATTCATAATAAACAGACGAGTATTACAAGAAATGTTTAAGAAAGTCCTTCAGGCAGAAGGAAAACGATACCAGATGGAAATCTGAATCTACATAAAGAATAAAAGGCACGAAAAAATGATGATCATATGGGTAAACATAAAATACATTTTTCTTATTTTTAAAATCTTTTAAAAAGATGATCATTATAAGCAAAAACTATAAAATTGATTTTGGAGTTTGTAAACGTGTAGAAATAAAATAGCAAAAAAGGCAAGCAGTGAGGAAATGAAAATGTACTATTAAGGTTTTATATGTGAAGTGGTGTAATATTACTTGAAAATAGATGGTGCTAAAATAAAGATGTACACCCTAAACTCTAATGTGTGCCATACGAGTAATTTTGAGAAAAGGAATGAAGGAAAACATGACTCCAAAAGATACTGTTGGATACAGTTTCTTCAAAGATTACAAACTAATGTTATTGTGCTATTAATGAAAATACCTGCCATAGAAAAATCAAATGAAATGGAAAAATAAATAAATAATGAGTCTTGAGTATGTGGATTATTGAATTTCCCCACCAATGTGGAGAATATACTTACACAGGTATTTATACTTGAGGTTCTTAAGAGGAAAAGAGGCTTTAAAAATGTGTGTATATGTATATATATATATTTTTTTCTTTCTGTGATTAGTTTGTAGAAGTAGACTAAGTAGGCTAAGCTTCTTAAGGATAAGGAACATGTTCTACTTGTACCCTCAGCCTAGCACATTGTGGGTCATGATAGACTTCTGAAGAAAGTAGGATGAATTGAAATAAAGTAGTGATATTTGTAACAAAACTACTCTATGAAGTTGAAATTGTAGTTTAAGCTTTTTAGTAGGAAAAATAACGCCAAAATGAATTTCAGTGAACACATTTGCCCTCATTCCAGTATGACAAAAAGACATTATCTCAGATCATCTTTTTCCTGATTTTGGTAAAGACGATTGCAGTTACATTGAAGCTTTCTCTATCTCCTATGGGATGCGAAGGACAGGGACTTAAAGTAGGCTGCAAAACTACATTTGATGTGGATTTTGGATTTGTGGGATTAATTGAAATTACGTATATTTAAGATTGTTGCTAAGAAAATTTGAATATGAAAATAATGGTTCAGGTTTTCATGTTTTCTCATCGGTCTGGGACTCTCTGATGCAGCTGAATCAGGTTGGTTTTAATGACAGAAGGCACTTAAGTGCATTTGGTTTGCATTTTTTATACAGCATTGTTTCATGTTTCAATCCTGAGAGTAAATGTTTAAAAAATTATGATACTTGGATACTTGATAGTTTCAATTGTTTATATTATGGAGAAATCACAGTTGATTAAATCATATATACTTTATGCCTTCTTTCAGTTATTCCAATCTGGGAAGATCCTAACAGATCTTCAATTACATGACATGTATGTTTCCATGTCTTTGTTTCTATGCACTTGGGAGACGATAATTAAACTTGTTGAAGGATATTTTCTGTACTAAGGCCTGTTGCAGTGTTAAAATCTTATTGAACATAGCAGCATAGGCAGCCACTACCTTTATCTTGATGTTAGCTTATGAGGTAAAATCTATTTGTCTTTCTGCCCCAATTGTAGAGTCTATAGTCTTATTAACTACACACCCTCTTTTGTTTGGGGGAGCTAATGGAATTGTGGGCTTGTTTGCTCAACCATCATGTTGTAATTTCTTTCTATGTGTCAGGCTCATATAAGGTATGAGAGTGAAAAAATGGGTAGAATTCATTCCCAGCTTCCAAGAGTCCCATTGATCAGTGGGGCTCTGCACAATTTCTGTGAGGATTGGCTTGTCAATGTACTTCTGACTATGTTCTGGAACATTGCAGAGATGATGAAATAATCTCATGTAAATGTTGATGTGGAGTAACTAGAAGTGCTAGTTACTACGCACAGCAAACTACTTTCCATGATTTCTTAAAGAAAGGGACTATACTTTTCCTTTATGGCCAATTTGAACCGCATACTTGTAAAGTGTATAGAGTAAAACCAAAGTGATTAATCCACTATTTGCTATCCTGCTACTTTTCCTCCCTGACCACCGACTTCACTTCCTACCGCCTCCAAAACAGTAGGTACACACTTTCAGGTATCTTTCTCCTCCTTGCCTGTTTCCTGTTTTTGTAAAATAGGGAAAATGATTGTACCTATTTCACAAGACCCATGAGGACTGAGTAAAACAATGAATAATAAAGTGCTTAGAAAAGGAACTAGTTTAATAAATACTAGTTTTAAAAACATTATTATTTTTTTTACTTGTAACATTTGCGTTGACTTCCCTCCATTTACATTTGGCTTCCACTTACCGTGCCACGTAGGCCCCCCTCAAAGCATGGAACACACTGCAGCTGAAATGTGATTTAAAAACATTATTGGGTGATGGGTATGCTAAAAGCCCTGACTTCACCACTATACAATTCATCTTTGCATCAAAAAACAACTTGTATCCCTAAATCTATTGAAATAAAAAAATCAAAAAGCAGAGAAAGGGTAAAACAAAAACAAAAACAAAAACAAAAAAAGACATCATTAGAGCTTGTGAACAGACAGGCACTTTGGAAATGGATATTATCTTAAATCTGGGCTGGAGATTATTGGCAAAATAACCCCCAAAGCCTGAATTTGGCAATTAATTCCACTAGCTATTAAAAAATGTTAGAATTATTTCATACTTGGTATCAACAAAAATGAAGCAATTGTTAATAAACAGAGAGAGAACATCAACCACTTTGCGGAGGGAGGCCCAGCTGTGTGTGCACAGGCTGCCTTGGCAAGGAGCTTGTGTGATGGTTCGGGATGGCATGCCATTTGTCCTTAGTGTTTCCACAGCTGGCAGCTTTGCTTTGCTGACAGGCAGTAATCTCATCTGGTATCCTATTTATTCCATTTTTCTCTTCTCAATACAACTCCAGCTTCCTTTTGGTTCAGTATTTTGGCATTTGTAATCAGTACATCACATTCCATTTTGTTGACTTTTTTGGCCTTGGCATAATCAAGATTGTGAAACTGCACAGTTTGACTATTGTATATTTGTCTGTCTGATCATTATCTCACTCAACAAGCACTTAGCCCCCAGTGGTCCGTAGACAATATTAGCCTCTTGAATAGATGTCAGGATAACTGATACTTCAGTTGGTTGCCCAGGATGCATGACAGCATTCACAAGCTCCAAGGGCTCATTTGGAAGGCATGGTATATGCCAAACTTCCTGGTGTGTTCTTGGCATCCAGACTTCATCTAAGTCCTGAGAAAGAGAAAAATAGTTTGAAGAAATGTCCAGTGGGATCTTTTCATGAAAAAAAACCTTCTCCTCTGACATACTATTTTTTTGTTTAATCTCTCTTCCTTGCTAGACAGTAAACTCTACAAAGGCAATGATTCTGGCCCTTTCATTCATTGCTATATCCCTAGTGCCAGGAATAGTTCCCTGTAAGACTTCAGTAAATATTTATGGAATGAATGAATAAATTCCTTCAGCAAATTTTTTGAACATTAAATGCTAGCATTGTGTTAGCACCTAGATATATCAACGAACTCAAAAGACTAGTTCCTTGTCTTGGTGGAGCATATATTATAGTTGGAGAGTGAGACTATGGTGAATGAAAAGTGATTACAGATTGGGATTATAGATTGTAATTACCTGCTATGCTGTTACGAGGGGCTGTATGATTAAATGATGAAAGATTGACTGAGGGGACGGACAAAGCCAATCAGAGGAGATCTAAATGATGAAAATAAACCAGTCACAAGAAAGAGCTAGAGGTAGGCATTCCAGATAGTACGAAGGGCTTGATATGTTGGAAGAATAGAAAGGAAACTGTTGTGGCTGAAATGCAGTGAGCAAACAGGAGAATGAGATGAGGTTGGACATGTGTAGAGAAACCACTTTATGAGACTCTGTAGACCATGGTAAAATATTTAATAAAATGCAACAGTAAACCATTGGAAGATGTTGATTAGGAGGGTGTCATCTGACTAATAACTTTAAAAGATCACACTAAAAATTACCTGGAAATTGTATTGGAATGGACTAAGAGTGGAAGCAGTGGAATCAGAAGACATTTCCGGGGTCTATATGAGACAACAGTGACTTGACTAAGGTAGTGGCATCAGAGATGGAAGGAAATAGGTTGATTTCAAATATATTGGAAGGAAGCCCTGAGTCAGTGTGGTGATAGATTCAATGTATGGAAAGAGGTGAATAAAAGTTGAATGAAGGAGAGGGAAGATGGCCGATTAGGGGTGACCTCCTGGCTCTCTGCTCCCAGAGTGTGAGGTGAAAAACGTGGACACCCACAAGTGTGTGAGGCGCTCCCCTGCAGGATTGGCTTCGTGAATCTACAGAGAGGCAGCGAGGGACAAGCAGCCCCGCGGATAGAGGCAGGTGAACTCAAAATAACACTCGCAAATTACCGGAGAGTTGGGACAAAGGGGAAAGGCAGCGCGGGACAGCCGCGCCCCGCGGCGGGCACTCCCGTCCGGGGAGTCCTGACTCCCAAGAAGACGACTCTTCCCTCACCAAACCCCACTCTCACGCAGGCAGGGAAGTG
>NW_012155062.1:4295300-4296639 GCF_000956105.1 Propithecus coquereli | reverse complement strand
TTTTTTTCTTTTCTTTTTTCTTTTCCTCTTTTTTTCTCTTTCTTCTCCTTTCCTTTCTTTTTTTTTCCTTTTTTTCTTCCCCTTCTCTATATACATATTTCTCTTAATTCTTGCTCTTTATCGTTTTTTGTACATATATATATACATTTTTCTTCTTTCCTTCTCTTTCCCTTCTTCCTCCTCTTTGCTCTCTTTCTGCGAGTGTGTATGTGTGTGGGTGTATGTCTGAAACCCATGACTGCAGGAGCCCGATTGTTGAATCTCCACAGTGGGGTTGTTTTGCACCAAGGAGACAGCGCGCACCCTAGAGAGTGTCCAGTGACCAAGGAGGCCGCTCTTAAAGCTGAGACACGTGCTCACCTCTCTGCTGTGACTTGGTGGCCGGAGCTGCTGGCCAAACGGACAGATTCCACTGCGGGAAGGGCCGAGTAGAGAGTGAAGGAGGCTGTTTTCCCAGCGGGGTCCTGTAGCCTCATTTTCGTGGTGACTTGGCGATCAGCGCCTCCTCCCAAGGAATTAGTTCCCCATCCTTGGCAGTGCGGAGGAACAAGGGAAGCTGTTCTCTGGACTGTGACCCTGTGGGGGAGGTGGATGACCCTTGAATACGATCTGACCACCGAAATGGTGTACTAAAGGGACTGACCCCACATCCGCTGGGGTGGAATAGCAGGACAGGCTGCTTTTGGGTCTGGGTCCCTCAGGGGTCTTAGGCCGGGCTTCTCTAGCATCCCTGAAGTGTGTACTTCTTTCCAGCTAGTCAACCCTACCCTTGAAGGGGCGGAATAATAAGGGTCGCCACTTCCTGAGCTGAGACGACAGGTAGCCTCAGGAAGCGCCCTTCCCTCAGTCTGGGGGGTTATCTGCCCCTCTGGCAAGTGAAAACCTGCCCTTGGAGGAGGAAAGAAATGAGAGAAGACGTTTTTCAGGCTGGGCCTTGTGACAGTCTCAGCCAACACCCCTCCCACAGCCCTCCAGGTCAGAGCCCGCCCCTGAAGGTAGGGAGATAGGAGAAAAAATACTTTCCCCATAGGACTAGCCTGAATCTGTATGACCTTGGATCTGAGCAAAAGGGGACAGTGTTTTGGCACGATACAGCTGATCGGTTTTGAACACCTGATAAGAATATAACACAAAAGTTTGCATTTGGTGCCCAGGCTGTAGTCATCTTAGGGGCTAGTGGTCTAGAAAGGAAAATTTCGACCAGAGTCCTCAGCAATTGCACCAACTGGCATACTTCTTAGGAATTCCTCCACAAGAGTGCCTAATAAGCCCTGAATAACATACTAGCAGCTCTCTCCTAGCTACAGATTAAGCGATTCCTGAAGTATACTGCCTCAGG
>NW_012155062.1:4236185-4281685 GCF_000956105.1 Propithecus coquereli | reverse complement strand
AAAAAAAAAAAAAAAAAGTTGAATGAAGAATGATTTCTAGATTTCTGTAGGTACACCTGGGTAGATGGTAGGGCCATTCAATAGCTAAATGGTGGTATCATTTACTGAGATGGAGATGACTTGAAGAGGGTATATCAGTCAGAGAAATAGAATCTTATTTCATAATATATTAATATATAAGGAACTGGCCCACATGACTGTGAAGGCCGAGGAGTCCCATGATCTTTAGTTGGCAAGCGGGAGACCCAGGAGAGCCAATGGTGTAAGTTCCACGTCTGAGGGCAAGAGAAGATTTATGTCCCAGCTCAACAGTCAGGCAGGAGGAGTTCCCTTTTACTCAGGCTTTTTGTTCTTTCAAGTCTTTAATTGATTGGCTAGGTCCACTCACATTAGGGATGGCAGTTTGCTTTACTCAGTCTACTGATTCAAAAATTAGTCTCACCCCAAAACACCCTCACTAGACACACCCAGAATTATGTTGCATCAAATGTCTGGGTGCCCTATGGCCCAGTCAAGTTGACACATACAATTAACTATTATAGAAGGGCAGACTGCATGTGAGGATCACTAGCTTTATTTTATACGTACTCAGTTTGAGGTGTTTATAATCCACAATCATGGGGAGTTTAAATTGTACGTTTGATATATAAGTCAAAGATCAAGGGGCAATATGAGCTGGAAACATAAATTTGGGGGTGTGGCAGAGATGGCTAGTTTGCCTACAGAATATCATTCTTCCCTTACATCTTATGAATATAATTCTGATTGTTTTGGTAGTATAAATAGTCCAGCTATAAAGTCTATATTTCCCAAACTTTCCTTGCACATTGAATGGTCATATGACCAAGTTATGTCCAATAAAATGTATGTAGCAATTGTTGTGAGGTACTTCTGAGAAAACTATTTAGAAGGGGAGAATACTTTTGTTATTTATTTATTTTTCTTTCTTCTTGATTAAAATACTAATATGGCTAACTTCTGATAATTAGGTAAAAACACATGAATAGAATGATAGAAGAAGCCTGGAATATAGTCAGTGTATCAACTCTTGACTGTCTACCTTCAAATGTCACATTTCTGGAGAAAAGCCAAACCCCTAATGTGTTTAAGCCACTGTTATTCAAGTTTCTGTTTCGTGCAGCTGACTGTGATTCCTGACTGATACAGGGTATCATTAGCATGTAGATAGCCTATCAGGGTGTTTTGGCTGCAATTAGAAGAAAACCTGATTTTAAAAAATAGCAGTTTTAAGTTTGTGTTCAGCCTGGGCAACATGGCAAGAACCCATCTCTCTCTCTCTCTAAAATAAATCCCAAACATTTTTTTTTTTTTTTTTGTTTTGAGACAGAGTCTCACTCTTTTTCCTGGGCTAGAGTGAGTGCCATGGCGTCAGCCTAGCTCACAGCAACCTCAAACTCCTGGGCTCAAGCAATCCTTCTGCCTCAGTCTCTCGAGTAGCTGGGACTACTGGCATGCGCCACCATGCCCGGCTAAGTTTTTCTATATATTTTTAGTTGTCCGATTAATTTCTTTCTATTTTTAGTAGAGACGGGGTCTCGCTCTTGTTCAGGCTGATTTTGAACTCCTGAGCTCAAACAATCTGCCTGCCTCGGCCTCCCAGAGAGCTAGGATTACAGGCATGAGCCACCGCGCCCGGCCAATCCCAAACATTTTTAATCTTACATAATTGGAAGTCCAGAGGAAGCACAGCCTCCCAAGATTGGTTGTTCCAGGGACTCAACAAGGATATCAGGGCTGATATACTTTCCTATTTCTGCCCAGTCATCTTCTGTGTTGGCTTTATCTCATTGCCTTCCTGTTGATGTCTAGTGGGAGAGAAAGCACCTTTCTGCCAAATATTAAATATAAACACTTACCTTCATTCTGATAGAGACAATTTAGGGTGCACTGAAAGCTTGGGATGGATGTTGAGAATTTAACCAAGTGTTAAATATAGATTGCCCTTTTAACAACTTAAAATCCTAACTTAACACTTTCCCAAATAAATACATGCCCTTAAAATGCTCGCACCAGCATGAAATACATTCACTCTTGCCCAAAATGAGAAACCTCAAAATGTCCACTGTTATGATTCCAGGTCTATTGTTGAGTTGTTATTTCTCTTCTTTCTCTCATCTAGATGTAGCTGCTTATTGTAATTAAGGCTAAAACACTATTATTTTACCTCAATATATTTAATATAAAATAGTGGAAAAAGAACAGGATAAGCACAACAAAAGTTCTATTTGCAAAAGGGCAGTAGCACACGTGGCTCACTGGTACCTAGCACAAACCATAGCCTGCTGGCAGTGCAGTGACTCCTTGCATTACGTATAGCAGCATCCTGTTCTGCTTTCTGGAATAAACTTACTGGTCAGTCCTCCTCTATTACCCCATGTCCTGTTCCCTGAGGAGATTACTCGTATCTATTCCTTTTCATATGAGAGGGACATGAGGTAAGATACCCTTTCTGGGGCTGTAGATTCAGTAGCTCACTCCCTGTAAATGTGTGTCCAAGGGATTTAAGATTGAAGTCATAACTGTTATCAAGCTTTAGATTTCTTTAATTTATAATTTCCTTTAAATTTTAGTAGGATTTGGTCCGTATGTATTTGTAATTTTCATTGTGTAGGTAACCATACCAGGAAATATTAGTGTGATCATGGTCTTTGAGTTTGGGCCTTTGATCTCCTAAGAAACAAGTCTCTGTCCTAGAATTTTAGTTGAATGGCTTCCATCTACATTTGGCCTGTTCCTCGAAAAGATTTGAAGTAATAACCTTGGGTTCGTGGACATCAATATGTTGTACCTTTTCTCAGGCTTAGAATACGTAATAGGATTTGTTTGATTCTCATGTTTTTCTTATGCCTCAATCTTATATTTTTCCAAATCACCTACCTCTCAACCTGTACCAGCATTAATATTTATTAAGGTGGATACTTATTTTTTTAATCCACAGACTCCCATAGTTTTGGATTATAGAAAGGGACCCCTGAAGCTGTTTTTTCTTCCTTCTGTGCTTACAGTGGACCACATTCAGCTTGTTTGTCTCTTTCTAGTAAGACTTTGTTGAAGGCCTCGAGAGGTGTTAAAAGCACTCTAAATGTGTTTCTTACCGAGTCCCTACTTGGTAGGCACATTGACTGAGATTCAACATAAAGGAGGCCATAGTTTAACTGACACCTTCAATATGGTATAATAAGATTGCCAAGTTAGCAGTAAGAAACAGTAGAGGAAATGGTAGGGTCTTCTCTTTTCTCTGTCCTTCATCTTCTAATTAAAGCAATCTGTTTTCTGTAGTGTCTCATTTCCTGGTAGCAAAATCTATATTAGTTAAAAGGCACTCAGCTGAAAATAACAGAAAATTTGCAGTGAGTGTGCAAGCCACAATTCAATCAGGGCTAAGTATGTGCCTCAGGCCTGGCTAATCAGGGTAGAGTCTATCTCTTTGGCCACAGTGATTCAGGGTTATATGTGGCAACCAAGATAGTCCAGCCAGAGATAATCATGGGAAGTTATGATCCTGGAGCTGTCAGGGGCCATGGTGTGAAGCCAGAGTAAGAAGCCAACTCGGTGGAAGACAGAGCCAAGAGCTGGAAAAAAACCAAGTTCTGATGACATCATTGGGCCTCTGAATCCAGTCCTGTATGGAGCTGGCATTACTTCTGGCCTTCTCAATTAAGTGAATCAGTAATTTTTTTTTCTTCTTAAGCTTGTTTCAACTGTTGTTTCTGTCTAATTCAACAGTTTAGGCTTTTGGGTTTTGATTTTAGTAACTAGATTACAAAAAGTCACTCAAACTCATCTGAATAATTTTAGAGATGAAAGGGAAATTGTGATTATTTAATCCAATTCCTTCATTTTTTTATAATGTGAACTCATATAGCTATTTAGCTTGAAATTCAGATGAGATATTCTCTCTTCTAGTTATTTCTAGCAGCCTGTACGAGTTGATGCTATTTAGAAATGCATAAACACAGTGCTGGGCACTAAATACTAATCTTCCTAAAAATGTTTAATCTCTCATAAAAATTAGTCCTGTATCAATAGTGATATACAGCCCATACATTTCCGAGTTGATAGGATTTACTTGTGTCCAGTAGTATATCTCACTTTGGCTACTTGCATTGGCCTTGTTTTCCACACCAAGCATATACGAGAGAAAAGCGTATATTTGATAAGAGAAGTATTTTTCTCTAACTTTTTGCTTTGAAAAACTTTCAGCTATATAGAGGAGTTGCAAAGATAGTACAGTGAGTTCTTTTTTACCCTTTATCCAACTTGCAATAATGTTAACATCATGTATACTCATAAAATGATAAAACTAAGAAATTAACATTAGTATAATATATTAAACTATGGAATTTATTCAAATTTTAAAAGTTTGTTTGATCTCATTTTTCTGAGCTATTAAAAATGGAAGTTGTCCTGGGTGAATTTGTTGGTTTCTCTACCAAAAATTTCAAGTTGGGAGGTTGAGGCAAGATGGCTGACGAGAGACATCAGTCGTCAGATCATCTCAGAAAGAAGAAAAAGTTTTAGATGAAAAAAACATACAGCTCAGGTGTAACTCTGAGGGAAAAGTATGAGAACCTACTGGAGATTCCATGGGAAAAAGTTGTGAAGAACAAGAAGGAGCAAGATTTTGGCAGAGATCAACTTCCAAGAAATTTGGACCCCTGTAGAAAGGGCAAGTGGGGTGTTTGCTTTTCCTCCCTTCGCACCTCTGTCAGACTGCAGGCTGCAGAACTGCTGGAGATCTTCTCCACCCTCATGAGCCCCAAAGCTGTTTCTACCCGTGAACTGGGAATTTGCTGAGAACAGAGCACCAGGCTGCCAGCCCTCTTGGGGTCGTTTCCTGTCACCACAGACCTGAGCCGAGGTGGCAGGTGCCATACTGCTTCTCCACCCATTGCATGCCTTTGTGCTGCCCAGGGAGCTTTTGCCATTCACTTTTCTTGTCACTGGTCTCCGCACAAACCTTTCCAACAACTGCCCAGATTGCAGTGGCCACAGGGAGCTGGTGGGTCCCAGGGGAACTGTGATCCCAGAGCTTGGACATTCAGGGCCGGCTGCCTTCAGGAGAGAGGAGAGTGCAGAAAGCCAGGGGAGCCTCTTGGAACAAAGGAGACCAGAGTGCCAGCTCTCCTCCATTCAGACTCTTCTTCTCCTCCTTCACTACCCTGCTTACAGCTGCTGATGCAGCCATAGCAGTTCCCGTGTGAGTCAGCATGTGTGCCCCAAGAGACGATTGAGCCGAGGCTCTCAGGAGTGGCTGCTTACCCTCTGTCGGGGTGCCCACCACACCCACGCTGCCCGCAGAGAGTGAAGCTTCACACCTTTCCCCTTAAAGACCTGCAGCGGAGGAGAAGGGTGCCCAGACTGTGAGCTCCCTGCCTGTTTGCCCCAGCAGAGCAGGGCATACCCCAAAGTGGAGGGACAGTAAGCCTGCCTGAGCACTCCATGGGCGACTTGAGACCAGCACGCTTCTCCCAGGCAAGGTGCAGGATTGAACTTGGGCGATCAAAGGACAGGCATGCAGGATGGATCCCATATACCCCAGGACTCAATCGTGTTGCCTAGAGGCATGGAGGAAACATTTTTTAACCAATCTTGGTAGGCAAGGGAGTCCACATGAGCAGAACTAAAAGGAGAGTGTGGTGCGGGTCCAAGCTACAGCACCCTTGTGGAGCACTCCTCCTCCCACAGGAAAGCCTCCCTTTCAGTCCGAGGTGGGATCCCGGCAGGGAGCTCTCAGCCTGTGTCGGCATTGTTGGTGAGCTGAGCTAGTTTGGGCTGCTGCTTGTGGCCAGGTGCTTGAAGATCTGCAGGGAAAGGGAAGGAGAAGAATGAAACCCACTCCTGCCTGCCAGACTGTGAGTCTCAGATGGCCGCTCCCCTGTGAGCATACTTTTTGGCTTGCTGGGGCTGCTTCAGCCCTTCCCTGGTGGCTTTCCCTTCTGGGAACTGACCCTCAACCCCTGCCCAGACAGCTCTTGTGCCTACCCTTGTGGAGAACTCATAAATAAAACCATATAGCTATGACCAACTGATTTTTTTTTTTTTTTTTTGAGACAGAATCTCACTCTGTTGCCCGTGCTAGAGTGAGTGCCATGGCGTCAGCCTAGCTCACAGCAACCTCACACTCCTGGGCTCAAGCGATCCTTCTGCCTCAGCCTCCCGAGTAGCTGGGACTACAGGCATGTGCCACCATGCCCGGCTAATTTTTTCTATATATTTTTAGTTGTCCAATTAATTTCTTTCTATTTTTGGTAGAGACAGGGTCTCGCTCTTGCTCAGGCTGGTCTCGAACTCCTGAGCTCAAACAATCCGCCTGCCTTGGCCACCCAGAGTGCTAGGATTACAGGCGCGAGCCACTGCGCCCGGCCACCAACTGATTTTTGACCAAAGCAGACAACAACATGTGTGGGGGAAAGGATGCCCTATTTAATAAATGGTGCTAGGAAAACTGGATAGACTGGATAGATGCAGAAGAATGATACAGGACTCTTCTTTCCTATTATATACAAAAATTAATTCAAGATGGATTAAAGATGTAGATGTAAGTCCTGAAACCAAATTCTGGAAGAAAACATAGGAAAGACTCTTCTAGATATCATTCTAGGCAAAGAATTTATAAGATGCCATAGGCAAATACAGCAACAAGAAAAATAAATAAATGGGACTTAATTAAATTAAAAGGTTTCTACATAGCAAGGAAACAATCAGCAGGAAATAGACAACCTATAGAATGGGAGAAAATATTTGCAAACTATACATCAGACAAAAGACTAATATCCAGAATCCACAAAGAACTTAAGCAAATCAGCAAGGAAGAAACAAATAAATCCATTAAAATGTGGACAAAAGACATGAAAAGAGGTTTTTCAAGAGAAGATGGATAAATGGGTAACAAATGTATGTAAAAATTCTCAACATCACTAATCATCAGGGAAATGCAAATTAAAACCACAGTAAGATACCGCCTTACCCCTATCAGAATGACTATTATTAAAAAGTAAAAAAAATAGATGTAGGTGTGGATGTTGTGAAAAGGGAATACTTAGATACTGTTGGTGGGGTTATAAACTTGTATAACCTCTGTAGAAAGCTGTATGGAGATTCCTCAAAGAACTAAAAGTGCAGCTACCATTCGATTCAGCAGTCCTACAACTGGATATCTACCTAGAGGAAAAGAAGTTGTTATATCAAAAAGACTCCTATATCTGAATATTTATCACAGCACAACTTACAGTTGCAAAGATACGGAATTGATTTAAGTACCCATCAGTTGAGGAATGGGTAAAAAAATGTGACACACACACACACACACACACACACACACACACACTCCCCACAGAGTACTACTCAGCTATACAAAGCAGTGAAATAATGTCATTTGCAGCAACTTGGATGGAACTGAAGACCATTATCCTAAGTGAAGTATCTCAGGGATGGAAAAACAAACACCACATCTTCTCTAATAAGTTGGAGCTAAAGTATGGGTACACATGGTCATTGAGTGGTGTAAAGGACATTGGAAACTAAGAATGCGGGGGGGTGGGGGTAGTTGAGGGATACAAACTTACTTACTGGGTACAATGTATACTATTTTGGTGACAGGCACACTAGAAGCCCTGACTTTAGTATTATACAATTCATCTATGTAACAAAAACACTTCTACCCCCTTAATATTTTGAAATAATAATACAAGTAAAATGGAAACAATAAATAATGATAAAAATTGGAGAAGAATCTAGCAGTGTTTTGGGACCTCCCAGCCTTCCTTTTTTTCCAGGTAGATAAATCATTAAGTATTCAAATGATTAATACAGTCATGGTCAAGCTTACCAGAAGAAATCATTTATATGGCCACCAAAAAAAATCAGTTTACTTAAAAAGAAACAAGAATTTTACATCCGTATAGCTGATTGCACTTAGTATTTTTAAACTATGAATAAACCGTGAGGCCATTGTTTACAACTCATTATGCTGCTTGGAGCATGGCATTCAAACGTGAGTACTGTGGGTGAATCTTATTTTATTATATAGTAGAGAATATGAGAATCTATAGATTGACAATGTACACGTTGCAAAAATATTTGCCTTTTTAAGGACACTTTACTTTTTATTTATAGGTGCAAGATTTATAACTTTTGATTGGAAGGTTTAATACTATCATACTATTATAACAAAAAAAGAAAAAAGCTACCTGCTTTCCCGGAGTGTCCCTGAGTGTGTTCCCTTGGCAATTTAGTACTTTGCTTTCAAATATGCTTAAATTAACATCACTTTATTTCAAAGTAATGGAAAGTAATTTTCTACAGTTAGGAGATTCAGGAGGTGTAACATCTCACCGGGAAAGGTGAATTGTGTATGAGTATTCAATACTAACGTTGGAAATTAAATTAACCCATACTGCACTTTCTTAGAAAGTTCACATTTTGGAGCAGGAAACTGGTAACAAATATTATAAGCTAGAGTATAATATTTTATAATAAAGAGAATCAATAGAATATACTCTTTGGACTAAATTACAGTTTATTGAAAGAAATAAGTTGGTAGCTAAGACGTTGTTTAGTTATTTGAAAGGGGTTCAGGAGCTAAGGTATTTTGGCCTATTTCATTTGGATGTATTTCATTTAGTATACACGCTATACTTAATGAAAACTATTTTTGATATACTAAAGAACTTGTCAGATGTTACACATTAACTTCTAGAGGGTATTAGAAAAATCCAAACTTCTATGACAAGGTCATTTCACCACCATAGCAAAGTGAAGTTTCTAGAGCCCTAGACATTGCTGGTAATTTTAGAAATGTTTTTCCTGGTTTTGTTCTTTTTATATAAATATTTAACTTTTTATTGAAAGTGTTATTGATGTTAAGAGCTAAGTAGAATTCAGGAAATTTGAGGTAAGTTTATTGTGATGTACCCTTTGGAGTAACATAGATCTGGCTTTGTGGCTGTGTGATTGTGGAAAAGTTACCGAACTTCTCAAAACCTCAGTTTCACTGTTGCTTAAATGGCGATGAAACAACTAATTTGCAGAGACAGTGTGAATGCTACTAATAACATATGTGAAGTACCTCTCCTGCATATATTCTACGACTTTATTCATCCATATTTAATGTGAGATCTTATAGATTAAGAATTTTTTCTCGAGTCAATTATCTGAAACATATCGAATCCTTACATTTAAAGAGAGAATATGAGAGGAAAAAGGTAGATGTTTTATTAACCATCCTTTTCTTAAACTTCAGGCTTGATGAATTGAAAAGGAGCATGCCTTGTGTCTGTGTTTAACCCTTGTTTAATTTCATAACTATGGTTTGAATTGAAAATTTATTCAGTAAAACTTGATATATTACTATATTACTGTTAACCATAGTAATAATATATCTGGCACAATTGCCATTTAAGCACTATTTTGTAACATATTGACAATATCCACATTGGGGACAGTTCACATCGACATGGCAGTTACGTGGGTCTGTGTTTAGTATGTATTACTTGAGACTAAGCAAACTCAATTCATTTACCAGAAACGTTATAGTTACCAAAATTGTGAAATGGTTTATTGAATTCAAATAAAGTATTTTATTAATAATATCCAAAATAGTTTTATTAAGCAAGTGGAATTAATTACCATGTGTTTAATGTAGATCTTCTCTCTTTTTTCTCACTCCTTTCCTTTCTCCTGTCCTTCATCCTGAATCCCTCCTCAGTAAAATATTTAAAATCATTATGGGTGGCAAGAGAGAAAATCAACACACAAGGGCCTGGTTATCTCTTATTTCTAAAATAATGTTTATTTTCTTTCAAAGGTTAAATGCAAACTGTTTCTAAAAAACTGAATAGTGCTAAATTGTTACAACATAAATAAGGGTTTTGCCCACTGTCATATCCCAAAAACTCCTTCATGCCCCCTACCCTCTTTATCTCTTTCTTAGAAGAAAATTTTTTGAACTTTTAAAGCTATTTCTTTCTGACTTTGCCTCCATATTTCTAAATAAAATGCATATAATTCCATATCTTGATTCATTTTTGATTGACTTGCTTCTAGTGTAGAGATGGGGATTTTGGCTCAGTTATCTTCCTTATCCATTAGAATTTTATCTCAGTTTAAAAATTGAATCCAGTCGTTCTTTTCAATAGTGTGATTATATGCTAATAATCTTGTTTTTAATTTATTCAAAGTTTTGTTTATCCTAGAATTAACAATTGCCTCAATTTTTTCATTTGCTTGGTTTTTTTTTTTTCTTTTGAACATTTGGGAAATGTTTCCCACACCAGTCAATAACTCTGGAAAATGACCCTTTTACATATAATTTTTTACAGAGTCAGGTGTGTCAGAGTACCTACCTATGTTATGGTTTTTCCTGGAAACATCTTTACTGTTCAGATTGGTCTCTTGGTATATGCTGACCTGGCTATTCTTTTAAATCACTGTCACAGCTGTTGCTCTGGGAAACTCTTTGAACTCTCTTCAGTTTTGGGTCCCCCAATTTCCTAAACTCCATTCTTCCTCATCTTCAATTTGCTTTGGGAGATCCTATTTTCCAGTGATGGTCTAAGAATGGGTATACGAGGAGATATGTTTTAGTGACAATTTATGTGCTTTTATTGATTGATGAGCTGGATATAGGATTCTAGGTTAAAAATTATATTTAATCAGAATTTTGAAGACTCAGGTCCATTGTCTTCTATTTCTAGTGTTACTGTTGAAGAGTCTAGTGTTCTTAATACTGATCTTCTGTAGACAGATTATTTTATTTTTCTGGAAGCTTTTGAGATTATAACATTTTTCCTTTATCAGTAGCACTCTTAAATTTCATGATGATGGAGTTGGTATAGATAATTTTAAAATTCATTTTGCTGGACAGTAGGTGAGCTCTTTCAAATGGAAACTTACAGTAAGCGGCTCTAGGAGATTTTCTCATATATTTTCATGTACATTTGCATCTATGTATTTAAATAGTTTTTACCTCATCATTTTCTCCCTTCTCCCTTTGTGAAATTCCTGTTAGTCAGGTATTAAACCTCCTGAATTGATCTTCTAATTGTCTTATGTTTTATCTTATTTCTTTTCAGTTTTAATTCCACTTTCTAGGAGATTTCCCCAACAACTACATTTTCTAATACTTTCTTTGAATTTTCATTTTGACTGTCATATTTTAATTGTCATGAGCTCATCCTTGTTTACTTATTAAAAACATTTTATTCTTGTATCATAATATGGTATCTTTTATTTCTCCATAACTTGCAAATATATATATATATATATATATATATATTCATTCCTTTTATGGAAACATAATTTTCATACATAGCAACTGACTCTTTTTGGTGTGTGTACAATCCTGTGGATTTTGCAAACACATATAGTCATGTATTGTCATTACCAAGATATAGAACAATTCCATTATCCCCTAAAATTTCCTTGTGCCCCTTTGTAGCCACTCCTTTGCCCTATCCGCAGTCCATAGCAAGCACTAATCTCTTTATCCCCATAGTTGCGCCTTTTCCTGAATTCCATAGAAGTGGAATCATACAGTATGGCACCTTTGAGTCTGATTAATTTTACACTGCGTAATGCATATGAGATGCATCCATGTGCTTGTGTGTATCACTGTTTAGTTCCTTTGTACTGCCGAGTGGTATTCCATTTTATAAATGTACCACCATTTTTTATATATTGAACCTTTCTTTTACTCCCTACCTTGTCTATTTTCCTCTTAGTTTCTTTTAGTTCTTCTTTGTTTGTGGTTTTGCTTACTTTCATAGAATTTCATGGAGGTTTTCTTCATGTATTTAATGATATTTTGTTTTCCATGAAGTCTAAACCTAGGAAGACTACAAAGCCTTATATTAAATATGTATGGTTGGGTGTGCTTCACTGTAAGGTGATGGGGTGGCCAGCTGTTTTCCTTAAGGACGCTAAAGTGTCATTTTTGTGTATCTTTGCTTTGGTAGAATTGGTGTTTTCCAGAAAAGAATCCTTTAATATCTTATCTTTCTCATTAGGCTCTTCATTTTCTTCTGCAGAACTACATTAAAAAAACAAGAAATATTAAAACTTTGGTAAAGATTTATACAAATCTTAGAGGTCAGAAAGCCTAAGTGACTGAAAGTTTATATATAAATTATTGTTTTAAACATAAAATTCTTTTGAACATGTTTTATAAAATAAACAGTCCTTTAGTAAAGATTCTGAATTATCCTTTCGAGACTAGAAAAGACACATATTCTTTCTGATATGATAAAACCTTCACACAAAGAGGAAAATAGTAAGCTCATCAAGTAAGCAATGGTGAAATTAGGAACATGCTTCTCACGTCATATATTAATGGCAAACTTGAAAGCATCTTTATATTTTTTCCTAGATTTTACTTAAATATGAGAGGTACAGGGCAAACATTATAGTCAGGGCTACCTCTGCAGTCTTCATAGTTCCTGGCAAGGGAGGAAGAGGATGCTGACTCTGTTTATATTAGTGTAGGGTGGGGATGGTTGACAGGATTTGACTCCATTAGAACGCGCAGCACCCAGGCGAGGCTGAGGGACACCGCAGCCGCTGGGTGGTGAGTGCAGTTCGGGATGTTGGGCCTTTTCTGTTCCACAGGCTTTGCAATGCCTGGCAAGAAGGGGGAGGAGCACAGTTTTTTTGTGGTGTTTGCTTCCAGTAGAAGAGATACAGTCAAAAGGGTTCTGTCCTGCAGGGCTGCCTTTTCCCCTATTCTTGGCTATCAACAACAGCCTTGGGGGGATTTTTTTATCTACATATTTTTGTTTCTGAGTTTCAGGATGCTTTAGTGCCAAGGCCGAGATATATAGGAGAAAAACAAACCAAACCAGGGAGCTCACTACATTGTTCCTTTACTTTAGAGTCCCTCGCCAGTCTACCTTTTTTCTCTGTCTTTCACAGTCCTCTAACATGTGTCTACATATTTAGCTCTATATATTTCATCCAGGGCATTTAATTGTAGTTAGTGGCATGAGACAGGTGGACTGGGCTTACTCCATTTTGTCTAGAAGCCTTGGCTCCTTCCTGGTGGCAATGTCATATCAAACTTTTTAAAAGCATGAGTGGGTTCTAATCTAACCATCTTCATATTCATAATTAATTTTTAATTAATTGCCATAAGTAGAAATGACCTATAATTGCAAACACTTAGTAAAATAAGTAAACTGTAAATGTGATGCTAAAAGTTCTGTTAATTTAGGGTTATAATTTAAATATATCTCTACAGAGTTATGCTTCTGGGGTTCTTAATGCAATATTTTGGCCACACAGATACAGAAAGTAGCAACTTTTCTTTTTTTGGAATTAGAAGTCAGAAAAGTTATTTTGAGGAATTATCTTCAAAGGACTATTGAAGGATCTCATCCTCCACTGTGTAAGCGGTGGTAAAGCTAGGTCAATTGTTCGTTCTCTCCCAGGATTTGAATCATGAGCGGAGTAACATAATCCAGACGGAATTGATTTGGAATTCATCCATTCTGGCAGCTACAGAGCCCTGTGGATCACTTTTGTTTCAGCTTGGATTTCCCTAAAAGAGTAGAACTTGGCCCAGGGACTTGTGGGCAGGAAGTGTGTTTTGGAAAGGGGCTCTAAGCAATAGGGGCATAGGACCGGGAAGGATAAATAGGGAAGGAAGAAAAGCCCATCTAGAGCTGCATTATCAAGCTGGTCCTTGCTGTAAGCAACTGGGGTTTAATCATGCTAGGGATCATATGAGGAACCATGTTGAAAGCAGCTAAAAATTATCCATCTGGGGGACAGAAGAGGACAATACTTTTCCAGCAGCTCACATCCCTTTGGTTGCCACTTGCCTCGCTACCTGCTTCACATCTTCAGATTTTTGTGTGAAGAATGGCTGAGCGGTGCCTGCAGGCATCCCGTGAGGCAGCGAAGGTCCTGTGCAGAATGCGCTGTCACATTGTACCCGTGTGGTTGCTTTCTGAAGCAATGGCTGGAATAAAAAGTTGACCCAAGAAGATGTGAGGTGAGGCCGTGCAGTCTCCAGTACACACTTCTATTAGTTCCCCTTTTCAAAGACCCGGAGATGCCTTGGTATCTTCCTCACCTTAATCCAGTGAGCAATCTCCAAATCAACTTATAATAAATGTTTTTGCTTATGTCAGCTAGAGTGAGTTTCTGTAGATTGCAACCAAAGAACCTTAACTGACACATCGATTAATCTGTTTTCTTTCACTGAAAGATAGTTTAATCTGTGGTAAAGGCTATCACCTTAGTTGGATCTTGGCATATCTATCAAAATACTTAAACTATCCTTCAAGGACCTTATGGACGTTGTTAAAATCGAATCTTCTTGCCCCAGATGCTGAAGATTCCCACTTACCTTCTGATGCCTCACAGTCAGGCCTATCTCACTTATTTACACAGTATTTAATGACATGCGATGCTTCAGGTTTGAGTAGATGTAAACAGGCAGCAAATTGAAAATACAAGTTAGAGAGACAGGTGGATGTTATCACATAAATAGTATTTGGCTTTATGAAATTACAATTATGACACTCCTGAGTGATCTCCGACCCCACTGTATTATAATGTGACAGATGTATATTGCTGTGATTTCTCTGGTGATACTTGCCATTGCTTCCTTGTCATCTTTAATAACAAAGCAACTGGACAAATTAAATTGAAATGGTGTATTCTCTGTGAATGCCATAGTCAAAGCACACTGTCATAGTAACAGGTTAAAGCTTTTCCACTCGGAGGTTATTATGCATAACAGGAGGATACAGCTGGTGACCACCTTACACCTCATTGTATCAATGACACGGTACATGTGTTTCTATCTAGGAATTGATGGAGGAGGCTTTTATGATTACTTTCATCAAAATTTTAAAATGCTAATTGTACTGAAGTACAATATATTAAAAATGTGCCCATATCATAAATGTACTTGAAATTTCACAAAGTAATCACACCAGCACTACCGGCACCCAGATCAAGACACGGGCCATTTTCAATACTGCAGAAGCTGCCTCATACCTCTGTTACAGCACAGTCCCACACCTTGGGTAACCATTATCCTGATTTTTTTTACCACCACAGATTACCTTTGCCTGATTTTTAAATTAACTTTTTAATATATTGCATTTAATTATTTTTATTGAGGTATAATTTACATTTAGTGAAATGTAAATATGAAATATTTTAAAAAGATGTGATTGCAGTCATATACAAACTCTTTCAGAAAATAGTGCCCAAGTAAAGCTTTCATGATTCTTTTTATTGTTTTATTTTTTTGAGGCCAGCATAACAATAATACCAAAACCTTTCAAAGAGATAGACAATAAAATTTCAGGCCAATATCCCTTATGAATACACAGAAAAAATTTCCTAACAAAAATATTAGTGAATCAAATCCAGTAACATATTAAAAGCATAACACAACATGACCAATGAGTTTCTCCCAGGAATGTGAGCTTGATTTGCACTTTCAAAATCAATGTAGTTCATATCATTAATAGAATAAGATACAAAATCTATGTAATCTTCTCATTAGATGCAACAAAAAGCATTTGACAAAATTTAATTCCATTTCATGACAACACCTCTCAAAAAATAAGAATAGAAGGGAATTTCCTTAATCTTATAAAAGACATCTATAAAAAATCTATGGCTAACATCATACTTAATATTGAAACATTAATTCATTTCTCTTAAATTTTGTTGGAAAACAAGCAAAAATATTTGTTCTCACTATTTTTATTCAACTTTTACTAGAATGCCAGACCAATAAGACAAAAAAGCATTAAAGCAATAAAGACCAGAAAAGAAAAAGTAAAACTGTAATAATTTGCCAATGACATGATTGTGGTTATAGAGCATTCTGTGGTATTTCTAAGAAAAATGATTAAAACAAAAAATGTGTATTTAGAAAGGTTGAAGATACAATATTATCATAGGAATCAATTGTATTTCTATATACTTTCAACAAAGCATTTGAAAACTAGGTAAAAAATCAATACTATTTACAGTATTTTTAGTGTAGTATAGTATTTTTATAGTATAAAAATTAATACTATTTATAGTGTTCTTGTTAATTTTTTATTTAAAAATATCAAATCCTAAGGAGTAGATCTAATGAAAGATAGTCTAGACCTCTGCATGGGAAACTACAAAACTCAGCTGAGAGAAATTGCAGAAGTTCTAAATAAATGTGTATATGCGATGCTCATGGACTGGGAGTCATATTGATAAGTTGTCCATTCTACCCAAACGGATCTAAAGATCCAACCAATTCCTATTAAAATCCCAGTAGGCTATTTTGAAAAAATAAGATAATTATAAAATATATATGGAAATGCAAACAACCTAGCACAGCCCAAACAAAAAAGAACAAAGTTGGAGGGCTTGCAGTACTTTGTTTTAAGATTTGCTATAAATCCACAAGAGATAAGACAGTGTAGCATTAGTGAGTGTGAAGACTAATAGATAAATAGAATAGAATTGAGAATCCAGAAAAATGTATGTATGTGTATACACATATTCCTGTTTTTGTGTATATATATTTATACACACATTTCTATATGAATGAGAATAGATTAATAGATCAATGAAACAGAAAACAAGTCCAGAAATAAAACGGTATGTGTATGTGTGCATAGCCAATTGGTTTTTGATCAAGGTGAAAGTTAATTTAACTGAGAAGGAAAATTCTTTTTTAAAAAAATTACTGGAACATCTGGACATCAATGATAAAAAGAAACCTTAACTCTATCTCAATCCTTATGTAAAAATTAATTTGTGATGGCTAATTTACTCAAAAGTAAAAACGGACTATAAAGCTTATGCTAGAAAATAATAAAGTACGTCTTAGTGACTTTGGCAAATTGAAGTCAAAGATTTTTTCAGTGATACCTAAAAAGTAAATACTTTTAACAAAATAATTGATAAAATGGATTCACAGAAAGACACTATTAAGAAAATAAATATAAGATATAAAACAAATACAAAAGCCAAAAACTGGGAAAAATATTCATAACACATACATTTGACAAAAGTCATATAAAATGTGAGAAATACTTTAAACTCAATAATACCATGAACAATCCAAACTTTAAAAGTGAGAAAATTACTTGAACAGACACCTCACAAAAAGGTGACATTTAAATGGCCATGAAACACATACTAAGGTGTTTATCATCATTTCTCATCAAGAAAATAAAAAATCAACACCGTAATGAGATACCATTTCACATACAAATATTTGGTATACCCATATATGTATCTCTCTCTCTCTCAACACTAAGTGTTCTCAAAGATTCTCATACATTTCCTGTAGAAGATTAAAGCAATACAATTACTTTGGAAAAATACTTGGCAATTTTTTATAAAGTTAAACAGTATCTCCTATGACTCAGCTATTCTACTCTTAGGTATTTTTCCAAGAGAAATAAAAATGTGTTTAGAGAAAGACTTGTGAAAGAACGTTTATAGCAGCCTTGTTCATAACAGGCAAAGACTGGATCCAACCCAAATGTTCACTGAAAGCAGCATGGTAAACAAATTGTGATATATTCACACATGGAAAACTACACAGCAATAAAAGTAAGCAATGATGAATAAATGCAACGATGTGTTTGAATCTTAAAAATACTATGTTATGTAAACAAAAGACAAAAAGAGTACATACTATGTGATTCTGTTTATATGAAGTCCAATAAGAGAAAAAAACTAATCTATGGGAAAGAAATCAAAAAGTGGTTGCCTTGGATTGGGGTAGTTACCTGATTGGAAAGGGGCCGTAGGAAATTTCTGGGTGATAGGTGTGATCCATATCTTGTGTGTATGGGGAGGGGCAGTCACATAGGAGAGTGACATAATTATCAAAACTTACTTAATCGAATGCCTAAACTCTGTGTACCTTATGATACATTAATAATTCAGAGAAGCCCCACCTATGTTTTGGATTTGTCTATTTGTCCCTTTTGTTCTGTCCATTTTCTCCTTTTCTACTTTCAAGCTTTGTTGGTAGGTGTATACATATTTAGGATTTTTTTCTCCCCCAGATTATGCTGTCTTCCTTTAAAAGGTGCTGATTTGTTTTTTTTTCTTTTCTTCTTTTGGTAGACAGTTAAATAATTAGTGAATCCTCTTGATCCTGTTGGGCTTGGTTTTAGGCTTATTTCACTTTTGTCCCCAATCCTTGGACGTGTCCTTCAGTGTAGGGCATAGTCCTAAATTGTAAGGTGTAGCGTTTTGGGATCTCAGTGAATGACAAATGTACACAGTGACATTTCTGCATCCTGGCTGGGTGGAGCTCCAGCATCTCTTTGCACTGCCCCACTCTGGGCTCTCCTTTCTGTTCTTTGCTTCCAGCTGTGCCTCTCTTAGGCATGGTGGAGAATCTCAGTGTTCACACTCAACCCAGCTCTCAGCCAAGGCCCTGACGCCAACCCGCACATAGACTTCTGGGCCGTTGGAGTTGTGCTTCTTCCTGTTTTTCGCTCACTAGCGTGTCTTATAAATTCAGTTGTCTCTGCAGACCCAGACTTCAATCTCTTTCTCCTCAGCTCAGCTTGTCCACCGCTCTGACCTTGGGCTTTACCTTCCAGTGCATAGTCAAGAAAGTACTTTTAGGCAGAAAGCTATGAGAGAATTGGAGTCAATTTTCCCTTCTCTCGGCAGGCTGCCTGTTGTGTAATTCCTGAAAACAGGTGCCTCATATATTTTGCCCAGTTTTAGAGTTGTTTTTCCGGGAGGGTAAATTGATACCAGTTATTTCATCATGGCTGGAAACAAGTTTCACTATCATTGGAATATAATTTTCAAAGTTCATTTACTCTGGAGAAATGTGATATAAGTCTTGGTGTTGTGGAGATATAAGATATTTATATACGACTTGTTTTATTGAGCAAGAAAATAAACCGTTTTCTTTAGGTGTTAAGGTAGTGACTATTATTAGCACGTAAATTTACTTTATCTCTTATATTGAGGAATTGAGATGTGGTATAAAGTAAATGAACATACAGTACTATCTATCTTTATATCTAATCTGAGACTTGAAATCAACAGTGCCAAAAGCAAAACTGAAACCAAAAAATAACAGTATAATTCTATATGTGAGAAACAAAGGTATATTTAAAAAATGATGCAATAATTACGACTCAAAATTCCAAAATATTATTTTAATTGATTCTTGTTTTAGAAAACTCATTTGAAATTCTCACCCTCTGATTTTAGTAAAAAGGGATAGAATATCCCTTTATTTTATGTCTTTAAAAAATGTAATTGGCAATTTTGGTTCTTTTTATTCAGTTACTTCATCTGATCCCATGTCGCTGGGATCAGAATGATCAGAATTTACAGGAGATCTAATGTATAAAGTAAAAGACATGTGACCTCAAGAAGGAACATACCATTTTGGTTACTATAACTGTGTAGTATAATTTGAAGTCAGGTAATGTGATGCCTCCAGATTTGTTTTTGTTGTTGTTGTTGTTGTTCAGGATTGCTTTGGCTATTCTGGGCCTCTTGTGTTTCCATATAAATTTTATAATTATTTTCTATTTTTGTGAAGAATGTCATTGTTGTTTTGATAGGGATTGCATTGAATCTGTAGATTGCTTTGGGTAGTATGGACATTTTAACAATATTGATTCTTCCAATCCATGAACATGAAATATCTTTCCATATTTTTGTGTCCTCTTTAATTTCTTTGATCAACATCTTATAGTTTTCATCATAGAGATCTTTTACTTCTTGGGTTAAGTTTATTTCTAGGTATTTTATTTTATTTGTAGCTATTGTAAATGAGATTACTTTCTTGGTTTCTTTTTCAGACTGTTCACTCTTGGCATATAGAAATGCTACTGATTTTTGTATGTCGATTTTGTATTCCGCAACTTTATTGAATTTGTTTATCAGATCTGATAGTTTTTTCATGGAATCTTTAGATTTTCTTAAATATAAGATCATATCATCTGCAAACAAGGATAACTTGACTTCTTCCTTTCCAGAGTGGATGCCCTTTATTTCTTTCTCCTGTCTAATTGCTCTGGCTGGGACTTCTAGCACTATGTTGACTAAACTGGTGAAAGTGGGCATCATTGTCCTGTTCCAGATCTTACAGGAAAGGTTTTCAGTTTTTTCCTGTTCAGTAAAATACTAGCTGTGGAGTTGTCATATATGGCTTTTATCATATTGAGGCATGTTCTTTATATACCCAGTTTGTTGAGAGTTTTTATCATGAAGGATGTTGAATTTTATTGAATGATTTTTTGGTATCTATTGAAATGATCGTATGGGTTTTGTTCTTCATTCTGCTGATATGTGCCACATTTATTGATTTGTGTATGTTGAACCATCCTGGCATCCCTGGGATAAATCCCACTTGATTGTGATGAATGATCTTTTTAATGAGTTGTTGAATTTGGTTTGCTAGTATTTTGTTGAAGATTTTTGAATCTATGTTCACTGGAGATATTGGCCTGTAATTTTCTTTTTTTGTTGTATCTTTGTCTGATTTTGGTATTGGGGTGATACTGGCCTTGTAGAATGAGTTTGAAAGTGTTACATCCTTAGTTTTTTGAAATAGTTTGAATAGGATTGGTATTAGTTCTTTAAATGTTTGGTAAAATTCATAAGTGAAGCCATCAGGTTTAGGGTTTTTCTTTGATGATAGACTTTATATTACTACTTCTATCTTGTTACTTGTTATTGGTCTATTCAGGTGTTGGATTCTTTCATAGTTCAACCTTGGTAGGTGGTGTATGTCTAGGAATTTGTCTATTTCTTTTAGGTCTTTCAATTTATTGACATATAGTTGCTCATAATAGTTTCTAATGATCCTTTGAATTTCTGTGGTATCAGTTGTAATGTGTCCTTTTTCATCTCTAATTTTATTTATTTGTGTCTTCTTTCTTTTTTTCTTGATCTGGCTAAAGGTTTGTCAATTTTGTATATCTTTTCAAAAAAACAACTTTTCATTTCATTGATCTTTTGTAATTTTTTTTTAAAAGTGTTCGTTAGGCTGAATTGGAGGCCTCGGCATTTCTAACAGTCTTGATTTTATTTATTTCTGCTCTGATCTTTATTATTTCTTTTACTAATTTTGGGTTTGGTTTGCTCTTGTTTTTCTAGTTCCTTAAAATGCATCATTAGGTTGTTTATTTGAAGATTTTTCTACTTTTTTGATGTAGGCATCTATTGGTATAAACTTCCCTCTTACTATGACTTTTGCTGTAACCCCTAGGTTTTTGTATATTGTATTTCCATTTTCGTTTGTTCAAAGAAATTTTTAAATTTCCTTCTTAACTTCTTCATTGACTTAGTGTTTGCTGGTTTGATCATTACACATTGTATGCCGGTATCAAAGATCACATACACCCCATAAATATGGATAATTATTGTACATACTATTAGACAAGTATTATATATATACAGTAATTAAAAATAAAACATATTTTAAAAAGTACAACATCCTTGACTATTATTTCAGGGCTAAACCTTACTTTGAAAAATCATTGGGAAATAAACAACAAATGAAATCTTGTCTCTTACATATATCTCAGAGATTTAATTCTAGTAAACTACTTGAATTCCTTGAAAAATATACCTTGCAAATGATGTACTTCAATATATTTTGACCTTTTCCTATTTTTCCTTAAAGTTTTCTAACATTGAAGCATTTTCAAAGAATGACCAAGAAAATTAATTTCACAATAATTTTAGTATTTTCCCTTGTGAATTTTGGTTTATTCATGAAGATATAGGTTAAGGTGGGAGGTCTGCTTAGTTGAATTGCCACATGAAGGTATAGCTCTCTTCCACAATTTTAGCAAATATTAAAATGGGTTAAATTCAAATGCTTAACTCGTGAGTCTCTCTTTATAGAGGAGATGAATGGTAGAGAGTGGGGTGAAAAGTAGAGATGGGGAGATAGTGTTTTAAGATGGGGGGGCAGTTTGGAGTGAGGGGATATTTTGCTCCCAATGGGATGTTTGACAATGTCTGGAGACATTTTTGGTTGTTACAACTTGGAAGAGGGTACTATTGGCATTTAGTGGGTAGAGGCACAGGGCAGCCTCCGTACAACAAAGAATTATCTGGTCTCAAATATTAACAGTGCTGAGGCTGAGAAATCTTGCTGTATTCTTATGGACGTGGGTTAAAACACAAGGTGTGCACCCTTGTTACTCGTATGTCTTGATCATATTATGAAAATGGGACTTATATTCACTTTCAGCGTTGTGAGAATTATCTATAAGGAATAGGAAGTTATAACACTGCTAGGAATGTAATAGACTTTTAATAATTGTTAACTCTTGTTATTGCTACTGTTGCTTTGAATTGTATTAATTTTATATTTATATAGGAGACTCCTTAATGTTCAGTTTGTAATTATCTCAACTTTAGAGGGGAGAGAAATATGTGAAAAAGCTTGGGTTTGGGGAATTTCCCATGGTGTTTTTCCTTGGGGCATAAAAACAGACCCAAAGGTTACACTGACAATGTGTAGAATTATATATTTAATATATTTTGGCTTAATATGGACCCCAAATCACAGACAAGTTTGTGCTGCACAGTGAGACCTAATTAGATACATGTTTTGATTTCTAATATTACCAGGTAGGTCTTCAAAAGAAAACTGGTTAGTCAATAATTGGAGCCTTTTTCTACGGTGAGAAATAGGGCATTTAAAATCATGCAATTTATCATGGTGTATGTTTTAGAATATATAAAATATCTATTTTAAAGTGTCCTGGTGGGGACCAAAAATGCTGCTTGGCACATAGTGCTTATTTGGAGCAAGATGGAACTCTGATCTCATGTATAAAGGACTTGTATAAAGGACAACTGAAAATCATGGGGATTATGCCTTCAGTATAGTGACAGTCAATAAATATCAGATAAGCTTGCTTTTTTATTGCAGGGATTTCTTGTAGAAAATGGGCATTCAGTCTTAAAGCAGAGCTTTGGCATTTGCTAATTAATTGAGCCACCCAACAGGAGGCATTCATTCCTCCCTCAGTATTACGGAGCACTTACTAGGTGTCAGGTCTTGTGCTAGAAGTTGGGAGTGTCATTGTAAGCAAAACAGGCTGGTAGGGGAGGCAGGCATCAATCAGATGATCATATAAACATGTAATTTCACACTGTGAGAGTACAATGAAGAAAAATTAAAGGATTTCAGCAGAAGACAGCTCTGAACAACTTTAACAATTCCTAAAGACAGTTTTGCACTATTTCTTTTATTTGTTCATCTATTTATTAATTTATTCATTTTCTTTCATTCTTTCACTTGAGAAAACCTTTTAAAATGTACTCCAGTTATATTCCAGGCACTGTGCTAGCTGCTAGGGAAAAACTGTAAACAAGATACTCCTTGTGTCTTCATGGAATTTATGGTTTAGCTATTTGAGTGACCAACTGTTTTAAAGAAACAGATAAAACATTGACACTTCCCTTGCAAAATCACAAATAAGGGGAAAAAAGAAAACCAAATGAGTTTTCTGCAGATTGAATTAAATCACTGAGGTATTATTGGTGCTGCCAATTACATGCCAACCTTCGTGACAACACATGAACAAATCTGCCATTTATCTTCAGCATTTGCAGGGAGAAGGGAGAGACTCCACGGACATCATTAAATAACGATCTTGATTATTGAAAAAGAAGAAGATACAGAGAAGAATGTTAGCAGAATCTCCTGATTGCATTATATTAATAGTTTCCTAGCAGGTAGGAGACTGTCTTTGACTACAAGACTTACCTTTTGTCATCCATTTCTAAAATGAATTCTATTAGTTTAAATGTTCACAAAACATATAATTTCCTACTTTTTCTCTAGTAAATAGATTGATTTTAAAATAGCAGGCCTCAAATTTAATAATGTATTTTTGTAAGTGATGATTTAGAATTATTTATTAAGGCTTAATTACTATATCTTCTCTATAACGAGTCCATTGCACACCTTGTGTTTCCAATAATCACATAAAAGTTTAATGACTACAAAATAATAGTCTCATTAATTTTAAATTAAATGTACTTTTTCACTTTTAAAAATAAATTTAAAGTCCCACTATAAATAACTCAGGAAAGTGAATTCATTTTTATACAAGCGAGACTATTACTTTAGATATTTGTAACTATAAATAATCTTTTTCTACTCAAAGAATAAAAATAGCTGATAGAGTTTGAACATTTTTTTGTGTGTCATGCACTTTGCATGGCTTATTGAATTTAATCTTTATGCAATAGTAAGCAGCAGGCCTGGTATTATGTTCAACATAAAGATGTGGAAAAAAGGTTCAGAGAGGTTCAGTGATGAGCTCAAAATTGCTTGTCTTCTAAGAGTTGATAACAGGATTTAAATCTGAGTGCCTGAAATCCCGTGGTCTTATCCACTCTTCTAGCTTCATTGTTTGGTTTTGTTTCTGATTTATAGTTAATTTACAGTTGATTAGGTGTTTCCTCAAAGCTGGAAACTTTCTTGGTGAATACATTGTTGAGGAAGATTCCGCTTTGTCTGTAACAATAAGCAAAATGTTAGTAATGGAAGCTTGAACACCTTCGTCTTAAAGGTAGGAAAGTGTGGCGTGCTGGAGCAGGTTCCTGCTGGCCCGTAAGAGCCGTTGCTAAGAATGAACTAGCACACCACCGAGGGTAACTATAGTCAACAAAGCGAAACATCCAAGATGCACGTGAGGGAAGCAGGTCCTAGATGTCTTCTTTTATTGCTTCAAGTAATCTTAACACTTCTTTGATTATTCACATGTGGATGAAAATTTAACCCTTGAGAGATATTTAAAACCTCTTTGCACTTTTATATTCAGTCTAACAGAAAGCCGTAGGCAAATGCGCTATCCAAAGCAAAACAAAATCCCCTTCATTTCTACAGAATTTTTTTACTTTCATATATTCATTTTCACATATTTCATCTTCATTTACATTTTACAACAGATGTCTAGAAGAGTATCATTTAAGATAGCTAATATTGACCAGCACAAGTCAACATATTGTCTAAGTTTTAACAAAGTTGCTGGAAAAGAATTCTTTCCCTCTCTGTGTATATATATATATATTGAATATGAATATATAATTAAATCAATTCTATAATGAGATCTCCCCAATGCTCATGAGCAAGATAGATAGTGCGTTGGGATGCTATCATTATTTCTTCTTCTTCTTCTCCTCCTTTTCATTTTTTCTTCAAAAAACAATCTAACACAGTGAACTTAAAAGAGGCCAGAGCAAAAATTCGATTTTGTGTTATTGATTGTCTTAAGTTACAGGCATACCTTGGAAATATTGCAGGTTTGGTTCCAGACCACCACAGTAAAACAAATACAGCAATAAAGCAGGTCATGCAAATTTTTTGGTTTCCTAGTGTATACAGAAGTTATGTTTATACCATATTATACTCTATTAAGTGTGCAAGAGCATTATGTCTAAAAAACAATGTACATAACAGTTAAAAACACTTTATTGCTGAAAACTGCTAGCAATCATCTGAGCCTTAAGTGAGTCAAAATCTTTTTTGCTGGTGGAGGGTCTTGCCCTGATATTGATGGCTGCTGACTTATCAGGGTGGTGGTTGCTGAAGATTAGGGTGGTTGTGGCAATTTCTTAAAATAAGACAACAGTGAATTTTATCACATTGATTGACTTGTCCTTTCATGAAAGATTTTTCTATAGCATGTGATGCTGTTTAATAGCATTTTATCCACAGAACATCTTCCAAAATTGGAGTCAGTCCTCTAAACCCTGTTGCTGCTTTATCAACTAGGTTTATGTAATATTCTAAGTCCTTTGTTGTCATTTCAACAATGTTCACAGCATCTTCACTAGGAGTAGATGCCGTTTCAAGAAACCATTTTCTTTGTTCATCTATAAGAAGCAACTCCTCATCTGTTCAAATTTTATCATGAGATTGAAGCAATTTAGTCACATCTTTCAGGCTCCACTTCTAATTCTAGTTCTTTTGTTATTTTTACCACATCTGTGTTTACTTCGTCCACTGAAGTCTTGAGCCCCCCAAAGTCCTCCATGAGAGTTGGAGTAACTTCCTCTAAACTCCAATTAATGTTGATATTTTGACCTCCTCCCATGAATTGTGAATGTTCTTAATGGCATCTAGAATAGTGAATCCTTTCCAAAAGGTTTTCAATTTACTTTGCCTAGATCTATCGGAGGAATCATCATCTATGACAGCTAGCATCACAAAATATATTTCTTAAATAATAAAATTTGGAAGTCAAAATAACTCCTTGATCCATGGGCTACAGAATGAATGTTGTGTGAGGAGGCATGAAAACAACATTAATCTTCTTGTACATCGCCATCAGAGCTCTAGGGTGACCAGGTACTTTGTCAATGAGCAGTAATATTTGGAAAGGAATCTTTTTTTCTGCACATTATCTTTCAACAGTAGGCTTAAAATATTCAGTAAACCATGCTGTAAACAGATGTGCCATCATCCAGGCTTTGTTGTTCCATTTATAGAGCATAAGCAGAGTAGATTTAGCATAATTCTTAAGGGCCCTAGGTTTTCCAGAATGGTAAATGAGCATTGGCTTCCACTTAAAATCACCAGCTGCATTAGCACTGAATAAGAGAGTCAGCCTGTCCTTTGAAGTCTGGAATCCAGGCATTTACTTATCCTCTAGCTAAGAAAGTACTGCATGCCTTCTTCTTCCAATACAAGGCTGTTTCATCTACATTGCAAATCTGTTGTTTGGTGTGGCCACCTTCATCAAGTAATTTGGCTAGATCGTGTGGATAACTGCGACAGCTTCTACATCAGTACTTGCTGCTTCACCTTGCACTTTTATCTTCTTGAGATGGCTTCTTTCCTTAAACCTCATGAACCCATCTATGCTAGATTCCAGCTCTTCTTCTGTATCATCCTCTCCTCTCTCAGCCTTCACAGAATTGAAAAGAGTTAGGGCCTTACTCTAAATTAGGTTTTGGCTTAAGGGAATATTGTGGCTGGTTCGATGTTTTATCCAGACCACTAAAACTGTCTCCATATCAGCAATGAGGCTGTTTCACTTTCTTATCATTTGTGTGTTCACTGGAGTAACATTTTTGATTTCCTTCAAGCACTTTTCCTTTGCATTTACAACTTGACCATTTGGCACAAGGGGCCTAGCTCTGGGCCTGTCTTGGCTTTCAACATGCCTTCCTCACTAAGCTTAATCATTTCCACCTTTTGATTTAAAGTGAGAGATGCGGGACTCTTCCTTTCCCTTGAACACTTAGAGGCCATTGTACTAATTTAAATATTGTTGTGTCTCAGGGAATGGGGAAGTCAGAGGCGAGGGAGAGAGATGGGGGAACCGCCAGTTGGTGGAGCAGTCAGAACATAGATACATTTATTGACTAAGTTCTTGGTCTTATATGGGTATGGTTTGTGGCTCCCCCAAACAATTATAATAGTAGCTTCAAAGATCACTGATCACAGATCATGACAGATATAATAATAATGAAAAAGTTTGAACTATTGTGGGAATATTACTAAAACGTTACACAGAAATACGACATGAGCACATGGTGTTGGAATAATGAGGCTGGTAGACTTGCCAGATGTAGGGTTGCCACAAAACTTCAATTTGTAAAAAAGCACAGTATCTGCAAAGTACAATAAAACAATGTATGCCTGTAGTGACTCAGTGCCCTTAAGTGCAATAACTAATTTTCGAATGAATGAGTGGTAGTATTTGTATAACCTTATTTAGAAAGAGGGGTACTTGAAGTCAGGCACAGTGGCATGAGCCTATAATCCCAAGTGACCTGGAAGGCTGAAGCAGGAGGATCACTTGAGCTTAGGAGTTCGAGTCCAGTGTGGGCAACGTAGCAAGGGAGAAGCCATAGAGAGGAGGTGTTGTCTGAACTAGTCTTTGGAGGACGAGTACTATTTTGATGGTCAAGGATGAAGGCAGGTGTAAGAAAGCCTTTCCAGGCACGAGGAACAGCATAGGCTTGATGGTAAGAAATGAAGGGTGTTGTAGAAGTATGACAGAAAGCAATTGTGGTGATAAGATTCAAAAGTGTAGGATCACCCTTTTCTTACAAGTGAACTCAGAATGTATCAATTTTGAATGAATTTTAGAATAATACGTGGCCAAGAATTTAACTTGGGAAATTATCAATCACAAAGAGCTTGTGGGGAGCATGAGGAAGTGTGGAAATTTTAATAAAAAAGCAGAAAAGAAAACTTGGAAGAAGGAGATGCGGAAGGTGTTAAAGACAAGAAGGTGCTCAGAAGAATAAGTGGGAAACATTGAGACGAAGCATATAGTTGAGGTTTATGTAGCTGCCTGTGTGTCTCCTGCGGAACTGGGTAAACCCTATGCCAAGGCTTTACCTCATTCAGTCCTTGAAGAACCTAGACTATTCTACAGATCTCAAGATGTACTCTCACACGCAGCGAACTTCAGAACAGGAATAGCACTTTCATTTTTCGGAGCATGGAGAGTGTCAGTTCTGCGGTAGAACACAGCTATTCTTTTTTGTTTTTAACACCTTTGACTGAGACAAACAGTTTCATTTCCGATAGGATTATGTGACAGTCTGGTTGAAGTTGATTAGAAGATGATACGTTAAAATTGACTCAGTAAACTGTCCTCTTTTAGATAAATGTTTGTGAAAATGAGTGGGCATCAAGTTCTATTTGGTATTTGAACAGTACTTGCTCTTAAAACTATGTTCCCCAGAAAACTATTTCAATTAGGACAAAAAACCTTTTTAAGTATGGATCTACTAATAATCTTGCCTTTTATTTCTCTAGGGCTTAAGCTTTACTTGTGGTTAATCATGTAAAAAACAGAATGAGAACCTCCACTGTCAACATCAGTTGATTACCATCTGCCATGAATGGTAACCCATGCTCTCTTCTCTGTTGGGTATTTTTGTTGTGTTCTTGCTGCTATTTTAGAAAGAATCTGCAATCACTTATTCTGTGCAGCTTACCCGGTTCTTGAAGAGAGACACCACTTGAAAACATAATGGCCAGATGATCTCAGGATGCAAGAATCCTTCAGCTGTTTGCCAAGAACTATTGAAAGATGCTTCAGTTTGACAAAAGCAGGAAATGTTAATTTTCAGCTCTTTTATAAATAGAGGGATGATCTGTAAAGGGAAAACTGTTGTCACAGCAAATGTACACTTGAGTGATTCAAACTTAATTAGTGGTTATATGATTCACTTTGAATATATTTACTGTAACAACTGGTAAACTGCTTTTCAAATTCAGCTGTTGAATAGACACTATTTTTTTTAAACAAAACAGCTCTGAAAATTTATTTTCCTTTTTTTCTTTCTAAAACCAACCTTCTTTACACCTTCGTCCTTGATATATGTACTCTATGTAACTAGTGACTAACCCTGTCTCTTTCTGTCCCCACTCTCTACCAATCTCCTGCAAAATTTCTAATGTATTTATTTGAAGTAAACCTATTAGCACGATCCACTTGTTCTCAGTAGCAGAAGGATGTGAATATTATATGGTATAAATATATATTAACTAAAGAATAACTATGAAAAGTAAAGTCACATTTCTCAAAAAAAAATTCTATTAAAACAAGATGTTCAAAGCAAGTTGATGTATGGTAATTCTTTGCCATGCCTTCTTGTTTTGTTAATACTTGACCAGGTATGACCAATAAAACAGAAATTCAAGTAGAGTGGTAATTTAGTGACTTTTACTGCAGGTATTAATAAATTGTTACATGGTTAATGGAAGCAGACATAAAGTATTTCTTGGATATACCACAAACTTATTTGAGGGCAATAATTCTGAAAACTAAATATTCTAAAAATCAGATAATGTAACCTTAAAATCAGCCGAAATGGGAGGAAAATTTTTCCCCTCTACCTTATATGCTTTCAAAAAATCTGATGATGAAAATAGCAGGTTTGTGGTGATATTTTGGAAACTATAAGGAAGAAAACATTCATGCAATTCTACTATTCATAATGTTTAAATATTTAGTTTTCCAGATGTCTAGTTTCTGCATGTGGAATTAAAAAATATGCATATATACACAATTTCATAGTTTGCTTTGAGAACATTTCTTTTCCACATGCCTCACTGGGCTTTTTGAAAATCTGATTCCTCACTCCAGAGATAGACATGGATCCACAAAGAATGTATATCATGTGTAATAGATATGCCAACATGCATTTTCCTAGAAATGTGAGCTGCTCTTGGAAATAGTAACTTTGCTTACTGATTTGTGAAGGTTAAATAGTTAACAACTGTTAACAATGAACATAAATTTTAATGCATGTTTTAGGAGGGATAGTAGAGGAAAGGAAGTCGCCTAGAAGGTGCATTAGATAGTAAAGACAGAGTCCTTGAGAGATGGCTCAAAGCCAGAATCACAGTGAGGAAGACAAAGTTAGCTGGGTGGAAAGATTTCACCTCTTCTTCTGTGTAAAGAACAGAATTGTTATTTAACGGAATGATCATACTTACGAACCACAAGTTAGTTGGCTCTGTCAGTTGGGTTTAAGTATAGTGTGAATAAGGGTAAACTCTTGATTTTGTCATCCATAAGGCCAGTTAGATTTAGACAGGAAAGTAAAGCAAAGCAAATAAACCCTGCTCTTTGGCTGCAAATAATTCTGCCCTGATGAGGTCAGCCATATCACTTTGCATTCTTTTTGAAGTATAGCTAAAGAAATGAAAAAAGGATCACTCTGACTGCAAAGAGAAAATTACTTTACATAGTGGGTGGATAATGTTCTGTGAGGTCAGATTCTTAAATACTGTGGTTGAAATCTTTTTTTTTTAAATTTTTATAAGGCTGAATGATTTTATTACCACTAATAACCCTTGTGGCTCTGAAAGCTTAAATAATCTGGGTAATCAAAATTTATGCTTTCAGATGGAAGATGATTATCTGCAGATGAGAGGAAGGAAATTCCTCTTTTCCCAGTCCTCTCTGTTAACTACACTGTGGGCAAATAACTGCACAGAGCATTTGGCTAATGATTCTGTGGTGGAGGCGGGAGTCCCTCCTTTGAAAGATCACATTTTGGTGGCTGTGGGCAATGAAGAGGCAAGCGACTCTTTAATCCAAAACTCTTTACTCGGGGAAAAAGGACCCCATGGAGATACTGCAGAGGAGGGGGAGAGTGGTGCTGAGATGTTTGTCCTTCTCTTTGAGTTCATTCATTCCTCGGACTGTTGAGTTTTATTTTTTCATAAGATTATTTTAAACTAAAACAGCTGTTTATGATGGAGATCTATTTGCTCCACTGTACAAGGGTCCTACCATTTTTGAGAGTCTCCTTTCCCCAAGTTCATTAAGATGACTTATTTGAGTATTTTAAATGAGGAGTGGGGAAGAATAGGATTAGAAATTTGCCAGGTAAATCTGGATTCATGGAAGACAGGACTTTTTGCCATCATGCAAAACTGAACAAGTTCTATGTGTGGATTTCTGTCCAAATAGTTAAAGGAAAACCATTTCAGAACAGAGCTAACAAATTAAAAAATGTGAATTTCCTCTATAATTTTTGGTGAAAGAAACATATTTTACATAATTTTTTCTGAATCTGATTAAATCTGACCAAGACCTCCTTCTCACGAGAGTGGCAAGAAATCTAAACTCATTCAATCACTCCCTATCCTTCCAAAAGTCAACTTGTATCCTAGTGGTGTTACACAGTTTAGAAAAGTAATCTCTAAAAAACTCTAAGCATGTAGTGTTCTACTAGTATATGTATCATAAAACATACAAAAGTAGAAATACAGAGACATATAATAAATAATCTTTTAAAAAGCATTTTAATTTTGGTATTAATGGAATAAATCTTTGTCATTATTTATAAAGTTATTAGCAAACAAAAATTGATTGCATATACTTTATTAGTTTTAAAAATCTTGGTTGTATTATATTAGTGATTCAAATATTGGATCCTGAGTCCGGCTTTTTGGTATTGTATAAACTTGAGGGGTACAAGTATAGTTTTGTTACATGGATATATTGTATAGTGGCAGTCTGGGTTTTAGTGTAACCATCATCTGAATAGTGTACATTGTATCTATTAAGTAATTTTTCATGCCTCACTTCCTCCACCTTCCCATCCTTCTAAGTCTCCAGTGACTATTATTCCACACTTTATGTCCATGCGTACACATTATTTAGCTCCCACTTATAAGTGAGAACATGTGGTATTTGACTTTCTGTTTTTGAGTTGTTTCACTTAAGATAATGGCCTCCAGTTCTATCCATGTTGCTGCAAAAGACTTGATTTTATTCTTTTTCATGGCTGGATAGTATTCCGTTTATGTGCGTGTGTGTGTGTGTGTGTGTGTGTGTGTGTGTGTGTGTGTGTGTGTGTATGCACCCCACATTTTCTTTATTCAATCATCATTGATGGACACTTAGATTGATATTGATATTGATTCCATATCTTTGTTATTGTAAATAGTGCTGTGGTAAACATACAAATGCAGGAATTTTTTTTGATATAATGACTTGTTTTCTTTTGAAAACACTACACCGAGTAGTGGAATTGCTGGATTGAATGGTAGTTCTATTTTTAGTTCTTTGAGAAATTTCCATACTGTTTTCAACAGAGGTTGTACTAATTTACATTCCTACCAACAGTGTGTAAGTGTTCTCTTTTCTTCTCATCCTCACCAACATTTGCATTTTTTTAAAACCTTTTTAATAATAGCCATTCTGACTGTATAAGATCTCGTTGTGGTTTTGACTTGTATTTCTCTGATGATTAGTGATGTTGAACATTTTTTTCATATGCTTTTTGGCCATTGTATGTCCTCTGTTGAAGAATGTCTATTCACGTCCTTTGCCCACTTTTTAATAGGGTTATATTTTTGTTGTTGTTGTTGAGTTTTCTTTGTAAATTCTTGATATCAATACCTTGTCAGGTAGGTGTATAGCTTGAAAATATTTTCTCATATTCTGTAGATTGACTGTTCACTCTGTTGATTATTTTTTGCTATGCAGAACTTTTTGGTTTAATCCTATTTACCTAATTTTGTTTTTGTTGCTTGTGCTTTTGAGGTATTAGTTATGAATTCTTTGCCTAGCCCAATGTCCAGAAGAATTTTCCCTATGTTTTCTTCTGGTATTTATAGTTTCAGGTCTTGCATTTAAGTCTTTGATCCATCTTGAGTTGATTCTTGTATATGGGGAGAGTTAGGAGTCCAGTTTCATTCTTCTACATATGGCAATCCAATTTTCCCAGCACCATTTATTGAAAAAGGTGTTCTTTTCTCAGTGTATGTTCTTGTCAGCTCTATCAAAGATCAGTTGGCTGTAAATATGTGGCCTTATTTCTAGGTTCTTTATTCTGTTCCATGGATCTATGTTTTTGTTCTTATACTAGTACCACACTGTTTTGGTTAATGTAGTCTTGTAGTATAATTTGAGGTCAGTTAGTGTGATGCCTTCAGCTTTGTTCTTTTTGCTTAGTAGTGCTTTGGCTCTTAGGGACCTTTTTTAGTTCTATATGAATTTTAGGATTATTTTTTCTAATTCTGTGAAAAATGACATTGGCATTTTGATAGAGATTGCATTGAATCTCTAATTTGCTTTGGGTAATAGAATCATTTTAATGATATTAATTCTTCTGATCCATGAGCATGGGATTTTTTTTTTTCCATTTGTTTGTGTCATCTACAATTTATTTCATCAGTGTTTCATAGTTTTCTTTGTAGAGATTTTTCACCTCCTTTGTTAAATTTATTCCTAGGTATTTTATTTTGTTTTTATAGCTATTGTAAATGGAATTACTTTCTCTATTTGGTTCTCAGCTTGATTATTATTATATTAGTGTATAGAAATGCTATTGATTTTTGTACATTGATTTTGTCTCCTGAAACTTTCCTGAATTCATTTATCAAATCTAAGTTCAACATATGCAAATCAATAAATGTTATTGATCACATAAACAGAATTCAGGACAAAAATCATGTGATTATTTCAATAGATGCAGAAAAAGCAATTGATAAAATTCATCATCTCTTCATAATAAGAATCTTCAACAAACTAGGCATAGAAGGAATATACCTTAAAATAATAAAAGCCATACTAGTACAACCTCTGTGGAAAGCAATATGGAGATACCTCAAAGAGCTACAAGTAGAACTACCATTTGATCCAGCATTCCCATTACTGGCCATCTACCCAAAAGAACAAAAGACATTCTATAAAAAAGACATCTTGCCGGGCGCGGTGGCTCACGCCTGTAATCCTAGCTCTCTGGGAGGCCGAGGCGGGTGGATTTTGAGCTCAGGAGTTCGAAACCAGCATGAGCAAGAGCGAGACCCCGTCTCTACTAAAAATAGAAAGAAATTAATTGGACAACTAAAAATACATAGAAAAAATTAGCCGGGCATAGTGGTGCATGCCTGTAGTCCCAGCTACTCGGGAGGCTGAGGCAGGAGGATCACTTGAGCCCAGGAATTTGAGGTTGCTGTGAGCTAGGATGATGCCGCGGCACTCTAGCCAGGGCGACAGAGTGAGACTCCTCTCAAAAAAAAAAAAAAAAAAAGACATCTTCACTCAAATGTCTATAACAGCACAATTCACAATTGCAAAGATGTGGAAACAACCCAAGTACCCATCAATACATGAGTGGATTAATAAAATGTGGTATATGTATGCCATGGAGTTCTACTGAGCCACAAAAAACAATGGTGATGTAGTACCTCTTGTATTATCCTGGATAGAGCTGGAGCCCATTCTACGAAGTGAAGTATCCCAAGAATGGAAAAACAAACATCACATGTACTCACCATCAACTTGGTATTAACTGATCAACACGTATGTGCACATATAGTAATAACATTCATTGGGTGTTGGGCACATGGGAGTGGGGAGAAGGGGATGGGTACATACACACCTAATGGGTATGGTGTGCACCGTCTGGGGGATGGACATGCTTGAAGCTCTGACTCGGGTGGGGCAAAGGCAATATATGTAACCTAAACATTTGTACCCCTGTAATATGCTGAAATAAAAAAAAATTAAAATACATAAATAAATAAATGTCATATATGACAAACCTACAGCCAGCATCATATTGAATTGGGAAAAGTTGAAAGCAGTCCCCCTAAGAAATAGAACAAGATAAGCATGCCCACTTTCACCATTCTATTAACCATAGTACTGGAAGTCCTAGCCAGAGCAATCAGGCAAGAGAAAGAAATAAAAGACGTCCAAATTAGAAAAAAGGAAGTCAGATTATCTCTGTTCACTGACGATATTTTGACATTGGTTTTAATGGTATCAAAGTTGAAAAGGATATTTAATAAAGATAAGTAGACTGAAATGGATGAAGTGCACACTTGACTCCATTTAAGAAATTATCAGATTTTTTCATATCCAATAATAGAAAGGTTTAATTAAAATTCATCTGTATATTTCCATGTTCCATGAGATCAGTGAGTTCATGGCTCTCACACATTAATTCACACTAAGGTGTTCCTTTGTTACATATTTAACTAAAGAGTTCAAAACCCAGTGAAATTCTTGGTGTAGATGATTTCACAACAGGTTAGAAAATTGTTAATATATTTCTAAGCTTTTAAAGTATATAGATATGAATTTTTAAACAGATAATATGCTCACTTAATTTTGGCAGCAAAGTTACATGTTTCTATCTCCAAACATCTGTTTTCAAAGTGCTTTCCCCATAGCTTAAAATTCTTTCAGAATGTAGGTTTTTTCTTTTAAATTTATTTTTAAAATCTCACCTCTAAAAAAAAAAAAAAAATCTCACCTCTATCTTGTGGGAGCAAATTAGGGTGTTTATTTTTTTTTAAACATCTTTTTTGAAAATGTCAATAGCTTACTACTGACATTCACTTAAAAAAGGTAAACAGATGGGAAACACATGTCTTTTTTTGTTAAAACATACATGTAACTTGCCTTATTGCTTTTGGGCTCATATAACAAAAGGCTGTAGGCTGGGAGCCATATACATAACAGAAATTTATTGCTCAGAAATCTGGAGGCTTGAAGTCCAAGATCAAGTCACCAGCAGATTCGGTGTCTGGGGAGGGCCCTGTTGTTCCTCGTAGACAGCTGTCTTCTCACCCTAATGGCACATGGCAGAGAACCTCTTTTATAAGGACACTAATCCTATTCCCATAACCTAATAACCTCCCAAAGGCCTCATCTCCAAATACCATCACCTTGGGAGTGAAGATTTCAACATATGAATTTAAGGGGGGACATAAACATTCAGACCATAGCATAACTTATCTTTTAATTGGATGGCTTTTTATTAAGCATTTTGCCATTATATAACAATAAAAGATGGCCACATCCCATCTCATTCCATAATACTGAAAGATTCTCTATTTGAGATCATATAAACCTACAAACAGATGTATGGAAGCTGCAATACATAGCAATACATGAAGAGTCAGTAAAAGCATAAGCAAGTTTTGTTACTCTACCTCATTATAGAGCTACCACTTTTCCCCTGCTCAGCTGAATACTATGGCCAGCACAGGAGAGGCTGACAAATGGACTATGTTTAAATTCTTTTTGAAGGAATTCGAGGGCACTGTATTCCAGGTGGAATAACTTGAACATGGGGAGCTGAGATAGAAAATTTTAGGACGAGGCAAAATCAGTCTTAGTCTAGTTTATCATTTTTTTTTCTTTTTTTTCAAACTGTCTTCAGAAACTAAGTCTTAATCTAGTTTACATTTTTGCCTAGGCCTGGCCCTGTGTAAGGTCCTTCAATCCTGGGAACATTTCCATGTCTGCTACTGATGCCAAGGCTCACAGCCCTATCCTTTCATTAGAGACAAAATGCACCCCCCTCCACTTTTTTCTTAACAGGAGAGTCTGCTAGCTCTCGAGAGACTTTCTGCAGGGTTCTTGTGCAACTCTAGGTAGATCCTGTTTGTTAGTTTTTATTTTTATCTATGTTATACAATCATGTAGTTTAGAGTCAAAAAGTTCTACTATATTTGTTATGATTGTTGCCTAACAGTCTTTTCTGCCACTTCTTGCCTTGCCATTTTCTCCTAAATAGAGGCAATCACTTGTGAACCACTGATACAGAACTAAATAGCATGTATATATTACAAATTTTAGGTTATCTATTAAATCCCCAGTACAGAAGATGATGATGTCACTTACTTTGACCCTACCCATATGCACTACCTCGTAATACTGGCTCTACATCTCTTCATTATTGTTTTTTATTATAATTTTGTTTGAGCCAATATTAAGTTTTGATATTATTACAATGCTATAAATGCTGTTCATCACTGATCCATAGAGTACACTATGGTTACTTTTACCTTTTCACATGATAATTTTTCTCCTCCAGAATTAATAATTATCCTGTGTGGACATTGTTTGACTGGATTTCTGTAAACATATCACCATATAAACTTCAAACAGTCCCTTTTGTGCAAATTCCCTATCAATATATTCAAATATATTAGTATTCTTTCAGTTTATCTTTTTTGAAGTAACCTCTCCTAGAGGTCTCAGGCTTCAGTCTGACCTGGCTGCTGTCTGGGGCTGGTGTGGGGTGTTCTGGGGTTGGTGTCATGGGCCTCCTGGGAATTCCCTTTACATCTCTCCTGTGTTTGAGCCCCCGAGGCCTGGATCCATGTCCTCCTCTTTCTTGGTTTACTCTGTTTCTTTGACACCTCATGTCCTCCTGTAGGTTCTGAAAGAAGGAAATGCAGGAAATAAACTGTCGAGAACTTGGAAATTTGAAAATTGTTCCATCCTATCTTTTAACCATAATTTGGTAGGGTATTACGTTTTAGGTTGAAAATAATTTCCCCTTAGAATGTAAAAGGCTTTGCTGTATTTTAGGAGTTGATGAGTTGTTTCTGTAAGGAGTGGAATGGTAACTATTTAAGTCTTTGTGCACCGTGCTGTCTGTCACAGCCACTCACCTGAGCCTTGTAGCATGAAAGCAGCCATACACATATGTAAGCAAATTGGTATGGCTCCGTTGTAATAAAAAAATTGGCATGAGGACCATAGTTTATCAACCCTGTCCTATTCTAGTTTCCACTGTGGCTATGAGATGACCAGTTATTATTCTTTTATTAGAAAAAAATATTTTCTTTCAGGAAGTTCACAGGATCTTCTATTTTATGCAGTCCTCTGACATTTCATAATTAAGTACCTTGCTGCAGGTCTATTTTAAATTATTTGGGCAAATAACGGACCATTTCAATCTGGAAATTCATACTTTTTGGTTTGGGGATTTTTTTGAATTGTTTCTTTGAAAGTTTCTTGCCTATCTGTTTTCTCTTGCTTGGGTTTCCATTATTTGGGTATTGGGCCTCTTGGGCTACTCTGTTAATATTATCCTTTCTCTTTCCCTTTTTTCATTTTCTTTACTTTCTAGGAGATTTCTTCAACTTTGTCTTCCATCCTTCCAGTTAATTTTATATTTCTGTGTTATCGTATTTTTAAACTCTAAAATTCTTTATCGGTCTCTGAAAGATCCTTGGAATAACATCTTAATTCTTGTTTCAGAAATACAAAATGTTTTTATATCATTGAAGATATAAATGATTTTTTTTTTTTTTGAGACAGAGTCTCACTCTGTTGCCCGGGCTAGAGTGAGTACCGTGGCGTCAGCCTAGCTCACAGCAACCTCAAACTCCCGGGCTCAAGCGATCCTTCTGCCTCAGCCTCCCAGGTAGCTGGGACTACCTATGTGCCACCATGCCCGGCTAATTTTTTCTATATTTTTAGTTGTCCAATTAATTTCTTTCTAATTTTAGTAGAGACGGGGTCTCACTCTTGCTCAGGCTGGTCTCGAACTCCTGAGCTCAAACAATCCGCCCGCCTCGGCCTCCTAGAGAGCTAGGATTACAGGCGTGAGCGACCGCGCCTGGCCTTTATTAGATTTTTGACCATGATTATTTACAGAAAATAAAATGTAACTTCTGCCAACAAACTTGACTTCTTATGAATATACAAACAATTCATTAGATTTTCATCACTGTGGTTGAACTTGCCATATGTGGCAGCTGCTATAGTACTTTTCTCTTCAGAATAAAAGAAAGTGAAAAAGTCAAACAACTTGTTTTAGAAAACAACATTAGGGGATCTGCAGTGAATTTATTTCTACCGTTATCTCCCCCAGCAAAGAACTTGGTGAAAAGTTGCTCCAGTCTTTGTGAAGGGCTATGCAGGTCTTGACTGGAGTCTCTTTGCCAGCAGTTGGCACGATTTTTCACACTTTGCCTGACCCTGCATTTTCAGTTTTCAGGTTGTGTTGCCTTTGTATTTTTGCTTTGTGCTGCTGGTTGTTTTTGAAGGCTGTGTGTGTGTGTGTATATATCTGATTGAGGGAAGATTCAGTCTGGAAGGGCTATCCTGGGTCAGAATTGATTCCAGCCAATTTTCTGAAGCATAGTGAGCAAATTCTTAAGTAAAGTCCATTCCCTTCACATAACAGAAACTTAGTGGAGGTCAGATGTATGCCCAGGGAGAGCCATTTTTAACACTCTTGGGGCCTGAGTTCTCTGATCCCTGTCCCTTCTGGCCAGCCATATAGACGCATACTCATCATACTCATCTCCTGACAGGAGGTCTGAGGATGTGGCTTTGGGTTCCCATAGGTGACGGTCCTGCGCTCTGTGAGCATGCAAGCTGTAAGTCACACTGCAGCCCTTCATTTCTTGACTCTCTTCTCCTTTAGTTAGCCCTCTGAGCTTAGAATTCTTGCTATTTATAACTTGTCATTCTCCATTTTGTGAAAAAAAAAATTTATGAACAGGTTAGCCTTGTGGCACCTCAGAGGAATACCAGGCAAGACATCCCTGAGACATCTTTCTTTTTCTTTTTCCATCCCAATTATTAAAATTTAATCTTAAGTTTGAAATGTAATCTTTCTGTGGCAGAAACCACTTATTGTCCTGTAAGTTCGATTCTTCCCTTTTTCTTTAGAAATAAAACTCAGATTTTTAGTTATGCACCCAACTTCCCAGGTAAAGATGACATTTATGAGCTTCCCTTGTACCTAGATATGGCGACATACCTAAGTCTGGGCCAAAAGGTTGCCAGCAGAAGTGTGTGCAACGTTTGGGTCACTGCCTGAAAGCTGAAACGACCTACTCTTGTTTTCCATCCTCCTTCCAGCTAACTGGGAAATGGCAACTGGACTAAGCTTGGAAACCATTCATAAAGGATGGCAAGGTCCCCTCTCACACCTTGGACTGCTCACCTCTGGACTGTTAGGTAGGAGGGAAATAGTTTTCATCTTATTTAAACCACTGTATTTTGGGGGCTCTTTATCAAGAGTTTAGGCTGTTCCTTAAATAATAAAGTCCTTTATCATTACTCTTATTAGTCATTTTAGTTTTTAGAAGCTCTCGATTAAAACACATGTTGTTGGAAAGAGATATTACAAACTCTATCCATAAGATTTTTGTTGGTGAGGAGCTGGGAGCTTCTGGAATGAGACATAGGCTTGTCCCTGGGATTGGGATGTTAGAGATTAGAAATAGATACTAAAAGGGGAGAAGATTAGTAAAAGACTACTGATATTAATAATAAAATTTGCTAACAGAATTTTTTTTCTAGAATTAATTTAGGACTAGTAGATGAAACTATTCCTAGAGGACTCCCATATAGACCCATTGGCCTAATTCAGTTTTTTTCATTTCAAATGGAGAATTATCATAGAAAAGTATTTTTTTCTTGTCACAATTCAGCTAAACCTCTTTCTTATCAAAATAATCACATGTCGTTTTATTTTAATGGCCATAGCAACATTTTAAAACATCAATCAACAAATCAACCAACAATTTCTTGAACACCCCTATTGGACTCAGAGAATGCATTAAGTCCTTTACCAAGTGCTATGGAAAATCAAGAGCATAAATAAGGCACTCACCCAAGTTAGGAAATCACATTCTGTCATATGATGCAGTGACCGAGAGGCTCAGGAAAGGATTTATTAGATGCCAAGTGGTGTGAGCGGTGGGAAGTCAGGGGAGGGACGCTCATGAGCACAAGCGTAGTTAACAGGCTTTGTGGGGAATGCAGGTCCTTTGTGTAACTTACAGAGATGAAGTTTCCAAACGATAAAGTTGCATTTTTCCCCCTAAAGTGTAACACTGATGATCAAAATGTAATCATTTCGAACAACTGGGGCTCGGGACTCAGAATGTCTGGATTTCAATCCCAGCCCTGACACTTACTGGCCATGTGTGATCTTGGACAAATAATTTAACCTCTTGGGATATTTCCTCATCTGTAAAATGGGTTTAAGTAATAACTCATAGAGTTATTGTGAAAATTAAATGAGATAATTCACCTAAAGTAAATTATTAACAACAACAATAATAATGTCAGAGGCTGATGTTGTTACCCATGCGATTTTCTGGAAAAGACATAGTGCCTGCTCTCGAAAACTTTATGACCTGAAATAGCTACTTTTTAGCTTGAGGAGTGACGCTGAAAGAATGAGTGTCTGTATTGTCTGTACTTCAGCGTAAAGTGCTTGTGTGTTTTTAAGTTCTTTATCACTAGCTCCTGTGCTAAGTGTCCTTCTACACCTTACTTGTATTCAGCATATTTTTTGTCATATGAAATCTTCCTTGTATATTGCTTTTCTCTCCATTTGACAATCTTAAGTTTGCTATGTAGTAACATATCAAATCATTTTAAAATAAAATTTTATTCTTGGGATTATCATACTCTACCTATTTAGTTAAATAAAAATGAGAAATCCAAATACCAAGATAAATAATTATTTTTAGGGTTTGTGTCAATAAAGTTCTTTTCAATCCTTGTTATTTTCAAAGGTATCAAATGGAAAATGGGAAGGAGAAAAATAAAAATCCATTGGCTTTTTTTTCTTTCTTAAAATTCTAGGTCTTGGTAACAAAATACATTAGCTATATAATTGACAAGATATAGTGTTTTCTTCTAATGATGTCAAAATAATTCACGGTGTTGAATTTATAATATAAACATTTGAATATACTCTTATATGTACATTTTCTTGAAATATGGATGTTTATTCAGCTTGTTCTATTTGAGTGTATTTTAATCCCTTATAAATATATACAGACCCCACCCCTAGGAATAGGCTCTGAATCCAGCAGCGTCAACTCATATTTCAGATCCAAGGAAGAGTTATGTTTCCAATTAGGAGGCACGCTCCTTTGGAGTTCATAGACCTTTACCACGCAAGCATAAGATGCATAATTTCAAACAGTCTTCCCTTTCCTTTCCTTCTCTCCTTCTTTAAGAAATAATAAAATACCTAAAATTCCACTGAGGATGACAAAAGAGACTGGATTATTCTACACAGTATTATACCTATTGTTTCTGCTTTGGTTAGCTTATATTTTCTATTGAAAAACTCATGTAGAAGCTTTAAAATTATATTTATCTCTCAGCGTCAAGGACAGGGAATGATAATAGTCATAGCTAAAGAAAATATTTTTGAGATCCTAAGAAAATTCCTAAAGCCAAGGAATGTATCCACTGAGGGGATGACATTGTGCTGTTACCCAGGGGATTTTACATGAGTGGAAAAGGCATCGTTCCTGTTCTCAGGGCTTTTAGGACCTAAAGGGAAATTAAGAAAAGATGTGACGATCATTGAAACTCTGAGCTGCACATTCCTGCGGCATTTCCCTGTGCACTTTTCTGGACTGAGAAGCATTAAATGTGAGTAATAATTTTCTAAAATCTCTCCTTCGAGGCAGCATTAGCATTAAGGAAAATATCAAAATATTGCTTCAGAGATGAGCGGTGAAGAAGGAGAGAATCAGGAGTTCTGATTATGTCTATTTTTTGGCATTGGGGAAAGAGCAGGTTACTTACAACATATGGGAGGGAAAGTTCGTTATATAAGTCATGGAGAGTTAATATTTACCTTAATGTCAGGTCCCTCTGCCCACTTCCCCTGAGTCAGAAACATCATCCTCGCCCCAGGATTTATCTTGATTACCCATTGTCAATATTCCTCCCTAAGGGATTATTTTCTCCCTCTCCATGGATATTATTTAATTGCTTATTAGCTCCTTTCAGGGAGAGCAAACTAAATATTCGAGAGCTAATAAATTTTATGTGTGTTTATCAGTAAGGTTGTCTAGATAGTGTTTCTTTCATAGATAAACTAAAATTGCAACAAACAGCTGAGGAGTAAAATGAATCTGTCATATTGATCTTTTTCTTATTTTGAAAAGATACATGGTTTAATTTTGAAAAATTGAATTGAATGGCTGAAAGTAAAAATTTCAAAAGCATATTTAGAAGAGTTAAACAGTTGAATGACATAAAACAATGAAAAACTGGAAATAAACTTTTCATCTCTCTTGTAACAACCATTCTCTTAACACTTCACCTTTATACAAAACTCTCAGGAAGTATTTTAGAATTCTCTTTTTCCTCTGTGACTATATTTTGTTATTAGTGTAAATACATTTGTATAAATGCATCAGTGTAAATACAATTATCTTTTAAATGCTTTCTTCCCCAAGTTGTATAATTTCATGTTTCAATTAAAATCTCCGTAACATTGATGTGAAATGGATTTAAATAAGCTGGACTGGTATAAACAGATAACATTTTGAAAATCCTAGAATCACCAAATACTAGGATTTATTGTTTTTCTGCCTTCTATTTAACACTGATTTCTAGAAAAAATGGCACAGGGCTTTTTATTTTTGTCAGATAAACTCTTCCCAGTGTTGGATATATTGTCTGCCAATAATTAGTCTTATTTTCTGCCCTTGGAAGGACAATTGCAGTGAAAATCTTAGGTCTCTTTTCCTTCTACTTATGGGAATCTCAAACCTAAGAACATCTCTTATGCAGATGATTCTCCCATTTTTCTCCTTCTGGACTGGTCCCTCTACCTCTCCACTGTCAAAGGTATCATTCAGGGGTGTTCATGTGTGTGCGTGACATAGCGGTATTGGGGAGAGAGTAGATGACATGCCGATGAAGAAACGCTGAGAGTGTCAATAAGAAGATCATAAAAAATAAATGTGAATTTTCAGAGTCCAAAGGCCAACCATCACTGTGCCTTACCATGTAGTTTTTCCATGGTCTGAAAAACTGTTCAGGTTTTTAGTGGAATGTCCCAATACCATGTGAAAGTGATGCGTGCACAGAAACTGCATCTTGGCAGGTTACTTTTACTAGACTGTTGTAGTTATAATGTTACAATGTGCAATGTTATCATCTTGTATTTACCCGTATTTTTATTTCCATTCTATATAATGATGCTAGGATAACAATAATTACTATGAACCTCACGGGGGATGTTTTAATAATTAAAGTGATAATGTCCTAAGAAGCCATATAGATACAATACAAAGTGAGTAAAATAAGATGTATTTAATGAATAATTTAATGCAGCAGTTTCTATTATTCTTGAAAAACAAATTAATAAGATTCAGTGAACTTCAATTTATTATTTTAAGTGTTTTCTCTTGAAAGTCACTAGAGTATTAGCTTTAAGAAAAAATGTAAAAATAAGGTAGCATTCTCTGTCCCTAAAGCTATGATGCTCCTTATGGTTTTTGAAGTCATGAAAATTATATTTCTTTTTTTTTTTATTTCAGCGTATTATGGGGGTACAGATGTTTAGGTTACGTATGTTGCCGTTGTCCCTCCTCCCTCCCACAAGTCCGAGCTTCAAGCGCGTCCATCCCCTGGATGGTGCGCATCGCACTATTTGTGTGTGCATATACCTGTCCCCTCCTCCCCCTCCCCCCTCCTGCCTGTGAGACAGCCAATAAATGTTATTCTTATATGTGCATTTATGTGTTGATCAGTTAACACCAATTTGATGGTGAGTACATGTGGTGCTTGTTTTTCCATTCTTGGGATACTTCACTTAGTAGGATGTGTTCCAGCTCTTTCCAGGAGAATATAAGAAGTGCTATATCACCATTGTTTCTTTTATTTATTTTTCAAAATGAAAACAGCATTATTGTATCTGATTATAGAATTAATATATGCCCAATGTAAAAAAAGAACAAATAGTTAAAATTTGGAAAAAAATCACCTCAGATTTCACCTCCTAAATTGTTGATATTTATGCCATAATTTCAGAAATTTTATTTTTTTCAGCATATTATGGGGGTACAGATGTTTAGGTTATGTATGTTGCCCTTGCCTCGCCCTCCCCCCCTAAGTCTGAGTTTCAAATATGTCCATCCTTCGGGTGGTGCGCATTGCATTCTTTGTGTATGCATATACCCGTCCCCTCCTCCCTCCTCCCACCCTCCCCCTGCCCAACATCCAATAGATGTTATTCTTATATGTGCACTTATGTGTTGATGAGTTAATACCAATTTGATGGTGAGTACATGTGGTGCTTGTTTTTCCATTCTTGGGATACTTCACTTAGTAGGATGTGTTCCAGCTCTATCCAGGAGCATACAAGAGGTGCTATATCACCATTGTTTCTTAAAGCTGAATAGTACTCCATGGTATACATACACCACATTTTATTAATCCACTCATGTATTGATGGACACTTGGGTTGTTTCCACATCTTTGCAA